>NW_028288684.1:13298739-13609359 GCF_059628265.1 Tinamus guttatus
AAATGTAGGAAAACCTTCAGGCTTACAAATTTTTCATTGGGACTGAAATAGACACAAATGTCTTCAGAATCAGCTGCAAGGTGAGAGCCTTTATTTAGAGTTTATTTACAAGTATATCAATTAAGCACTTCTGTAAGAAAAAAATAGATAGCTGAGAAGCTATTATTAAAAGAGAAAGAAGGCTAAAAATTTTCCTTAAGAAAATAAAAATTTCTCTAGTTCTGTCTAGGGCGAAGAGAAAGACAATTTAGACCTGTGGATAGTAGAGAGATTAGTGATGGGGGAGAAGACGGGGTGCGTTAAGAAGAGCGTCTCCAGCAGGTGGAGGGGGGTGATCCTGCCCCTCTACTCAGCCCTCGTGAGGCCACATCTGGAGTATTGTGTCCAGTTCTGGGCTTCACAGTACAAGAGGGATGTGGAGCTGCTGGAGAGAGTCCAGCGCAGGGCCACAAGGATGATCAGGGGCCTGAAACATCTGCCCTATGAGGAGAGACTGAGGGAGCTGGGCCTGTTCAGCCTGGAGAAGAGAAGGCTGAGAGGGGATCTGATCAGTGTCTATAAGTACCTCAAGGGAGGCAATGAGGAGGATGGTGCTGGTCTCTTTTCACAGGCGGCCACCAACAGAACTAGAGGTAATGGCCACAAACTGAAACATCAAAAGTTCCGCAGGAACTTAAGGAAAACTTTCTTAACAGTGAGGGTGACAGAGCACTGGAACAGGCTGCCCAGAGAGGTTGTGGAGTCTCCTTCTCTGGAGACCTTCAAAACACGCTTGGAAACAGTCCTGTGTCACGTGCTCTAGGTGACCCTGCTGGAGCAGGGGGGTTGGACTAGATGACCTCTAGAGGTGCCTTCCAACCTTAAGCATTCTATGATTCTATGATTATGTGCCATAAGGCCAATACTTGCACTGACACTGTATTTTATAGTATTCCGCACAGATTATGATTCCTGTCTTTAAAGGTGTTCAGTAAGTCTTCCTCAGTGATGAGGACTCTGAGGGAAAGAGCTGGGGAATGGATCTTTATCTTGCCTTACAAGAGAGCGCACGGCGCACTGGACAAAATATCTTCCAGTGCAAGAAATGCATCTATGGATCTAGAAATTATATTGTTATGAGGCATGACTGTGGGGGTGTCAGTAAATTTCATGTTTCTTGCAAATGTATGCTCTGAAAAAGCCATCATTATGTGTGCTTGTAACATCTTTACCACAGCTACATATAGCTTCATTTCTATAACTCCGTGACTACCCATAGCACTTCCTTTTGTCTAATGTCACCTGAGCTACTTTTCATGATTCTGGCAACACTTTGCTGGGTCTTTAGTAAGTGAAGCATCATCCCAAGAGATTTTGGAAAGAAAAGACTGTGATCAGCTCTTACGAAACTGTAATGGAGCAACATCCTGATGAGGCCTGCTCATATTTTTTTCATTAGGAGGAGGCCACTGTATGTCAGTGAAGCAGTGCATGAGCACTTCCAGCTAAGTCATGTGAGTCAAATTACTTGAGAACACCATCAGCATGAAAATGAAATTTCATTTAACATCTGAAAACTGATTTCTGTCTTTGTTTATGATTTCTTACACAATATTGTCTCAAGAGCAATTAGGGATCTGAAGAAATCTGCCATCTAAAGAAACTTACTCCAAACTTCTCACTGTGCCATACAACAGAGCTGATACCTCCCTGACCTGCTTCAGTCAAATTACCTGCATTTGATAAAACAATTTAAATAATAGGGTTTTAATAGAGCAACTTATTTTGATTGAAATAATGTGAATTAATATGAACACCTCAGCTCTGAGAAGGTAGTAACCTCTGTGCAGACAGTGAACTGGAAGAAGGTACTTCCAGAAAGCTCTCTATTAAGGAGGCTTTTACATTTCTTTGCTTAGGTCTGAATTCTTAAAACAATTTTAGGTAAATTACGTAGATTGCCAATTTAATATTTTTAGTATTTGTTAAAGATCAACTTTTAGTTTAGTGAGAAAACATTCCTGGAATTTTGTTTCACAGCAATATAACAAGTAGCCTTGATGCTTGATTATTTAAACTGATATTCAATATAAACATATTTCTTGATATCCAGGTTTAATAGAAATGTGAAAAGAATCTATAATAAAAATAAAAATAGTAATAAAGTAGTTTTGGAAAACTCACCACCCTTATCTTTTGTGTTTGTTTGTTTTTAAAGGAATTTAAACTAAGTTACACTTTACTTCTTTTAGAAATACAATAAATACTTAATAATTCTGGCTCTCCTGTTTACTTTTTGACAAATGTCCTGTGGGGTGTGGCTTACTGTTTAAGTTCATCTGTAAGACATCTTAAAGCCAATATTACTGTAAAGCTGATGAGCTGGACCCTTGGCTGCTCTAGAGAGGTGAAATGAGCTTAGGCATGTTCTGCAACAGCAGCTGGAGGCTCCCCTCTTCCATCACTTTGTGCAAGGACTTCCTTCTGCTGCATGGGTTCTTTATGAGTGCAGGGCAGCTTGGAGCAGATGGGACTCTGTACTGACCATCGGTGTTTCTGACCAGGTGAGTGGCTCCAAAGATACCTGATTGTGATTCTGATAGTATCTGAAAGAAAAGAAGCCACATAGAACTAAAGACTGTGCTAATCACTGGCCAAATTCATCATTCAGTATCTGTTCTAGTCTCTGCACTAAGAAGTAAATAAATATGGTGCTTCCATTACAGGTCATCTGCATATAGAAAGACTTTCTACTTAAGAAACATTGGTTCAGAGACCTTAAACATAGTGAATGTTGTATTGGATATCAATCTTACAATATGCAAGATGAATTAAAGACCAAGATGGACAGTTGCTGCTTGCCTAAATTTGCTAATGACAACTGTTTTATATATGGGAGAACAACCGACAGCTTTTTTAGAGAATTTTCTGCTTTCCCTATTCAAAACCAAAAGAATTGGAGAGCTCAGGCCTTCAAAGGAGGCATCTGGATCTTCATGTAGGCGGTATACCATCTTGTCTGGTTGAATATCTAAGTCAGGGCTTCTTTGGCAAATTACTAGTGGTAGTCTTTTCTTTTTCCTTTTCCGTACCAAAAGGAATTCCAGAAAAGTTTGGAGCCTCTTACATTATTAAAATACTCATATCTTCTTAATACTCTTTAGATTGCATTGCAATTAAGTTAATATAACATTGCTGTATTTTACTAACTACACTTTATGGAACTGTCTAAGCAAATGTCTCCAGTGTTTAAGCAGCCATGAAGAGATGAGATGATCAAATAAACAAGAGAAAGCATTTTCTGTGGATAGGTGTTCTATTCTACAGAACCAAGAAACTTGAGGTTACCATCACCTGAGCTATCAATCAAGAAATCTGGAATCTTCTTGATGGAATAGCAATCACACAGTTTTAGGTCACTGACAATGGATGTGGCAAGAAGCACTTCAGCACTTTACTGACCCTTCTTCAGTAAGAAAAGTGGGCTCGTGTCCATGTTTCATATCTTTATTGCTTGGGTCAGGGACATAGAATGAAGCTAGTAGGGGCCAGGAGAGTAAAGAGGAACGAGTGAATTAATTGTGTCTCACAACCACAAGGCTTCCTGCCTCACCCATAGCTCAGGGCTATGTCTAACTTCATATTACATTCACAATAATATACTGCTACTTATGAAATAAGAAGTCTTCTATAAAGGCCAAAAAATTCAAAGTCTGTATTTAAGTTTAATTCCTACAAATCTGGATATTCTTGGGCACTAGATTCTGACCTATCTCTTGTTCAGTGATAGGTGCTATAACGTTGAATGATGCAAACTGCATTTGATGAACTGCAAAGCTGCAAAGCTCTTTGTGACCATGCCTTTGGGGGAAAAATAAATAAATAAATAAATAAAACCTATGAAGTCAGATACTGTTGCCAGGAAATGACATGCAGCTTAAGAAACTTGTTTATACACATCAGCTAAATATGAGTAAGGAAGTGATTTCAACTTTGTTATTGTTGATAATACTGAAGGAGACAACATCAAAAAAATATTTTGAATTCCTGCTTAATTAAAATCAGCCAAGATGCTTTCTTTATGTGCCATCTTCCAAGTTACAACAGAACCTGGATTAAATGCCTAGATAAAACTAGAAAATTTACTCATATAAAAACAGCAACAACTACAAGACTAGCGTGATGAGATTCCACTGATTAATGAAACTGTATGGATATACAGACAAAATATACAGGCATGTGCAATTCATTTCAATGACCTACTTGAGACTCAGTTTCAATGCTCTCAAAATACTATATTGCATCTGTCACTACATAGGGAAAGTATTCATTTTTGGCGAATATTCTCTGGTTTTCTTGAGTATTTGAATAGCAGCTATATTTAATGGACCTACTTTTCTTTCCTTATTGGTAAAGAGAGGTAAAAACTGTTTCTTCCTACACCTATTTTTCCCAAAATTATTTTAAAAAATAAAAGGGCATACACCCAATGGATAGATTAGAAAATCCAGAAAGTGCAGCACAGTGCTCCAATATTATTGAGAATATGTTCAGTTTCTGTAAAACTAGTTCACTGAGTCTCATTCATAACACGAGCTATTATCCCTTGGAAATATTCAGATACGCCTGTGAGGCTCTCCTGAATTTTCTTGCTTGCCCAACCACCTTTCTGTATGCATAGTTAACATAGGCTCTGACCTGCATAGTGATACAAAAGGGTTTGTGTCTTTTGCTGTGCAGTTATTGCTCCTCTCACACCAGAACCAACTCTCTTGAAGTTATCCATCACATTTACATGGAAAAAGATAGCAGCTTCTTTGATGTCTGATATGTCCAAGACCTTGCACTCCATCTGGCTTCTTTGGCATGGCAAGTCAGATAGTAGGGAATTTAGAAACAATACGGGGGTGGAGGAGGTGGGAGAGAAGACATTCACAGATCCGTCTATAAAATTTGGAGGTGAAATCATACTATGTGTATGTTTAGTCGGATCAAGCTTCCTCTGACTTAATTTCAGTTGTTAGTACAGTTAATTACAGTTGTTTATATGCCTATGTGGAGTATTTTTCTCTTTCTCCTTTACACAAATTGAAACTGTTAAACAAATCTGACATGACATTTCCAGATGGAATTTCAACCATATAAAAATAGGAAATGGCAAACTTCCCAGCTAGAATTTTGAGAATTCTGCTAAAAAGCTTGAAGCTTGGCCTGAACCTCATAGCACAATGTGAATTATACTGTTAGAGGACAAACAGTCCTGTGGTGAGGGAGTGTTACCCTGGATGTTAGGGGAGTTCCAGAGAAATGCTCTGAGCTACTTTAGGAGTCTTTCAGGGAAAGTACCTTGGTATGTGATTGAGGCACTCACTCGTAATATGGGACGTAAGAGTCTGAATGCCTACAAGCTCAGAGAAGAAGTGAACAGAATTCCTGGATTTCTTCTAGCCTCTTTGCTACTTCGTAAGTTGGTGAGAGTCACTGCCACAGTTTGAGAGGACTTGATGGACTTGCCACAAATGAAGTGTTTTCATGCATCTCTGAAGCAGAATTCATGAACCCATAGATTTATATGTAAAGTGCAGCATAGAATCATGCAAAAGTGCTCTGTTGGGTCAATTATTCTGTTCAATTGACATTTAAATCAGGATTGTGTCTATTGATGACAAATCTCCACTGTATTCAAGGAAGACACAGTTTGCAAGCACATTAAACCTTATCTTCAAGTGATAAATCATTCCTGCTCATATCCACTACTCTGTAAGACAGACCAGGGTTGAGAACTCAGTTTGAGTCCTCAAAGCGGTTAGTGTCCTGTGGGTCAGAACAAAGAGGCAACTCCTCCCCTGGAGATACATGGAACAAGAAATCAAGGACTTGGGTGTCTCGGAGTCATTCAGGGACCATCATTCCACTGTGAATTTTCCCTGTTTGTGGTGCCAAACCCACTGGCAAGAGAGCACCCAGGTCACCATGCCAGGACTCACATGCCACTCCATAAATGTGTTGGAGCAGCCTCGGGGAGGGAAAGCCAGCAGCTACAAATGAGCTATTCTACAGGCAGAGAGATATGTTTCCTAAGCACTAAAAAGGGCTTAAAAAGTTTGCCAATTATTTTTCCTACACTTCTCACAGCCCCCGATCCTCGGGATGCAGGAAACAGCCTGTTGACAAAAATATTTATTGGAAAGCAAAGCTGCCATATGATAACATCTGCTATTGGATGCAAAGTTATACAACTGTGGTATTTTAATGTCTTTGCCTCATATCTGCATTTCTTTGTGTAATAAGCAATGAGCTTGAGTGCCGTGACCAGCTGGGACAGTTTTTACTCTTGTGGCACATAACGCCAGGGTTCAGGGTGCTGGGCTTTGACCTGGGTCATGCATGCAAAGTGACCCTGCTCCGGTCTGGCAGCTCCCGTTTCCGCTGGAAGGAGGCCATGCCCTTTTCCCCAGGCCACTTCTCAGACTGCAGAGCTCAGCTACTGTGGTGCTAAGATTGTTTTCTAATGTCTCCAATAAATTTGCTCCCCATGAAGAAGTGGTTTCTTTTAGTTTTTTTTCTCAGCTTCAAAAAGCAAGTGAATTATTTTTAGCTCATCTTTCCCCTTTCAAATTTGCATTTGGGAACTAAGTCAACACAGGATGATTCTGATTCAAAAGGCAGACGTCTCAGGAGTTATGGACAAGAAAGAGGGAACTGAATGGCAGTGGTTCTGCAACCCCTGCTTTCAGTTCAATACACTAAGTTCAGAAAATAACTTAGGAACTGAAAGTAGGACTTGTGGCAAATCTGGGAACTTGGAACCTAAAACCTAAAGATCCTAAATGACCTAAAGGTCATTTTCCATCTAGCTTTGAAAAAGTTTATTTTTAAGCAAGAGGCATAAAAACTTCTGAAAAACCCCCCACCTCAAGGTGCCTCTTTTTCTCTGAGACAATGTCTGCCCTTTCTTATTTAGTTGCAGAAATATTCTTAGCTGACTTCAGGGTAGGTTGACCATGACATCTGCTGTGCTCTACTGAGACCTTTGCATTTTGGCTTGTGGGTTGCCTGGGGTAAGTATAAGAGGACAACGTGATGCAGCCATAAATCCATGACTACCTTGGCCACCCAGCAGCACAGATGATGGTTAGTAGCCACGGAGCTAAAGCAGTAACTGGAAACCAATCTTGCATGCTCATCGGCACATAAGTCCCTTTAATCATACAGCAAGGTAGTGCTCACATGCACTACGTATCACACTTTTCCAGGACAGCCTGATCCCAGATATCTCCCAGACATGAGAGAGCCTCACTAGACATAATACCAAGCAATTCAAGCTGATTTGTCTGTCCTGCTTTGGTCCTACACTGTCACAGGAAGGTGTTGCCGTCAGCAGACTTGCCCCATCCAGTCTTCAGTACTAGGTCCTGTGTTAATGTATAACAGCCTCCTCAGCCCCATTTCTCTGTCGTGTGGCGGTCCCCTCACACCAGGGCCTGGACTAGCATCCTGAAGGAGCGCAGGCTCTGAGTTTGGTCTGCAGTGTGGGTGTGGACCATGTCTACAAAGCCTGGTAGATGCACCGTTTATAGCACTGGAAGAAACTTTCTCTTCCTCAAACTCCTTGCACATTTCCATTGAATTGTATGAAGATATTAGTTTGGGCTGTTCAAGAAGAGAAGCAGATGGGTTATTTACATAACCATTTATATCACTGGCATTAATGGGGAAAAGATGGGCTAAAGGAAGGAATTTGTTTCTGTTGTGCTAAGATGCTGCTGAGGTGAGAAAGCAGCACCTGGAGAAAGGTGAGGGAAGGTTCCATGAGGTCTTCTATCAGGTGGTAGAAGGATTTATAGACCGATGTACCTCACAGAGAACCAGCTCCCTTCAGCACCTCTCAAAAATGTGGTGATTTTATCCAAATGATCCAGCTTTGGGTATTGGTAAGTTTAAAGTATTGGTCCATTTTAGGAATAAAGAAAAAAAGGGTATGCCATCCAGTAATACAATTGCGAAATCAGGGGTTTTCAGAGAAGGTAAGCTGTCGTGTTACTCTGCTTCTAAATCTAAATTTGTTTTCTGTGCTTCTGTGGGAAATCAGAGGATGTTATAAGCTGAGTCATGCAACTGTTGATTTTACCAAGCACACGCCTGATATAAATAGAGAAACACTGTTGAGCCTTGGGCAGAAGAGTTTGAGAGGTCTTCTAGTAGGGACTGACAGGACAGAGAGGCGAAGATGAAAATCACATCCCTTCCTTTCATTGGGGTACTATATCTAGCATGTTCTTGTGCTTTACCAGTCATTCCAGAAAAAGAAAAAGAAGATATGCAATTTGCTCAGGTAAGGACTGTAAGCAGAGCTTATGAATTAATTTATTGACAAAATGAATATAGTCATGCACTGGAAATAACTGTAGAATAGTTTATTAACAAGTCTAACTCTGAAAAGAAACATTTATGTACTAACCTGTTTCTTTTCTCTCTCATCAGAAATATCTGGAAAACTTCTATGATTTTAAAGAAGAGAAAAGTTCTCTTTTTAAATCCAAGGACCTCAATCCTATGTCTAAAAAAATCCAAGAAATGCAGTCATTCTTTGGACTCGAAGTGACTGGGCAACTGAATTCTCAGACCCTGAACATGATGAAGCAGCCTAGATGTGGAATACCAGATGTCCGTTCATACAGCACTTTCCCTCTGAGTCCTAAGTGGAATAAAGAAGATGTGACATATCGGTAATATATTCTAAAATATATTCACTGTACACCACTGGGAAGTCTGTGATTGCCAACAGGTTCTTTATAATTTATTCTTATATTTATCCTTTTAAGAGTCATATTTTGGGTCACAGGAACATAAACCTGGGCAATGTTCAAATCTTTCAGTTTAGGCTTCCAAAAAGTTATAAAAGGGACTAAAATAGGAGTCTACATTGCTTGGTTAAGAGCCTACTCTTAGCCGAATAGTCAGCAGGGAGAAGGGATGCAATTGCAGTTATATAAGTTAGGGGGCTTGAAAGAAAACTATGAAAACTTCTTGTGTTATATCTCGTAAGTAGATAAGTAGAAAATAAACAGCTCAAGACATATAATCAATAATAACCAGTGACCTCATAATGACCTCGATACTGTGTGCCTTACTCACCTGATCTGGTTGCTTTCTCCTTATTTCCCAGGATTTTGAACTACACCCCAGACATGCTACAAGAGGATGTAGAGGAAGCAATTGCAAAAGCCTTTCAACTCTGGAGCAGCGTGACCCCTTTGAGATTCATCAGGCTCTACAGTGGTGAAGCAGATATAAAGATCTCCTTTGCATCTGGATGTAAGGAGGTCTCTTTGCCTAAGAATGATAAATATTTATCACTTTTACAGAACTGATGAAAACCATCATATGTTTCTTTCCTTTTCTTAGTTCATGGTGACTTCTATTCCTTTGATGGCCCAGGAGGAACTCTGGCTCATGCCTATCACCCCGGCAAAGATATAGGAGGAGATGCTCATTTCGATGAAGACGAAAACTGGACCAAATTTACTACCTATAGCGGTAGGTAGCCTTAAGCATTGCATCACATGTTGCTTGTTAAACAGCATTTGTCTTGGAGACTTTTAATTGCACTCTAAAACTGCAGCTGCTCCATCAGTAATTCCAGGATTTATGGAGATGTCAAATGTCAGAGTAATTTAGCAAAGTAATTCTGCCTATTCTGACTTGGGTTGCAATCACAGCACTTCCCTGGAGTTAATGCATAGACTGCAATTGCAGGCCTAATGAAGTAAATGAGATTAGCAAAAGACAGTATTATCGAGATGCAAGGAAGGAAATTTTAGTTGCCAGGAAATATCTTTAAAAGTTGTAATATTGAGATCACTGGGTTTTCCCTTCCCTTCCCTTCCCTTCCCTTCCTTTCCCTTCCCTTCCCTTCCCTTCCCTTCCCTTCCCTTCCCTTCCCTTCCCTTCCCTTCCCTTCCCTTCCCTTCCCTCTCCTTTTTGTTTGTTTTGAACAGAAACTCGCCTCTTTTCCATGCAAGTAGACAGTCTATTACTTATAACATAATAAAACTCTGCTGTTTTATTAACACACTGAATGACGTATCACACACAAGCAGATGACATGTGCATCTGACTGTTATGCAAGAAAATTCATTTACTGTTTTTCCTTGGGATATTTATTTATTTATTTATTTATTTTAGGATTCAACTTGTTTCTTGTTGCTGCTCATGAGTTAGGTCACTCACTGGGTCTTGGTCATTCTAATGTCTTTGGTGCCTTGATGTATCCTATATATATGGGCAAGGATACAAGAGACTTTAGACTTCATCAAGATGACATTGATGGCATTCAGTCCCTCTATGGTAAGCAAGAAGCATCACTTGGGTGGGGGAGCAAAGTGGGGCGGAATAAGCATTTTGTAGCCAACTTTACTCAACAGCTAGCATGTGATAATCTTTCTGCAGAAGCTAAGGTATCTTTTTTAATTTCCTGATGCTATTCTGAGCAAATTTCATTTTCTTTGCGGCTGAGAGTCTACACCTGCAAAATGGAACCTGGGGCTGTATCTATGCCAGTAAATCAGAAGGTTCAAGGACAACTCTCTATTTCAGAGGAATAGGCCATGCCCTTAGTATTAATCTCTCTTTCAAAAAAAAAAAAAAAACCAAAAAAACACGATCCCATGCACAATTGCAAATGGTATTTGGTCTCTATTAACTCCTGAGCACACACAAAATAAGAGGGCAATAAGTTGTCAAGATGCAACTTGCAGCTACATTACAGACTATTTTAACAGTTAGCTACACAGACAATAGAGTAAAAATTCTTGAAGGGGCAATATGCTTGGCTTAGTATGGTATATCTCCATGTTCTACAACATGAAATTCTAATTCACCTTCCAATTCCACATTTATCTGTTTCCCAAAGGACCTCCCAGGGAATCTCCAACAAAAGCACTTCCCTCACAAGAACCAACTGAAAAGACATCTACAGTAGCACCATCAGAAATGTCACCCCATGAAGAACCAACAGAAACGACGCCCACCAAACCTCCTGCCAGACCAGAAGACTGTGACCCTCACTTGACTTTTGATGCTATCACAACTCTTCGTGGTGAAATACTGTTCTTTAAAGACAGGTATGTGATTTCATTTCTTGCAACACCTTTTTGTAAGACTCAAAATGGCAAAACGTTAAGTTCAGTTTAAAAAATTTATTTTCCCTCGACACAACTGAAGATATTCCTTTCTCAAAGTTTTAAGGTAACTTTGCAAAATTTTACTAGCCCTTTGGGGCTGAGTGAGTAATGTGGTTTACTAACAGGTATTGTAGCCATCATTATCAGCCCTCTGGTCTTCCAGAATTTCTCAAGGCTGAATAATCACAGAGTCACTCTTCAGCCTGCTTTGCATGAAACACTATCCTGGTCAGACTGGGTTGGCATGAGGATCAGATCAACTAGTGACAGCAGCATCCTTCCCCTGGAGCTAACTCTGAACCTATAGCTCAGCACTGCCACTGGAGAACCCCTGCTATTAGAGTGTCTGATTCTTGGACATGTTCTGATATTGAGCTCTCTAATAGATTGATAGTTACACATTTCCACCTCCTGAAGAGATGGAAAGAGACCCCCTGAAGAGATCCAGGCTTTGGCTTACTGCTTAGGTTAGTAATTAAGTTCTGACGAAACAAACTTCCTCTGATGAAGTGATTCTACTTCCCCATATACAACAAACCTGAAAACTATTGCCATTTGCAGTATCATTAAGAAAGGGCAGCAGGGAGCACTTCCTTATTATGTGTTTCTCAAAAATGCTGAAGGTACATTTGTAACCAAATTGAAATTAAGAATGAAGCTGTGCCTACCTGCATGGGCTGCGGTGAAAACCTGGCTTCAGTTGTCAGCACAACTGCAGACATCAAGTGTCTCCTTGGCAAGCCATTGCGGTTTGTGACTGATGGAGCTCTCGCTGCTAAAGGGCAAATGTCTAGGGACAAGGAGGACAACAAGGTGCGCTATATCCCAAAAACTCTGCCTAGCTAGCTCCAGTGAAAAGGCAGCAGGGATTAATGTACATTTCCGTGTCATTCATATTGAAATATTAATATTGTTGTTTCCATTTTGATCAGCTATGTCTGGCGCAAAAGTCCTTACTTCAGAGAGATTGAGCATGACACTATCTCCTCGTTCTGGCCATCGCTAGCAGGTGGATTTGATGCTGCTTATGAGGTTGACAAGAGGGACCAAGTAATGTTCTTTAAAGGTATTTATCAGTCCTTTTTATGCACGGGTAAACGTAGAGTAGTAGCAATTACTTGCATACATTTGTGTATGTGATGTAACAATTATAGATGTAATATAATAAAAATGAAAACAGCAAAAGCAATTCTTTATATTTGAATCTCCTTTTTTTTTCAAAATGCTGCTTTAATGTATTTAACTAACATTATTTCAAACAGCTCTGTACAACAGCCCTGTATTTTGTGTTTGTCAGTGTGAGATAAGATCATAGCTAAGGCAAAACTGACTGCCCACATTAAGTAATTTAAAAAGGTACCAAACCTACTTCAAAAATATGTAATGAGCTTATAAAACAGAAAATCCAACAGCTCTGAAATACTCAAATTTTGTGTGTATGTTCCGAGGTAGAAATCTGTGCTAACTGGCGATGCTTGCTACAAAGAAAGCTCTGAAGCTTTATTTGAGAGGAGCTCAGCCCCTTTGGAAATCCCTACTAAGATTTTCTGGTTTTCTTGACAGATGACCAGTACTGGGCTGTCAATGGCTACAATATACAGCCAGGTTTCCCCAAGCCTATTCAGAGTCTGGGCTTCCCCAGAAACGTCAGGAAAATTGATGCAGCTGTCCATGATCAAAGTACCAAGAAAACCTACTTCTTTGTAGGCCACCGATACTGGAGGTAAGACTAACTCCTTTTTTGTACAGCAGATAATCAAGACAGCTTTTTAAAAGCTGATTAATGCTAGAATTTATACAGTACATTTGTGGTTTCCTATTGACGAACTTCTTAGCCTGTATAAGGCTGAATCTTCGAGGCAATTATTCCTGTCTATTCAAAGAACAAAGTTTGTAAAACTTGAGATAAAGGCAACATCCATTTACTGTTAGCAACCTAAGTGTAAGAGATACAGCAAATAAGTGTTGTTTTGCCACTGGAAAGCAGTATTACATAAAATAAAAAAGCCTACTCAGGCTTTGTTGTCTTGTTACACATTCATTCAGTGGCTACTAATGGACCAGAAGTGCTTTTTAAAATATATATGTGACAATTTTATCAAGAGCATTATGGAAGCAGATTGGAATGTTTACTTTTTAAGAGACAGTTCAACCAAACAGTAATATTATCCTAATAAGTAACAAGTATTAATTATTTTATAACAGTATTATTATACCAGAACTTCACATTCTTCTCCTGGGATCACTTCTTGGATTGAGTACTGTCAAATTAAATAATCATTGTGAATAATTATTTAACTTTATTACTCACTATGAGCAATTCTTATTATCGGTGTTAGGGAACAGGAGCGAAGTATTTAGTCAGATGTTCTTACAACAGCTTTGTGCATCCCAGTAAAGATGTTAAGTATTCACAAAGTCAGGATTTATACAGATCAGTGAGTGCACAGAGGCTCATGGTTAGTCAATTTTCAGGTGAGAGAACGCTCATTCACTAGAAATTCCACCTGGTGTCTATATTGAACATCACAGTTTGTTATATGTTTTCATTCAATTTCTTTATTTAGCTTCAATGAAAACACTCAGTCAATGGAAAGAGGATATCCAAGAAAAATAGCAGCTGACTTCCATGGAATTTACCACACTGTTGATGCTGCTCTTCAGAAAAATGGTAAATAAATTAAAATAACCTTATTAATAAAGCAAAGGACCATCATGTGTTTGTGCATGTGTATGTGTGTGTGCGTGTGTAGCAAATGTTTTCAATTACCAAAGAAAGTAGCAAGTGTATATCAACATTTATAAAACAAAACAAAACAATAAAAAAATTCATTTGATGTCATTTTTGTCTTTCCTATTTCTAGGACATTTTTACTTTTTCCATGGAGCAAAGCACTATGAGGTTGATGTCAAGACCAAGAAACTTATCCGTACGATGAAGAGCAACAGCTGGTTTGACTGTGAGAAATACTAAGTTACAGTGTAGGATTGAATTTACACCAGAAATGTGTTCTTTTTTTTTTTATGTTCCTGGGTTATAAACAATATCAGTCATCTTTGACTGCGTGTCTCAATCTGAAATAAGTTGCGATCTTTAATAAAACTAATTTAAAATCGTAAACATGTAAAACAATGTACAGTTTTAATTTATTTTCCAACTATTTATTAATCAAATTGTATTTGAATAATAAAAGTATTTTGCTTGAATATAATAGTGTTTGTGTCTCCTGGGTCTTTTGCCTGGGGGCAAGGAATCTGATATGGCTGCACTCAAGTCTCAACCATGCTAGGACCCAACCCCAGTTTTCCACAGGGCTCATTTACTGTAAGGGAAGAGTTAAAGACAAGCAGAAGCCATTGGGCAGTTTCAAGAGGCTAGAAGAAGAGGTCTGGGAGACACAGAGCTTGGGGAGGGCATTCCCAGGTGATGGCATGTGAAGTCCTCACACAGTGCGATGGTTCCTATGGGACAGGTTCGGGACAGATGCAGGGCTGGGCCCTGAGCTTGCGAGGGCAGTAGACCAAGGGGCTGCAGAAGCAGGTTTGGTGAGCAGGGCAGTGGGAAGAGGCAGGGGCTGGGATGCCCTGTGTGGGCCATGACAGGAGAATGAGCGATCAAGGAGAAATGGTTGGTGCTTGGCTGGGAAGGGACTTTGCAGAAAGAGAGTAGGAAACATAGCAAGTGTGTGCACACATTTCCAGGAGTCAAGAGATTACCCTGGCTGAATGTTACCAGTTGGTGCTCTTAGGTGAACTGCAGGAAGGAAGTCAGAGACCAGTCCACAGTACAGTTAACTTCTCTCACAACAACTTCCAACAGCAAACAAACCAAAGGCTAAAGAACAAGAAGGGATATTCATGTAACCCCTCATGATGATGACTCCAGAGAAAGAGTGGGCCACAGTGGTAAGACAAATACACGTGCTTCCACCATCCACACTTGTGTTGCAATAGGAACAGTTCTCACAGTCTCTGGGGCTATTCAGCATATCTGAGCTTGTGGATGCTTTTCACAAAAGCTATCTAACTAATATTCATAAACATAGATTGTATTTCTTTCACAGTATGTATGCATTCAAAACAATAAAAAGTCAGACCATAGCTTTACTCGCTTTTCCTCATAGTCGGCAGACAGAGTCATAATCCTTCACTAGTCTCAACTAGTGAGTTGCTGGACTTTTAAATCAGTCAGCTAATGAGACCAAATCACAGCACAGAGCAGTGTGGTCTTCCCTTTTCCACACTTCTGCTTCCTCAGCTGCTGGAGGGACTCTGTGAGGAGGAGTGATCAGATCATCCTTCCTGGTCTCCTCAAAGTGCAGCAAAAGTGAGGAGAGGGAAGGTCTTATTCCTGCACATCCTTAGGAAGGAAAGTGAAAATACATCTCTCTCCATTGGAATAGGTATATTCCGGAGATCAGCCTCATGAGGCATTGAAGTCTCTCAATTCACTTTTTCAGATAAGCTGAAAAGTTTGGGGTAGCCCTAAATCATCTAAGAGTCAGTGCTAGGCCCCCGCTCAAGAAAAAGGATACATTAACCCAG
The DNA here is from genome assembly GCF_059628265.1 of Tinamus guttatus. Lineage (NCBI taxonomy): Eukaryota > Metazoa > Chordata > Aves > Tinamiformes > Tinamidae > Tinamus > Tinamus guttatus. Next base: position 13,314,450 of record NW_028288684.1, read on the forward strand.
CTCCATGCTTCTGGGCTGGAGGTGGTGCACCATGAGTCAGCCAGGAGCATGGGTGGAGGAAACACAACCTGCCTGTGCTCGTTTGTGCATTTATACTCTGGTTTAGGCACCAGCATATTTATAAGTGGTGCAAAGATCTAGGTATCTAAGGACAAGAGTCAGGAGACCAGTATCATACCTGAGAAAGAGTTAGGAGCTTTGGATCTTTGAGCTATATGTTGTTAGATTATACCTAATACTCAGAAGGTGACATTTCAGTGATTAAAGTACCTCTTGGTCTGTGGGAAAACTTTGCTGAAGTCTTTCCTCTCCTTGAAGGGATTTGATCTCAACTACTAGCAAAATGTCCCAGTAAGAGGAACTCGACTCTCTTCATTATTTGTCTTTATCTAGCAGAATTGGCAAAGAAGGTGAGAGAGGATGAGAAAGAATGGTGAGGACAGTCTTTCAGTCACCACGGCTCAGACCCCACTAGACAGAGCTGAGATGTGTTCCTGCAAAGCTCAAGATACGTAAATAGGCTGATCCCTCAGAGACCTGATCAAAGAACTTATCAATTTATCTTCCACTGTGAATCAGAGAGAGAAGAATGTCTCCCAAAGCACCTGCAACCTCTAGTTACAAGGGATGGTACTGGACATGGGCAGATGAGGTGTCTCTGTATCTCCTTTCTGATGCTTCTTCTCTGTCACCTTCTGCTCAGATGAAAACCCAACCCCTGTGAATGCCTTGTGTAATATGAGATACACCTTGAGCACTGCTTAAAAACAACCTTGTTGAGAAATTATGTTGTGAATCTCAGCTGAGCTTAAAAGCTAGGAAGGCCTGAGCATCTCAGCGACCCCACCAAGCTCCACTCTGGCCTCATGAATCGATAAGTGGGTGAGCTCACCTGGCTGGAGCTCAGGCAGGGCAAAGAGGCACGCTGCAAATAGTGCTGGCTCAATACCTGCCAGGATCTTTCACAAGTACAGAAGAAACTTCACTCCAAAGTTTTAGATGCCTGCAGGGTTAGGCAGGGTAACTGTGAAAGCTACTTGTACCTAAATAGTGGGGTTAATTCCTTTTGATTTTTAAGTGCCTACACACCTTTTAGATCCTGATTAGATACCTACTTGTATCTCAAGGCTACCTTCTACCTTTAAAAGAGTAATTGGCTGAAGCTTGAAAGTGGTGCAAGAGGAATCAGAAAGAACATTTTGTCAATGAAGAAACAGAATATTGCTGATGTTTACAATGAATCACCATTTCCCGTCTCTCAATATTTCTCTTATATAAGGTTGACAGTGACTTTTAATTAGTACCCCAAGGAAAACAGCTAAATGAAATTACATCTGCACCCCCATGCTCCAGCATGATTAACTTTAAATTAAGTTAAATCACTGATATGGATTTTACCTGAAAAGAGAGATTGATGTGTGTGACGGTAAACATCTGTTTATGCATCACCATGGATTTTCCATGTGTATTTCTGCTTTATTATTGGCCTTAAATTTTTGGCAACTAAAAAGTACTGCTTCTGGTTTGAGAAAAGCAAGGAAAATCCTGGCAAGTGGGATAATAATGTGTAATTCAGACGGGCTTGGAAACAGGAGCTCTGGAGCTGCCTCTCTGCACTTAGTGGGCAAGAGATTTCTTGTCACTATGATTTTGTTATAACTCATCAACTAGAACTAAAGATCTTTTGGATACCAGCAGGGAAAATTTGCCCATGGATATAATTTCAAGCACTCATCCTGCAGAACTATAGACTTTCCAATTAGTCTGGGACTGGACATGCAAAACTAGAGACACACAAAATCACAAGTTATATTTGAAATTCTTGCACAACTGTTCTCCCAGACCCAATTTCCTGTCTATTGAAATTCACACCGAGCACCGAGATCCTTAGGCACTTCACCAGTAGCTCATTGACAATGTACTAGTGTACATAGTGTACATGTACTAGCACTGACAGTGTATTAGATGTAAGAACTTTTATCAGGACAAACAAATACAAAATTATTGCATGATAAAAGCATCTGGTGATAGTCTGCTGTTTTGCCACTTCAATCACATATACCAAATACTTTTGAATGCTGCAACAAATCCACGGGCTCCAGTCCAGGCTATCATTTAATTCACTCACAAATATTCATGCTACAACTGCAAGACTGCTTTAGCCCAACGGCCAGCTGTCACACGCTGCTTCTTGGAAAAGCAAAAGAAAGTTTTATAGGGAAGTCTTTGGGGACGTCATGACAAAGATCTTCGCATAGAAGCATATTTCCTCTTCCTGGACTGATTTTCAAAGGGTAGCTGTTGGCCAAGAGGATTTGGTAATACATGTCTAATACATGTCCTCTTTGCCTGGCATTTAAGATCTTCCTTTGTGGTATTTACATAAAAAGCAAGATTCTACTTGCAGAGACACAGCACTGTTACCAGGACAATTTGAAGAGAAGTTAAGATGTCAGGAAGTCCTGAAAACATAGAAAAGATGGAAAGAAAAGGTGACCTATGTGCAATATGACCAGGACAAAAAGGAATCCTGTCAGTAAACCAGCATCACTGTGTTGGATAAGAATGATTGTTACACAAAAGAAAGGAGGTCACCAACTCCTCATCTGTAGTGAAATGACACATTTATGTCCTTGGCCCTGAGGTTTGCAGCAGAGCCAGGCAGGAGGTGCCAAAATCTCTGAGTTACATACCAGTCATCATCAGCAGCAGCTGAAGCTGCAGTTTTGAAGCACAGAGGTTCCCATGGGTGAACTTTGGCAGGGGTCCTCAGCTGATGCCAGGACCCAGGACACAGCGGAGGAAATGGCAGCACATCAAGGTGGTTTCCAGCTCCATGTAACTAAACCTTTTGCCTTCTCAAATTAAAGTAGTTAATCACATCCTGTCCAGGCCCTATGAGATGTTCTTTCAACCTTCCTTTTTTCTTCACTCTTTTTTTTAAGTTGTCTCCTCAAAGGACAATGTCAAAGGAAATCTCTCTGGCTAGGGAATTTTCTAGGTTTATATTCCAGGTTACTGATAGATTCTTGACAGTGATGGTGCATAGATTCAAGAACATAGAGAAAAAGCACAACGAAGTTACAGAATATTTGAGAAGAGAAGACTGAGTAGAGACTTGATCGAGATGTTCAAGTACCTGAGGGGTGATTGTAGGGAGGATTTCAGATCAGATTCAGATATTAGTTGTTATGACAGTGATTTCCTTCTATTGGTTTCTATGAATCATAGAATCGTGCAGGAGGGTTGGAGTAGATGATCTCCAAAGGTCCTTTCCAGCCTTAATGATTCTATGATTCTATGATTGTTTGGAAAAGACCTTCAACATCGAGTCCAACTGTAAGCCCTTCAACACCCTGCCCCAGGTCCCTAAGCGCCTCATCTACACGTTTCTGGAACACTGCCAGGGATGTTGACTCCACCACTTCCCTGAGTAGCCTGTTCCAATGCTTCGCCACTCCTTCCATGTAGAAATTCTTCCTAATGGTATACAATGTCCAACATTATGCATGAAACACATTAGATGTAGGACTTGTGCAATACGCTCAAGCTTAGAGCATTGCAGAGTGGGCAGCTCTAATTACACCCCTGGGATTAGTCATGTGCTTTATGTGAACTAAATAAGCTCTAGACCGACTCAAGGTTTATATTTTTGGCATAGCCCTCAGGGTGGATTTACTAGCAGCTTCTCCTCTTTCATTAATAGCATCCCACAGGCATGCACACTCCTAGTCATCTCTGCTCCCACCCCAGAAACACATCTCTACTCATCAAAGCTAAGCAGCCTGTGCAGGAACCATGTGTAACCACTGTGCTCTTACATTCTTTCCAGAGATTGCATTCAAGGGCTCTCCAGTGAAGTGCTTACAGCCTCACAGGGAATATACTTTTAGAAAAACTAAATCTGTTCTACCTCACAACAGCAGTAGGTAAACACCCAAACGTTTTTGGAGTAAACCAAGATTTCATCAGTTCAAATTTTCCCAAGTTTTCCAAAATAAGAAACAGGGCTTTTGTCAAAACAATTTGAGGAGGCATTTGAAAGTTTACAAAATCAGCAGAATGGAAAGTTCTGTACATCGGTGTGGTCTGTCACCCCCAGTAACAGTCAGTTAACTGTGGTTCTCACTTTTCAGGTCACAACGATTTCATCCCCTTTGATGGCCCAGGAGGGGCCACTGCTCATGCCTATGCACCTGGCAGAGACTTTGGTGGAGATACCCGCTTTGATGAGGATGAAACCTGGACCATAAGCACAGAAGGTAAGAAGTTAAATTCTCCAAACTCTACCTGAAGCAGGATATGCACGAAATCAGGGACTCAAAGTTTGTTTCATATCTCCCTCATGAAGTGCTGAAAAGTGGGACTGATTTGAAGGAATAATGGACAATTCGTTTCTGAAGTTATAAAAAGCCTCTGAGTCCTCTGTTTTAGAAAGTCGAGACCCCAGCTGAGTTTTTGCTGTGGACAAAGTGAAGATTTTCTTGGGAGGGAGTTGAAGAAATGGGTAATCCCCTTCCCTTTTCCCTTGTTCTTCCTTCTGATTGCCTCTCTCCTCACAATTATATCACCTATACTTGTCTGGGATCCTTCTCCCACACTGACTCTTGCAGGATTGGCAGGTTATTTCCTCAGGCACTAACAAAATTATTCTTTTGAAACTTGCCATGGATTTCAATGTTTTCATTATATTTATTCACAGACAAAACTTCATCTCCAACTGAGTTTACCATAAAAGCTTCATTTGCTTAGGAAAGCATCTGATCTTCTTTATAGCCTTAATGTTTACAGGATATATGAAAAGACCCAGCTCTTGATTTATGCATTTTACTTGCTGTTTTCAGGAACAAATTTGTTCTATGTTGCTCTCTGTGAATTTGGCCATTCACTGGGACTTTTCCATTCCAAAGATCCTGAAGCTCTGATGTACCCAATATACGGGAAATTGGACCCTTCAGTGCTCCCACTTCATCAGGATGATATTAATGGCATTCAACATCTCTATGGTAATTTGCAATTATTAATCAATTATTGCCTATAATTTTAACCACTTTGGAATATATTTCAGTGATATTTTTGTGTAATGGATGTACTGAGATGGCATTTTAATTTCTTCTGTTAACTCTTTAGGACATTCTCCTAACACCTACAGTGACCAAAGAGAATCTGCTGAGGTAAAAGAACCAGACGAGAAAGAACCTGCTGAGAACCAGATGAGAAAAGAACCTGCTCTACTAGACACCTGCAGTCCTGATGTAACTCTCGATGCTGTCACCACTTTCCATGGAGAAATGTTTTTTAAAGACAAGTAAGTCACCTCTATGGAAGTAAAATAACAGAGGTTCATTTCTAAATTATGCTCAAAATGTGGAAAAATAGCTCAGCTCAGAATATTGTCAAGACGGGATTTCCTATGTGGTCGCAAAGGGGTTCAGATGAGAGGTATACTCCTTTTGGAGGTAAAGAGCATATTTGAGAACCCAAGCTTCATTATTCCCATGTTTCTATCCATTTTTGTTGTTAGCTCATTAGCAGTTTGGATGACATATCTTGGGTCTATACTATACAGATAAATCCTGTCTTGGGTTTCTCCCCAAACCCACTCTGCTGATCACTGCAAGTTTCTCTCTTTAATCTCAGTGACAGCAAGGTGCCTAAATCTCTTATGAGATTTATGGTTTCAGAACAGGGACTTTGGTATAGAGACATTTTATCTGCAGAAAAATTACCCTGATGTTTTCCACACTTCAAGGCACTACCCTAGTATAGACAGTGGATGGCATCAAAACAGCAGCCCAGCTGTCACGATTGAATTAAGTGCAATATTCTGGATTATTAATGTTGTGTTATCCTCGTATATTAGTTTGGTAAAGTCTAATTCTTTGTACCTATGACATGGTGGAACTTAAGATGACCTGGAGTCAATCATGCCTCTTTAGCAGTTGTTGACTATAACAACTAGCCAAAAAATTATCTCTAGAAACCTTTCCCACACCAAAAATCATCAGTTCTAGGGAAGCAGGCCAGATAGAAAATTAGGATAAGGAGTGGAAGGCAAAAGGAAGAGAGCGATGGAGAAATGAAAAGATAAGAAGTAAGATCACATTTGAAACAATACAAGATATAAATAGGATGGGGAAAAGATAGCTCATTTGAAAATAAAGGCAGCTTTTATTTTAGGCTGTAAGCAGTCCTGTATCTGGGAGAATTCAGAAAAAGGTACCACCAGCCTGGGCACACTTATCAGCTTTGTTGATGTCTTTGCTGAGAGTTTACCACTTCTGGTGCAATATCCACTTGAATATAGAGGCAATTTAATAGTAATAAAAGGAAAGGATGGTTGATTCAGTGTTGTCCAAGGCATAAACTGTCCCCCTCCAAGCATATGGCAGCCCAATAATAGCTGCTTTGACAGCACAGTTCATTCAACGTATCTTAGCTATTTACATCAAGAGGAGATGAATCCCATCATGGAAAGGACATTTCTTCCATTGACCTTTTTGTTAGAGTGACTAACACAGGGATGATAGCTACATTTAGTCTGATAAATCCCCCTCCTAGCCTCTGCTGCCATGATGTGGTTTTCTACATTAGTGTGTATAAGCATGTGATTTCATTAAAAAACTGTGCTGTATATCTATCAGGCATTTTTGGTGCAAACATCCTTCAGTCAGAGCAGTTGACTTTGGCTTAATTTCATCATTCTGGCCACGGCTGCCACCTGGTGTTGATGCTGCATACAAAGTTCCTGAAAAAGATGAAACTGTCTTTTTTAAAGGTAAAATACTGTCTTTTTATTTTCCTTTATTGCCTTTACATGTAGCCTGGTTTGAAAACTGCTTAAGTTTTTTCTGTGAGATTACACATGCTTTTAGTCCAACAAATCATTGTTTTTCATTCGAAGAGTTAACAAAAATATTGTCCAAGATAAAATGCATATATCTTTTTTTAATGTTGATAAGGAAAATAATTTCCTGTCAAAATAAATTTGTCCTTAGCTTGTGGAAAACTAAGGTGAATTGGGATGGAAGACTAAAGTTTTAGTTTTTGTATAATGGAGTACCTAGTACCAATCTTGTTTGCTTTGGACTGCTTCTTTCATGGAACAGTCATTCTCATGCATCATTCTCATCAGAAGGTTCTGATAACTTTTCCATCAACATTCTTTGATAGCAAATGAATTCTGGGTTGTGAGAGGAGATGCAGTACTTCCTGGATATCCTTAAAGAATCCATGTCTTGGGCTTTCTAAAGGACGTGACCAAAATTGATGCTGCTTTCTATAACAGAAACAAGAGGAAAATATATTTCTTCATAGTGGACAAATTTTGGAGGTAATATTTCCTGTGCTACTTTCCTTATTAGAAGCAAACATAATCACATGGCGTGATTATGTCATGATTTTGAGATGAATTAGTCACACAATTTTGGTCATTTCTTTCACCATCACAACTGCCTTTGGAAAAGGAACCTGAAACAGTGCTTTGTTTTCCCTTTAGTTGCTTTAGTTATTTAACAGTCCTCTCAATATATTTTATATGGTTGTTATTTTATTTGGTTGTTATTTTATTTGATTATTGATAAAATAAAATCTTAGAGTTCCACACATCACATGACATCAGTCAGAGCCATAAGCACACAATATTTTTATCAAAATCCTTCCTATAGGATAAAGAAGAAGTATCCCATTTTATCTCTACTCACCAACAGCTAGTTTCAAGAAATTGCAACCAAATGCCATGTATTGCAAATAATTATCCCATGTGCATGGCTATGATTTTATCTTTTCCATTAAATCACTGCTGCTTGGTTTTGTGTCACAGACCTCATATTTGTGAAAACTGAAAGAGGTGATGTTATAAGTGGCAATTCACCACACTTTTAGAGCTGAATGTTATAAATTTTATCTTTTCTGTCACTGTGAGAATTCTGAAGTGATGGTTCATACAGTGATTATCCTGAAGTGATTACTCAGCCACATATTTACAGCTTAGGCAGAATAGATTTCCACACTTTATTTCAAATTGTCGCAGTTTGAAGACCTTCACCTGAGTCATTTGTTTAATCATTAAATCTCTTGTGGAGCAAAGGTATTAGATTGAAGATGCTGTAGTGTTGTTATTCCAGCACTGTTAGATGAGCTATACGTCACTCAAGGTGCAACAGCCTGCTATAAGTAACTTAAGGAAAATATCTAAAAACAGCTTACAGCTTGAGTAAAATCCAGATTTTTTCTGATACATGTTTCTTACAAAGAGGGAACGTGAAAGCAATCTCATGTAATCTTACAAATCTAACTTCTGTTCAAGATAAAATTATTTGTCTTTCCTTTGTGCAGAGTCTCATAGAAAAAATAATGAGCTTTGTAATGATAGTTCAAACATTAAGTATTCTTAGACCAAGTTTTGCATTGACAGAAACATTTCTTCAGTACAGCTAATAGTGTGATAATGATTTCTGACATCTCAAAGACTGTCTCAAGGCTATTCAAAGACTAGTGAAAGTCTCCAACAAGCTTAGCTCCATATTGGTTCAGGGTAATGTGCTGGGCTGAACTAATTATAATTTGTTTATATTTTTAATTGATGCCACGTTGTTTCTTATTTTTCTCAGTTATAATAAAAGAACTCAGTCCATGGACAGGAAGCCCAGAGAGATGAGAGAGGCATTTCCAGGAATTAATGGGAAGATCAATGCAGTTTTTCAACATAAGAATGAGTGAGATATCTCAAGTAAATCTGTACCAATCTGTGACTTGGTGTCACAGACTTGGACAGAATGATGCCATTCTGGATTCCACTCACAGCCCTGGGAGCGACTCCTGAAGACCTGAAGGTTTACGCTTTACCTTACTCATTTGAAAAAGAGCAGTATTTTTGGTGAAATTAGGTAGAAAGGTAGAAAGTCTAGTTCTACAGGTCAGATGGCAATATCTCACACCTGTATCTCACACCACTTAAGACAGTAAAGTCTCAACAACATAAGGTCTACAGCCTTGCCCTAAGATATGAAACATCACTGCTTGGAGAGTAATAATTGGTGTTCATGTTTTCCTGTGCAAGGCAGGACATTATTTAGACAGGGAAACTCTGGGACAGCCTCAAGGTACATCCACACTGCCAGATGTGTGACAGACATCTTCCCAGTTCACTCCAGGTCTGGAGTGATCTCCTGATCTTCAAAGTACGTGAATACAAATTGCTTCCCAGGGAATCTATCAGCTTTCTCCAAAACAAACCCAAAACACACCTCTCCTGGAGGGCATCCACACTGCAACCATGACTCCAGAGAGCAGGGTGGAGGACAATGTACCAGCTGGGCATCTCCTTCTCTGCTCTGTGTCCTTGGGCCACCAGCCCGCGCGCTCTGTGCCATGCTCTGGGGCACACAACACATACTCTCACCTGCATGCAAGAAAAACAGTCCTCAAGAGGGCTTCAGCAGAACCTTGGCATGATGGCAAATGTTTTAAACTGCAGGTTAACATAGGTTAAATCACCTCACGGGATTTACAGAATTCACTAACTGTATTGTGCAGCAAGTACACAGCTGGGCTGCTAAGGAAGGCATTAACCCAGAGCACTGTGTCCTCAAGCCCTGTGTACCATGCCACAGACCTCACACGTGGGAGTGGATACTATTCACAGTGTAAATGCAGCCAAAGACTTTTTGAACCTCTGCAAGCTTTTGTTAAAGTATATTAATCTTTATATCTGCAATATCCTAGCTGTGCACCATCTTACCCTAAGCACTAGCAGCTGTGAGCTGGCTTGGAATAGCGTCTCTGTTCCTAAGCTAGGATTGCTTTCAACCAATTTTAGAAACTTAAAAGCTAAGGCTTTTAACCAGGCTAATAAACTGCTTTTCATATTTATGGAAAGACAAACAGGAATCCCAGAAAGTAATTTTTCCAAGTCAAAGATAGGTGCATGGGTATGGAAGTGCTCCTTCCTCATTACTGACTGTAAAGACAGTCTATGTGAGCAGTTTCTATTTGATATCTGCTTTTAGATTACTGCTAAAGTTAGATGTGATGAACCCTATGCTGAGGTATTTATTGATTTTTGGTAGGTTATGTGAGCAAAGGCTCCTGCACACACACAAAGGGATTCAGAGGCTCAAGGACCATGGGGGACCCTGGTAACCCCATCTGAGTCACTGGAGCTCCAAACTCTCCCCTCCCCATTTCCATATCTATATTCCATGGGTGGACTTCAGTGCTGATGGGGGAGGAACAGTATTAGGCAGTCTGTGCATTGCCCACTGGTGTCAGTGCTGCATGTTTCCATATGATATAGATCTCTGTGGCCAGTCACATGCATATAGCCTGTGTTTGCATACACGCCTATGTGTGCCCACTTGCATATGCACACAGGAGCACACGCTCAGCTTCACCAAGGTCTGAAATGGGGGGCAGAGCTGCAGCAGCCTCACACCCAGCAAGCTGCCATCACTGCAGTGTTCTCCAGGTCACTGGACCTGCAGGCACCGCTGCCAACATACCATGGGTGGGAGATGTCTAGGGAGATATCTAGACTCCTAAGCATGTAGATAGACAGCAAGCAGGAAATAAAAGTTTCAAGATTTTTGGAGGGGGTTGTTTTATGCTTCTCTTTGATTCCTCTGCACCAAGAATACAGTAAGCTTTTTCAATGCACTTTATGGAACTTCTTTTCTGATTCAGTTTTAAACTCCCTTGGAAGCAGGGCTATTCAGACAGAAGACTCCAGTGGATGTCTAGGCTACAGGCAAATTTTATTGGAAATTCATCATGGTCCTGATCATATTAGAGCTTTCTCAGTCTTGCAGGACTCAGGTATTTATTGCCACTCTCTTGCTCCTGCAAATGAATGAACAGTGCAAATACTGCTGCCTTTCCTGGCCATGGAGGGAGGGAGTAAATGGGGCTTTGCTGACCAGGCAGAGCTGGAACTGAAATGCTGCATCAAGCTTTGTGGGTCTTTCTCAGCTACAGTGCCTCTGAGAAATGGACCAGTAGCTCTGACTAACTCCGGACTTGAACATTTCTATTGAATTTAGTAGGAAACACTTGAGGGTTACTTGTTCCTTATTATTTACCTTATACTGTTTGTGTTTCCTTGGTTTCTATTTTTCCTTCATATTTCTGGTGATAGCTCTGTAAGTGGCCACATAACAAAAAGGCGTTTTAGTCAGTTCACTGTCTCAGCTACAACAGTAAAAGGCAAAAACGCACATGATTAGTTCATAGGTTTTTTTTTCTTCAAAGGCTTTTCTAATGGTTTTCTTTTAGTTGTTCCTACTGTAAAACCTCTTCTGCAGCATCTGTACCCTCCATAACACTGCTATTGTGGTTAACTGGATGAGGTAACTTTGTTTATAACACATATATTTAAGAATGCAAATATATTTATAATATATATTTTATGTATTTATTTATATTTATTTTTGTTATAATCTCTTCTGGTTTGGTACAACTGCTGTTTCAAAAATTTTGTGAAGTATTCTTTTCAAATTGTGTTCTCCTTCTGAGGGCAAAGTGGTCTTGTCATAGCTCTTTTATTACTGTTGTTGGTATGGCTATATTTGTATTACTCTAATACCTAGGAGATGTGGTAGTGAACTGGCGTGGTTTGTATTCCCAGAACAAGAAGATCCCAGTGGTTTTATCATACGGTAACAGGTAAGTATTCTGCCAGTATTTTCCTAGTAAAAAACGGTTTCAAAATGGGCTTAAGGAAACTCTTCCATCAGTGCCAACAGCTATGGATTTGTGGGTTCATGATGACTGATTGACACCCGGATCTGCCGAGATGGCAGAGATCTTCTCTTAGGTGTCATTGGTATTCCAGAAAAAAGGGACTAAAAAGGGGTCAGAGTGCACTTTTGTTTCTCGATGGTTCCCTGATGCCCTTGGAACTGTCACCTGGCCGGTCTCCAGCCCCCATGCGGGTGTTCACTGCTAGCCAGTGAGCCAGCTGGCCGTGTTTCACAAGCATCCAGCTGGAGAAGTGTGAACCTGTACTGTTTTCAATACATCTCAAACATACCAGAGCCCTTGGGCATACACAGACTTAATCTGAAAAACTGTGCCAGGGCATTGACCTCTTATTGATGGTTGTTTTGAGGGTAGCTTTACTTCTATGCAGCTCCTGTGCCAACTCCCAGGCTGAACAGGGTGAGGTCTGCCCTGTAAGGCCACCCCACACCCAGCTCCCAGTAGGGAAATGCAGTTGGGGTGCAGCAGGCCACAGCCCTGGTGTTGGCAGCAGCTCCTGCGAGGACAGCAAATCCGATATGGTCTCTTTGTGTACTCAGGAAACAGGTACTTGGCACGCAGATTGGTGCTCCTTCTCCTTTTCTAGAGCTTTACTGATTGCGGTGATGATATCATGTCTGAGACTCTGAGACGGTGCAAGTCACTAGGTGTAACTCAGGAACTGACCTGTCTATGATCTGCCAAGCTGCATGTCTTTCTACTGCAGAGTGATAACATCTGATTCAGCACATGCCACACCAAGTCCTGTCACGATGGCCTTCTGGCACAGCCCAGTGCAGCCTCCTGGTTCATAACTGAGAAACCCATCAGGCCCTTGAAGCACAATTAACAGTGTTTCTTTAAATGAGATGTTGAACATCAGCTATGGGCACACCAGGAGCTTGTAAGAACTGACTCGAGCTGCACCTCCAGTTTCTTCATCTCAGTGTCCAAATGTATATGGCTCATTAGGAGGCAACTCCTAGTAAATTTTCTAAGTTTCAAAAAATATCAGGAAACCAGCTGAATATTGCTACACAATGACATGGTTTTCATTGATGTTTCAGTCTTCTCAGGAAAAAATGACTTCCTTCAAGGAAAAGAGCTTGCTTCAGTGTAACATTTTGTTTGTGCTGAAAGATTTTGTTGCTTCAAAAAACATTGGAAACACATGAAGGAATTAGGATATGCTTAATAGAACAGAATGGGCATAAAATTACTTCCTGTTAGAATGATGACTGTGCTTTCTAGTGCCGCCTGGTGAGAAAGCTCAACTGAAATCATCATTGTGACAAACTGTAAATAGTAAACAATTACGAATTGCCATGTTTATTTTTTGTAATATTAAAAATACGGAACTACCAATCAAGTTCCCCTTTCTGTAGTACTTCTGTAATAAGAGACTTTTATTGAGGAAACCCCACTATGATTCAACTTGGGAATTTATTTTTTTCATTATTTAGTCAGATCTGTGGGTGGAAGCTTCACCTTAGGGAAGATGAAAGTCATAGAACACTTTAAAATATTTTCAAATATAACTGGGGATAAAAGGGAGAGAATCCGAACAGTCAAATACAACCCCAAGAAAATGAGGCCTGGAGTTAAAATCAAAGTCACAAATAATTCTTGAAGACTGGAAAACTATTCTGAGGAAATACTGCTATCTTTCTCCTCTTATATCTTTGCCTAAATGTTCTTTTCAGTCAATGCTGGGAACACGAAATATCATAGTTGGACTTGTGGCAGTCCCTGTGTTCCTATGGAAACGTAATGAAAGAGGTATGTAAAGCACCTAGAAAAGAAATATTCCAGGTCTCTTGCCTCAGGAAAAAAACAGCCAGCCTACAGTTTTGTTGACTAAGAAGCTTATGTGTAAAGCAGGATTATTGCTAATACAGACCTAATACGCACAAATACTCTCCAGGGGCAGAATGGATGAATTGCTGAAAACTCTGTCCTTTATTAAAAACAAGAGCAAATCCCTGTTCAGGCCTCAGTTTAGGTGCAGTAGAACCTAACAGCAGGACCTGGCAGGATGACACAGGGCAAGATGCCCACACTGGGAGTCGCGGGTAGAGCTGCCCAGTGCACTGCCCAGGCTGCCCAGTGAATATGGCAGCCTGGCAGAGGCAAGGCTGCTGCAGCTCTCTGCCCCCAGGGCCAAGCAGGAGCAAGTCTGAGCATGTATTCCCAGCTGGCACAAATATGCACACACACACAGCACATATATGCATATATGTACAATGAGCCACGCAAATGAACGCAGGAAGTAAAACTCACATAAATGCAGGTGAAACAAATGGCCTCATTTTCTACCCCTCTCTGGCAGTTCAGGATGAAGGCCAGGAAACATGGGCAGTGTGGATCCCTCCACAGCTGACCTTGGACGTGCAGTCCACAGAGTACCTGACACTGGACCTCCAGTGTCACCATACTTTCTGCACAGACAGACATGCAGATTGGTCTGTCAACCTCCAGGCCCCTGGTCTCCCCAGAAGCTGGCCTGAAGCACCTGATCCTTCTAGTAGCCAACTCAGAGCCCCTCGGTCTATCTAGTGTCTTTCATCTCCTTCAATATCTGGATCCCGTTTAACCTATTCACTGGGTAATCTTACGTGATATTCTTGATTACACACTGCCATACGTGGTGAGTGCTTGCAAAGGGGATGATGGCAGTGCGGCAGCTGCCATGCAGAACTCCCCTTCCCTCATCGAGGGCGATGTGCAGAGAGGCACGCAGAAGGAAGTCCGTGAAAGGAGAACACGGCTTTGCAGCCCAAAACTGTGGAAATTCCAAAGAAAAAAGGAAGTGATTGTTTCTGCTTCCTTTTCATGATGCTGTTTAAAAATTTCACTCAATGACGTTTTCAATACATAAACAGCTTCCCCAGCTAGTGCTAGAATCCAGGACTCTCTTCTCAAAGACTGCCCTCAAAGTCATACATGGAAAAATAACAATATGTCCCTTCCCACCCCTTCCCTTACTCAATATCCTCCTGGTCATACTTAAAATTTGGCAGAAGATCCTACGCACAAAGCTGCAGAGCAACAGAATCTTTCTGTGCAAACTGACATGTGATTTATTAGTGTTCCTGTATCATCCAGTGTATGCTTCTAATAAATCTGGTTCTGTTCTTTGTCTGCACATAATTAACTGCACAGAAATATCAGAAAATAAAATAATAAATAAAAAAAAGGATAAAAGAAATAAGCAAGCTAATAAAAGAGAAATGAAGGAACTATACAAACTGTATAAACTAGCTTATAGAATCAAATGAGGGAGAAATATTCACAGGGAAAATGCTAATTTAGAAACAGAACTAGAGAAGTTAAATAGCATTTCATAAATCCCAGAATCATGTGAGCTGTAGCAAATCAAAAATGTAATGCTAAGGTTCTGGAGATGCATCCAGTGTACACACTTTTTTATTAATGCCTGAAAATCATGATGGATCAATAATGACTCATGAGACTCAGTCTCTTTACATATAGAAAAGCTGTACGCTTTGAAGAATTAGCTTACTATCCATTTCAAATACCAACACTATATTGCTTCTTCTGTTTTTGAAGTGTCCTGCATTCTCCTTATTCAGTCGCCCCAAAAAGGATTGTCACTCTGAACTTTGGAAGGCACAAAGAGATTCTCTCTTCCCAGATTTGGCATGTGCTGTGCTAAATATTGACATAGAAGGAGAGGATAGGGCACTATATAACAGTGAGGGTGGAATCCTATGCTAAGTACACTTTTTTCCCATGATTTGGGGGAAAATAAGTGAAATACTTCCCAGACCAATTAAGGAAGTTTTGCATTGAGCCTCTTCAGAGCAAAGCCTGATCAGATACCAGAAAAAAATTATAATGGGTCATATTTACCTTTCTTTTTCTAACAAACAGCAACATTTACAGTATTACTTTAAGAGACTATATCACAAAAAAAAATATGTATTGGGAGAGACCTCTAAAGGTTTTCACTGAGGCTGGTTATCTAAGGCAAGAACAGCAATAGCAAAAGCATTCCAAAAGATGTCTAGCCTGTACATGACAGCTTTTGGAGTTAGAAAATATGCCACCACCTCAAGCTGCCTGCTCTGGGGCTTAGTTATCTTTGTAGCTAAAAATGCTTTCCTGAATTTAGAGTTTTACACTGTAGTGGTCTGTATGTGTTCTGGGTATTTACACTCTTGCACTGTCAACAAAAATCTACATGGTATAGTCAATGGAGTCTAAAGAATGATTCATCTCATCTTCACCTACAAGCTATATATGTCTTGAATCGCTGTCTAGAATCCATTGTCCAGAATGGAAGGTTGGATACCTAAGTCACATGTAGACACCTTTAGGTGTACAAACATTTTAAGTGATTGTGCACTTAAAGGTGGATGCTTAGAGCATTCTTCTTTTGCCCATATCTGTCAGAGACATCTGCATGGGATTGGCCATGACGACACAGGACCTATGGTGTTAGCGGAAGACCAGATGTGACTCTCTAGGACATTTCAGGTAGCATAGATGTTCAGGTGTCTGAAGCACAGACCTCGTCTCTAAGCTTAATCACCTGTTTAATACTCTATTAGAGTCTTGGAGAAGTTACTGCTCCCCTCTTAGGAACAACCTTTCTTTTTTTTTTACAATATTTTTCTTGGCTTCCCTTTTTTTTCCCTAGGTAAGATATTGATCATAGAGTCACAGAATAATTCTTTCAGATTGTCTTCTCTAGTACCGTCATTCCCAATGTGCTTCATGCACCCTTTCTGGTTCCTAGATTATATTAAACAGCATTGTAGCTGGGGACTTCTCAGTGCTGACAGGAGTATAAGCATTGTTTCTCATGTCTTACAAATGGAAACCCAGTTTATGTATCTCCGTTTCATTATTGATTTTTTGAATAACAGTAGAAAAATTATTGAATTATTTTTGCTCCTTTTATTTTTGCTAACATCACAAGACTATTTTAGACTGAACTGCTAACTAACAGGTAACTGAAGATTCTCTTGGAGCTATGATGCTGATTACTCTTAGCTAAGATCAGATCTTTGTACTGCCTTTACTGAGTTGTAGATTATTTTCTTTATTATTATGAATTACAAAACGTAGCACCTCCTCTTATCTGAAAAACTTTTCCTTATTTACTAAAAGCACTACAAAATTGCCCTAAACAGAACTCCCAGGCAAAACAAGAACACTAACATTAGTTAAATACATTGCATCACTCCCTCATTATGAAACTGTTACGCATCATTTTTACTAATCAGAGGATATTATAAAGTATGAGTCAGAATGTCACTGATTTGCACATTACCTATATAAACAGAGCAGAGGAACGTGTTCAACGGATAGAAAGCAAAAAGGCTTAGCAGTATAACTGAGCTAGAGGACCTATTATCAGAATGAAATCCTGTTTGCTTCTCCTACTGCTGAATGTGTCGGTCTCCTCTGCTCTTCCTGTGCCTCCAGAAGCAGAAGATGAAGGAAAAACCATAGGGCTTGTGGAGGTAAATATTTTTTCAATTAATATTTTTTAATAGCCAAATTAAGTTCTAAATGAAACAGGAGAGTTTGAGAGATAACAACAATTCTTTTCATAGAATATGACTTGATATTAAAGATGCATTATTTTGCAGAAGTTTCAAGATAAAACTTTCTCGTCAATCTGGCTTTGTGACAATTATTCACCTAAAAGTCATTGAAAATTGGATAACTTTTCTTCCATTGTTGTGATATGTGATTATTTCTGTCAGTCATTATATAGAAGAAACAATAGCAATAATGAAGTAGGAGTTCTATTAACAAGACTCTTCTGGCTGTGCATAGATAGTCAAAATCAGTAACAAATTTAAATTTATGAAAGTGCTTTGAAAGTTGTGACATGATTGATTGGTATCAATAACATAGTACCATTGAATTAGACATACATTTCAGTATTTTGCTGAATAAAACCTTTCATGAAACATTGAAATGAAAAGGAAATGTATGAGAAATACCACATAGATGCATAGATGTATAGATGCAACATTTTATTGATTGGCATCAAAATAGCTGAAATTTAATAGGAAGACTTGGATTCATAAAATCATATTTAGCTGCTAAAATGTATAGCCTTATTTGCTAAACATTGACCCCCAAGTAGCAGCAACTGGTTTCACTGGGAGTCCTGGATCTGTGCAGTCTCACTGCCACTCTCTATTCCCTTTGCAAGTTTTGCCAGTGAAGCAACAGGGCACCAAAAATAAATGTGGAATTAATTACTATTAGTAAATACTAGATTTTAAGGACTTTTTTTCTCCATGTACTCCATCAGTAAAGCAAGAAATCTGGATAAAGAAAATTGTAAGTCATACCTAATCCTTGAATAAATTTCTGGAGAAAATGGACAATTCTAGGACATGGCAAAGACAGGGCATGTTATTATAGACACAGTTTAAAAATGATTAGAAAATTGAGTGCCACTGAACAGAATACTGATGAACCACAATACTCCTCTTTTTTTTTTAATTCTGCTTCAGACTTATCTACAGAATTTCTACAATCTTCAAAAAGATGAGCAGCCTCACGTAAGGCAAAAGAACAAAAACTCTCTTTCGGAAAAGCTCAAAGAAATGCAGGCATTCTTTGGATTAAAAGTGACTGGAAAACCTGATCTTAGCACTTTGGAGGTCATGAAAAAACCCAGATGTGGTGTCCCTGATATAGGGAAATACGTATTTACAGAAGGGAACCCAAAGTGGAAGAGCAATCATCTCACATACAGGTAAGATTCCCTAATTAGGTGAAAAAACATATAAAATTAATTTTCCAATTTTGTGGTCCTAAAGTAAGGTGGGTTTTGCCATATTTGGACATCCAGAATGATTACCTGATTTCTGAATGGAGACAGACTTTCTAGAGACCTAAAACAAGGCCATTGATTTTTATTTATGAATATATTTAAGTTTGTTTGTTTTGTTTTACTTTTGCACAGATTTCCAATAAATTTCTGTTTTCTTAGCACTATATAGGAACTTAACATATTGGTTTTGCTTTGAAGGATTACAAATTATACCCCACTTATGAGACGAGCTGATGTAGACGAAGCAATCCAGAAAGCTTTCAGTGTTTGGAGCAATGTCTCACCACTCACTTTCCAGAAGATTGAAGAGTTTGAAGACAAAGTAGCAGATATAATGATCTCTTTTGTTGTCAGAGGTAATAACATTGTTTTTATCCACAAAAAGTTAGCCGCCTGCAATGAGGTAAATAGTTTAGAATCCTAATTCGTTTCCTTTCTTTTTCCTTTTTTTTTTTTTTCATTTTAGATCATGGAGACAACTCTCCTTTTGATGGCCCCAATGGGCAGTTGGCTCATGCTTTTCAGCCCGGTGATGACATTGGTGGAGATGTGCACCTTGATAATGAGGAATCCTGGACAAAAGATGGAAGAGGTAGGGACTTTTTAGGTATTTAGACAGTTTTGCTTCATACAGTCTTTGTTCATGTAATACTTAGTTCATGAAACTGATTTTTAGGTAAAAGCAGAAGGTATTGTCCTTTTTAATTGTTTGATTCCATCTCCTCCAGAGATTTCTTCATATATTCTGATAAAAGACATATTTAAATCATAGTGGTTTATAACAGCATATAAATTAGTACTTAAAAATACTCTTTTCTCCCCCTTCAAATAAAGCCTAAACTTGATTACAGGAAGATCTGAATTTTAAAGTTCTTGGATCAATTTCCGTATCTTTCTTAACCAAGCCCTTCAAAGGCCAGTGCTAACTAGGCTGTTTGTACATCAGCAAAGCTGCTTTCAGTGTTTATCACGAAAAAAGAAAAAAAAAAGTCTATTGGATGCTTGAACTGCCACATACATCAGTAAACCAATTTTTGATCCTAAGCAGTCTAAATAATAAGAAGGGAAATAGGCTTTGTGTTAAGACACAAGTACGATAGTCAAAGGGCAAAGAGACCATAATTAATGCCTGATGTTCCCTGAGTACTCATACAGCTCTTCTCTTACAATATCCTTTTCAGTTGTAATGTTACGAACAATACTTACTGTCTCTCTTCTACTTGTTGGCTGTTTGGGGAAGATGCATAAGAGTGTTTCCTATTTAGAAAACTGTGCTGTAGACTAAAATAGATTTTTTCTGTTCCATATGGTTTTTATTTCACAGGATATAACTTGTTCATTGTTGTTGCTCATGAGCTTGGCCATTCATTGGGTTTGTCTCATTCCACTGACCCTGGAGCACTGATGTATCCTACTTACTCCTATACTGACCCTAAGGAATTTCATCTTCCACAGGATGACATTAATGGCATTCAAGCCATCTATGGTAAGAAAAGTAAACATCTTGGTTAATATGTCTGTTTGGGACAGCTGGTAATCAGTAATGAAGGTCTGTTTAAAATAAGGAAAAGAAGAAGGAAAAGTCCACAAGGCTAATTTTATCTGAAATCCAATTCTGCAAAAATCTCATTCTGGAAGAGAGAAATAGCTTTACACAACAGTTTTTAGCAATGTTAAGAGTCTGACTTTAAATGACAAACCCTCCTTTTAAAACTATGTTGCCTATAATTCTCTGTAAAATATTCTTCATTGATCTTCCTATAGGAAAGTCTAACGCCCCAGTACAGCCTACAGGACCCACAACTCCCCAAGCCTGTGATCCTAATTTGACATTTGATGCTATTACTACACTGCGTGGAGAAATGATGTTCTTCAAGGGCAGGTAACAGTACATTCTAATAACAAGGCAACAGGATTCATATATTCCTTAACAATGTCTTCATGTGACCCATAACATTATTTTTCTGCTAGACCCAAGTAAAAAAGCTGGAATAGAACTGAAAACACCAGTATATGGAAAGATTTCTGTTATGTGACAACTGAAGACAACTCTCAAACTTACTGCTATACAGAGAAATAAAAGAGCTCATATTTGTCTTGCCTGATTTTGGCACTTAACTGAGATGCTAAACTTAAAAGTGCAGTTACCCTTAATTTTCTTTATACTCATCAGAGAGGAATATTCATATCCAGAAGATATTTATGAACTTAGACAGAGTAAATCACCATGTAAAGATATCTGTCTCCATCCCATCATACTTCAGAAGCTATAATCATTGTTTTACATTTATGATAGTGGTGAAACTATTTCAATATATACATATTATTTAAACCAGATACATCCTGCGCAAGCATCCTCAGAGGACAGAGACAGAACTCAACTTTATCTCCCTGTTTTGGCCAAAGTTGCCTTCAGGAATTCAAGCCGCCTATGAAAATGTCGAAAGGGATGAAGTTTTACTTTTTAAAGGTAAAAGAATCTGAGAATTTCTACATTAAAAAAAAAAAAGCTCCTTGAAAACTGTGCAGTTACAGGAATATAAAAGAGCCATTATTTTCAATTCATCTAAAGCACAATTGAATGATGCTTAATTAAATGACATGGTTATATTTTTCAGAGGATAAATATTGGGTTCTCAGAGGTTATGACATTGCACATGGCTATCCTAAACCAATCTATCATTTTGGATTCCCAAAGACTGTTAAAAGAGTTAATGCAGCTTACAGTGATGAAGCCACAGGAAAAACATACTTCTTTACAGCTGGCAGATACTGGAGGTAAGTTTTAATGTTCAGCTACCATAAAGTGTATTTTCTCCCTGAGGACAGATTTATTATTATAAATTGAAAATGTGATAATGTCTAAGTCAGGTAGACCCAGAACTCCAAAAAAGAAGATTCAGTGGAAGTTTAAGCACTATTTTGTTAGATATTATTTGTTAGGAAATATCAACTTTTCTATGGAATGTTTTGACATTCATTAGATTAATGGGAAGATATAAATGAATTCCTCGCTACCGAGTGAACCATCTGCCTACTAAAAGAACTATCTTCTACTAAATTATACACTCAATCTCTACAACAGTGCAGCTTTTCTGGGACCATTATGATAGTGTACACTTCACATTCACATCTCAAACAAAATAAACTGCTAATAAAAAGGCTGTAATTGAATTTCACAGTGAACAGTCAAGTTATATATTGTCTGTGATTGTACAGGTGGCAATATTTATAATTTATGAAAATCTCATGATAAATTTCAGGCAATAATTTTGTTTAATAAGTGAATGACTGTGTGCATTAATAAGTGCATTAATAGAACTATGTTTCAGGACTGTATTACAGTCTTTCTGTTCCCACACTCTGTGCCTTGCTTTTATGCTGAACTGAATATTTGATATCTAGTAACAGAAAATCATTTAACATGCGTTTGATTTACAAGGCTCTAGATAGGCCAGAAATGTAGGAATATTTATCTAACCTAAGCTCCCAAGACCCTTGAAAGCCTTTGTTACAATCTCCACTGAAGATAGGATTTTCAAATTTGAAGAAAATTATAACAGGTGAACATTAATACATAGTAAGGAAAACCAAAAAGCTAGTTTAGCTTACCTTTATCAGATATTTTAGTTAGAGTTTATATGTCTGAAATCTCTTAGGATTTCTAAAATATTTCCTTTATATTTCTTGTGTTAAGATATGATGAAAACAAAAGATCCATGGATCATGGCTATCCCAGAAAAATAGCTTCAGACTTTGGAAAAATTGGCAGAGTTGATGCTGTTTTCCAGAAAGATGGTAAGTAAAACATATCTTTAACGTGGTCTTGCTTGAATATTTGGGTTTCAAAAAAGAAGAAAGTTTCTGTTAATAGATGCAAATCTATTGAGATGAAAATAAAAAATAGTAAGTATACATAGATTGCTTATGTTGATTTTTTTTCAAAGTACTATGAATATAATTCATTTCAATTTTATTTGCAGGCTATATCTACTTTTTCCATGGAACAACTCAGTTCCAGTTTGATCCTCGTGTCAAAAGGATTGTCAGAAAAATGAAGAGCAACAGCTGGTTTGATTGCTAATTGCAATTGCTTTTGCATATGTATATTATACATTTTTTTATATGATGAATTTTACAGCATTTCATGTCAGTGCTTTTCTGCCAGATTTTTTGGAATTATGATCTTAATATTATTATTTTATATTATATAATATATTAATATTATTATTTTTTTCAAGTGCAGTTATATAATTTATTATATTTAATTTGCTATATTAAAGCTTATGAATAAACTATACTTGACATACTATTGTATCTATGCTTTCTGATTTGCACTACTGCTCAAGAGTCAAGCCTAGCTTATAAACACTAAAAATATGTTTCTGGAATGGAATATCAAATCCTTTCTCAAATCAATAGCCAGCTGGCTCTGAGATCCATTACCCCTCACAAGCCCTGGTGATTAGTATAGTTAGGGCTTATTACCATCAGCCAACAAATCACACTTCTCCTTTCTGCCCTTCTTTGCCCCACTTCCACTCTTAGTCTTTCCTCCAGGGCATAGATCATAGCAAAAACAGGTGCTTTTCTCCTGTCTGGGGCTTTGAACTGGGTTTAAGTATGGAAAAAATGTAAGACTAGAAAAGAAAAACATCTGAGATCACTAAAACCCTCCCTGCTCTCACAGGTAGCCACATTACATAATTAAACCTTCCTGCTTAGAGCTCTTCCAGATAATGATATATTACTCCTCTAGTAGTTTCTATGTTCATCCTGATTTCAGGGGAATATCGGATGGCAAAGTTTGCTAAAAAAAAATCTTGATAAAGAATATTTCCTATTCACAAAATTCATTAAAAAGGCAGCTTAATACCCAGAGTACCCAATTTTTTTTTCAAATGCCCTTAATTAAAATAATACTTGAGTTCTTATTCACTTTCACTTTATTTTTTTGTAGTTCTGCTGGTAAGATGAGAAGTCATATGACAATCATAGAATGCATCTTGTCAAAGAGGTCATCTCTAGCATGCCACACACTTGAGAGAAAAGTATGAGGATCCTATAACAGAAGTAATTGGATATGGAGAAAAGGACATGTAACAGCATAGAATCATCATTTGGATTAATTTTCTTACTTGTCCGTATTAGGAGAATGTCAAATTTCACGCCAGCAAAATGAAGAACAGACTTAGTAAATTATTAATTTCAGGGAAAATATAATCAAAGTACAGTTACATTCAAAAATAAGAAATTGCATTATAGACAATAAAGGTGGATATATGATATTCTTATAAAACCTAAAAAAAAAAAAATACATTACAGTACACCACAGAATGGTTGAGGTTGGAAGGGACCTCTAGAAACCATCTATTCCAACCCCCAACTCAAGCAGGGACACCTAGAGCACGGGGCACAGGGTGGCATCCAGATGGGTTTGGAAGATCTCCAGAGAAGGAGACTCCACAACCTCTCTGGGTAGCCTGTTCCAGCACTCTGTCGTCCTCACAGTAAATAAGTTTTTCTTCAAATTCAGGCAGAACTTCCTGCGTTTCAGTTTCTGCCCATTGTCACTTGTTCTGTTGCTGGCCACCACCGAAAATACTCTGGCCATATCCTCTCAACATCCTCCCTTAAGGTATTTGTACACACTGATGAGACCCCCCTCTCACCCTTCCCTTCTTCAGGCTAAACAGGCTCAGCTCTCTTAGCGTCTTCTCATAGGAGAGTTGCTTCAGTCCCCATCAAAACCTTTAATGAAGAAATTCATTTATGTGTATACCGCTCTCATGAGGTGATTTAGATATCAATTACTTTAAATAAAGTCTCTGTAACAGTCCTAATTAGTCATATTTTCTTGTGTAAGATAGTGATCCTGAATTACCAATGCCAATTAAACCAGAAATTATTATAAAAGTAGATCAATCTAAATTGGTTATTTTGTTATAGAAAAGGTGGTCTACAGACATGACGACACAATATTTGTAGGAAAAGATAATGTGTCTTATTAAACCTAGTATAAATTAAACGACTTAGTATAAACTAAAAAATAAGTAAGCTTTGGGCAGTCCTTCAGATGAGGAACAGAAGCAGCAGGCCCCAGTGTAGCTCCAGAGCAGCTCCTCAGAGATAAAGTGGAAAAATTTATTATTCTCTGGGAGAAAAAAAAAGTAGTTAATACTTTTGGAGTAGAGGGATTTGGAATGGAGCATAGTAAGAAGGTGGCTATCATTTGGAGCAAAGAGAGAGAAAAGGGTAATTTATAACCCATGGAACATGAAGAATTTAAGGAGAGGAGGCAGTTTATAGTTAAGCATTTTTAGTCAGTGTTTTTTGATATTCTGTAAAGCACCCTGGATTTCCCTCAAGCATGAAGACTGAGGGCTCAAAATAAAATGGTTTCTTTATAAGAGACACTCCTCCATGTTTATCTGAATGTTTTGCCCGTTATCTTTATGTGAGCAGTGATTACTCAGCTTCCCCTACACATTTACGAGGAGGGCACGTCTGGTGACTGCACCACGCTATTCCATTCCTGGAAGCACAAGCTCTGGTTCCAAGTGTTTTGATCTTGTAGTGATCAAATGCAGTGGTATTTATCAGCCTCAGTTTGTCCTGTCACCTACAATTGCTTTGCACCATTCTAAAGAATTTACGGTTCTATTTGCTAATTACTGTACTGTAGTTGCTGTACCACATCTTGATTTATGGTAACTGTTTATAGGTGTAGTCCTAGCCTACATCACTCTTAACTGAAACAGATTTACAGAGGGTGGTATCAAAATGCCTGAATATATGCATTTAGTGTATTTGAGATGCTATAGGGTATCACCCATGCAGATATGAAACAGGACCTCTGGCAGAGGAGTGCTCCCTGAGCTCCAGGGAGCACACTGCCTCCAGAGACCTACGTGTAAATGACTGAATCCTGCCTTCCTTGTCAAAGGTTTGAAAGGAATCAAACATATTATCTGAAACATTTGCCATTTTCCCAAATCATTGTCCCATATTTTCTAATTCAAGTTGAGTGATTTTACTTCAGTGGAGAGATTCAACTTCAAGTATCTGTTCAGGCACCTGAACAGATCTCTAGTGACATTAAGGTGCCTTTCGGTCTTCCACGTGGCCTACAACTGTCAGTGTTAGAGGCACAAATTCCCTCTACAGCCTCAGTCACATCCACCAGCCCTCTGTCAAGGCCTCAGGTCACTAGGCTATCTCAGAAAGCATGGTACATCGGTGTTTGGGCAGCTGACTTCTTGCAGCCTCAGTGTTTTCATGTGAACTCAGGCACAGACTGTTGTCATAGTCAATGGAGCTGGTCAAGACCCTTGGACTCCTGAGAGCTATGCAACACATCCTCAGTTTTGTGCAGCACATCCTAAGTTTAACTCCTACATGTGATCAGATGAAACAATCTCTTAGCAACTTTTGACAATATTGATTGTGTTTCTATTGGCTATTATGGAGGTTCTCACATGTAGACACCCACACTATGGACCACTGAATACTTCCTGGTATAACCACCATGATGCGACAGTGCTGGTGATTTCTATGCCTCTCCGTGCAGTGTTGTTTGGTAGTACCGATGTGTTGAGGACCAGCTGTGACCTTTCCAAGTTAAGACATGTGTCACATTACTGCAGTCCTGATGAAACATATGCTGGGACCACAAGAAGATGTCACAAGGCAGATGAGAATTCACCAGCTCTCACCAACGCTAAGGAGAAGAATTAGGGAACCATAACCAACAGCTGCTTTACAGCTTCTTCTTTTCCCAGGCTTTTCTTTGTGAGAAACTATGCACTGAGGTATCCCAGGAGCAGCTGGAACCAGCAGCTGTCTTATGCAGATGGTCAAGAGCAGAACCTTACAGCCAGCCTCTGCCACCTAGCCCCCAAGTGTTTTCTGAACAAATACAAAAGCAGCTTCCCTACATTTAATAAAGACAGAGGGAGACATCTACAGAGGTTAGTTCTTCCCTTTCTAAGATAACTGGTTGAATCACTCTCCAGAGATACTTATTACTGTTATCTATAGAAGAATTCTTAAAGTTAGAGGCAAACGATCTTAACCTAACTGCTCTCATGGGGCTCTATCCTTCCAGCACTGCACAGTAGGCAGCCGTGGAGAGTGTATTACCAGCCACAGTGGAGAAGATAAGCAGTTCTCCTGGTTCACATCAGATCTTCTCATAATGCTTCCTAGATTTTTACAAAATTAAAATCAAAGTAGACATAAATATCTTTTCCAAAAATTTGTTCTAGTACCCTGAGCAGGAGTTTTTGTTTGCAACCTATGCCATCTATACAGCTGGATGCTATAACCATGTTATTTCCTTCTAACTTTAAAACCTCTGAGATAGATAAACATTTTTTGTTTGTTTAATTTTGGAAGGCAGAGCTCAAGAATTACTTGACTTCCCCTAATTATGGATAAATGCACATCATTTCCAGGATCAATTCAATCACACTCATCATGTGAGAAAAATCGTTGTAACAGTTTGTACATCAGTAAAAGAACTGGGTGGAATCCAAGTCTCATGGATCTCTCACATACTCCCACAATGCAATAATAATGACAAAGTAAGGGGGTTGGTTGTTATTGTAATTGACAAATGCCATGAAGTTTAATAAACAAGACTATGTTGTGAAACCCAGGGATGAAATTAGTCATTAATACCTCTGAAGAGAGAAAAGCTTGCTGCAAGTGACAACAAAAAATAACACGGAAATATGGATTTCCTGAAAAAGCTGCTGCAGCCACAAAAGTGTGTTTGTTACAGCAGTTTTTGAGTTGATGTGCACATTCTGCTACAGCTCCTTTGAGGTGCCAAACACATCCACTTCCTATTGCTATGGACACAATTCCCATTGGTATATGCTACCAATGGAAGTGGAAGGTGCTCAGGCAGCAGCAGGATGCAATCCCATAATTTGTCACAGCTTGTGTGACCCTTGAAACTTCCTCTCTTCTGAATTACTTAAGAAAGGAAATAATCATATCCCCTGCGGTTAATGAGGTTAAACTGAAGAAAGATTTCTTGATGAAATGGCAGATAGAGTAAATAGATGGACTGGTGGACAGATCAACAGATGGATGGGTAAATAAGTAAAGGCAGACAGAGATATAAGATTGCTCATGTACTTTAGGTAGGTCATAAACTTAACCTTGCTATAACGTCAATGAAGCAGCATCTTTTTACTGCTTTTAATATGCATGGGATAAAATCTTTTTTACTTATGCGGATCCTGGATTTCACCATCACAATTAAAGGAAACATGCAGCCTTTTCAAAGAGCTGCAGTACAGAGGTGAGGCTGATTTGGGCTTCTCATCCATTTTTCAAAATACCAACTCTGCTTTTATGGATTGATTCAAAGAGAGAGCTTTCTGCGTACAAATGGCAATAAATTCTCTCAAAGTATTAATTTTTCAGGAGAGGATTCAAAGCTGGTGCATGACTCTCATTTTCCAGTCTAAGGCTGTTAACCAACACATCTTAAAGAGCCTGTACATCTGGTGGCTCAGTCTCACACAGCTGGGTTAGGATGTTGTAGAAGGTTCTGCTTCGCCCACCATTTGATTTGCTGCCAAATTGCTCAAGTTCCTAAAATTCAGTGTGAAGTATCTAAAATTGGGTGCCAGTTTTGAAATAGGAGTCAAGAAGCTTAGGAGTACTCAAATACTAATAGACTTCAGATGTGTGTAAATCAGATGGATTTAGTTAAGTTTTATTTTGTCAGCCAGTAGAATGTTATAGGATGTCTGGAGGTAATCAGAGCATGATAAACTGTGAGTCAGTCAACAGCTGACTTTACGAAACACCCTATAAT
This sequence comes from Tinamus guttatus, assembly GCF_059628265.1. Taxonomy (NCBI): domain Eukaryota; kingdom Metazoa; phylum Chordata; class Aves; order Tinamiformes; family Tinamidae; genus Tinamus; species Tinamus guttatus. Next base: position 13,342,847 of record NW_028288684.1, read on the forward strand.
CATACAAATTGAGATGTGTGAGGCCATGCATATGGAGCAGAAGGCAGGATTGTTCTTGTACTAGGGCAGAAAAGAACATTAAGAATGCAGAATATCTCACTTTTGCTTTTAATCTGTGTAGCTGTTTCTGCTGCTCTTCCCGTGCACCCAGGGAAAGAAAACGAAGAGGATATAAAGCTCGTACAGGTAATTAGATTGCTTATTTTTAAGATGTATTGATCTATTTCTTTTTAGTTATAATATGTGTTCTAACCTACACAGGAGTTTGCAGTCTGAGATGATGCTAATACACACAACTCTGACGCTCAAACTTTGTTAAATCTGTTCACACTGGAAATGCCAAGTAAACAAGAATCAGGGACAAAGCTGCCTGCTTCTGTTTAGCTAAGATCCTCAAGAAAACATCTGCTTTGTCTCCAAGTAATCACAGGCAGATGATTGTGCCAGGACAGTGCCTGAACAATATCAGTTCTAAGGTATTTGTGTAAGAAACAGATCAAAATGTGAAATGTATTTGTTTAATTTTTTTTGTTAGGACTATTTAAATAAATTTTATGAAGTTGAGCCAGATCCAAATCAACTTGGATGGAAAAAAAATGCTGAATCCACAGCTGACAAACTTCGGAAAATGCAAGATTTTTTTGGTTTGAAAGTGACTGGAAAACCAGACACTGAGACATTGGAAACGATGAAGAAACCCAGGTGTGGAGTTCCTGATGTGGGTCTCTATGGTGTTACTTTGCCAGGGTGGAAAAAAAACAAACTGACATACAGGTAGTATTTCCATAATTATTTTTCTGGGTTTAAATTATGGTTTTGTGGATTTGTACATTTGTTGTATTTAAATAACTTATATAGAAATTGTTTCCAGTTGAGATAACAAAATATTTTTCTATCCCCTACCGTTAGTCATGTGTATTCCCTAGGGAAATTTCAGAGGGTCAGGTTGAGTATTTTACCTTTCTTGAGTCAATTGTAATAATTTGTCTCTCATGTATCACTCCTGACAACTATTCGGTGGGCAGAATGTAAACACCAGTTGCGTCTTGCATGAACACCCTTATCCTCAAAATGTGTCAAGACTGACAGCTTAGTAGCCACAAAAAACTGAGGAAAGGATTTACTTCATGCCCAAGAGAGCACCTGTTGGCTGAGAGCCATTTAGAGAAAAACTGGTAATGTGTCCACGATTATTATTATGAAAAAAATACATGTTAGACAGTTATCATAGTCCTCAAGCACACACACAGTCCAAGGTGATTTTGAGGAACTATTGGACTGCTGCTTATATTTCTTCTTAAATATCTAAGTTCAGCATCTTAACAGTATGCTTTTTTTTCATGTAAACACTAAGTACTTTTATTATTTGCCCTTTACCACTGTAGAATTGTCAACCACACACCAGATATGAGAAAGGAGGACGTGGATAAAGCAATCCAGAAGGCATTTAAAGTATGGAGCACAGTCACCCCACTGATTTTCACTCGCATTCATGAGGGGATAGCAGATATAATGATTGCTTTTGGGACCAAAGGTAACATATTGACTGCGTACTGATGGTAAGATTAATTTAAATATTTTCCAATAATTATGGCACAAACTCAATGTTATTTCAACATTGTATTTAGCCCACGGACATTGTCCTCGTTATTTTGATGGCCCCCTTGGTGTGCTTGCTCATGCTTTTCCACCTGGCAATGGTTTTGGTGGTGATGTGCACTTTGACGAGGATGAAGACTGGACAACAGGCTCAGCTGGTAGGTAGCAAACAGTTTCTGAAGCATTTTGCAGATGCATAAATTCTCTTCTGATTTTAGCCAGGCGAATGAATACAAAACATTACACAACATTGATGCTAAGAATAGTTTGAGGATCTTGGAGGATATCCTCAAACAAGAATATTTACAATGATGATGATGTAGAAATTGGCCTGATCCACTCTGAAATATATTTACCACTCACAAGCCTACAAGTAGGAAAACCTTCAAATACAAATATTACGGACAGGATCATCTCAGTGGGTCCATCCACATCAGAAATCTGCAATCTTTGGTAAAATCCTTCTGACTTTACTTTCCTCATTGCTAAGAGTGCAAGATTGGCACTACCACACACAGCAAGAGATCCTCACCAGATAAAAAACATCAGAGCCACCAGTTAGGACAGAGTGGCCTCACTCACAATGTCCAGATAGTCTAGGACACTAGAGCTTTACTCATGCTAGATTTAGCTTATATCTGAAAATGTTCTCAAAGTTTCCTGGAAGCAGCTGCGAGTCTGAACAGACTGTTTGGACCCGCCACGGGCTGAGATGCAGTATGGAGAGCTGACTACAAATGCAAGCCAGGAGATGGACAAATGCCAAGTGCTCCACCATCTGGCTGGGACCTATGCAGTCTCATCAACCCGCCAGGCAGGCCATACAGCATATACTTCCTCCAACAGATCTGTCAATATGCAAGAAAATTGCCCTGTTGTACTTTAAGCACTTCTTTTTTAACAAGGTTTTGGGGAAGGGGAAAGAACAGCGGAGAACTGCAGTAGGGGAGTCGTAGCTGCAGAGCAAGAGAGGCAGGGAGTTTAAGGACAGGAAGGAATTGTGAGAGTACTGAGAATGAGTGCTGTGGGTCTCATCTGCCAGAAAAAAACAAGAGATCCAGGTAAACTTATCATGCTGACAAAATATAATGTTTCCCCCACTCTGGTGTTGAATGAGTCAAGCCCCGATCTTGGTGGTGCTTTTCAGCAGTGTGATTCCACCAGTGAGGCATTGCAGGATTCTTTGGAGAGTTCAGAGGACTCGTGAGGGGGAAGTAATGGAAATATATGTGGAAAACTTGATGCTTTGTTTTGCTTTTGAGAAACAGAGTGTTTGGCTTCATTTGTCCCTTCTTGGGAAATCGGTATCCAGTTTTCTGCTGTGCAACAAATTTGTAATCTTGACAAAGTCTCTTGACCATGCTATAGGGCAAATGATCATTCTCACCCAGGCCAGAAAGGGGAAGGTGTGTTACCTTGATGGATGCAAGCAATTAAAAATCTATTGGAGGAAATTTCATTTTTACTTATTTGCAGTGCTATCATGGGACACTAGAGGTAAGCACGCACAAGCACAATATTTAAAAAGATACTTTTTTGACAAGGCTATAAAGAAATCTTAAGTTTAAAAGTCCTATTGACAAAAAGGAAAACCATACTGCTGATATTAGTTTTATTTTTTTATGTGTGGTCTCACCTCTCTTTCTCAGGTGTGTAGGAAGGAGTGTGAAACACAGGATGACAGCTTGGTACCTCAAGCCTCACGGAGTCTCCCCTCTTCTCCTATTAATCCATTCTGACTCACTGCCAATCTGCTCTAGATCAGCTGGGAAATGCTGCCAAGACATTTCTCAACACTGCACCCACCCTCACCCCTAGCTATCTACTCACGCCACACACATACTTTCAGTTACTAACACAGATAAGAGTAAGAAAGATAGCCAAGGGACACTTCCTTCTTGTGGGTGTCCTATTTAAAAAATATGTATATACATAATGAATTTCAGTATATTGTATAACAAACACCATTGAGCAATGGCCCTGGTGTGTTCACAGTATACTAGCCGTTTTCAGACCAAATTATACTAATTTTTCCTCTATATACATTCTTTTTAAGGATTCAACTTGTTCCTTGTTGCTGCTCATGAGATTGGCCATGCTTTGGGCCTCTCTCATTCCAGTGATCAGAGGGCATTGATGTTCCCCAACTATGCCTATGTGAATCCCAGTGAATTCCCCCTCTCCGCAGATGACATAAGTGGTATTCAGTCGATTTACGGTGAGTAGAATCCATTGCTTAGAAAAACAACAGAACAAGAACTAAACAACCTCTTTCACAGAGTCAGACCATTACAAACATTATATTCATATAATATAATAAGTGAATATGTGAAAAACATAATGTGTCCATAAATTTGGTATATTCTTTTTTAAAGGATCCTCAGGTTCTCTACCAAATATACCAGATAAGAGGCCAGCCACCCCTACATCACCCAAAACCTGTGGCTCCCAAGTGTCTTTTGATGCTGTAACTACACTCCGACGAGAAATCATATTTCTGAAAGGCAGGTAAATATGATTATATTTGATATAATCTTGATATGATATTTGTCTCTGTGAAGCTTATCTGCTTGTGGTTTCTACAAAGATTGAAATCTGTAGCGGTTAGCATGATCATTGGCATTTATAGTGAGATCTGTGGACAGATTTCAAAAACAATTGTACATGGACACAAAACTGTTAGCAAACGGGAATTTTATTCATGCTTTTACATTCAAAATAGGCTCCATTTTTTTTTTCCAAAAAACTTCTCAATCTCAGCAAACTTTATTCCTGAATGTTTACATGGACACATTGAGTAATGAAATGAATAGACATTGCAACCATTTTCTAAGAAATCATTGTGCTCTGTGATGCGCTTGGCCCAGTCTCTCTCCAGCCACCTATACACACCAGAATTCAGCTGCGTATATAGGGAATAGTTTATAGTCATTTCACCTGAGACCCTATAATTCCTTTAGTCTCATAATACAATATGATACAGGTAGGAACAACCTGATTTTTTTCTGCGGTGTCTAGCCAATATCATTAATCAGTCAATACCAAGACAAAGGGTATTTCCAGAAAAAAAAAAAAAAAAACAGTACAACTCATTGTAAGCCAGAATATTTCCACTGAGATTAGTGCTTCACTTTCTGACACATTGATCCAGGTAGTTTCACTGACAGGAAAGAACTTGTAAGTCATAGTGGTATTCACATTCTTGTGCATATATACAGATATCTGTGGTTAATTATTTACTAAAAAAACGTTTCCTATTTAAATCAGACACTTATGGCGTGTGTATCCTGATAACTCAGAAGTTGAACTTGAATTAATTTCTGCCTTCTGGCCATCTCTTCCGTCTGGTATACATGCTGCATATGAGAATGTTAAAGACCAGATCCTATTTTTCAAAGGTGATGTATGAGATTTCCTCTAAATTCATCCTATCATTAAATTTGAGGGGAAATGAGGAGGTGGGGGGAAGATAGCTAAATGTGCATGAAATTAACATTTTAAAATATATAAAAATAGGACATTTCACTTAGTGTCCACAGCCTACATCAACTAATTGAATCTTTTTCATTTAGTTTTTCAGAGTCGTTGGTGGAGAAAATTCACAAACTTCTTTTTTTTTTTTTTTTGGATTAGGCAATAATTACTGGGTTATCAGTGGATACCAGATATTGCCTGGTTATCCAAAGAATATCAACACACTGGGCTTCCCTAAAGGTATTAAGAAAATTGATGCAGCTGTTTGTGATAAAAATACTGGGAAGACAGACTTTTTCATAGGTGATAAGTACTGGAGGTAAGAAAAAATAATGATCATTTTCTTATGGTTGACTCCAATATAATTTGTATGCAATTAAAATCATTCATGTCATAAAGGAAAATGTAGGATCTTAGGTAACTAGGCAAATATATTAATCCTACTTTTCAAAGAAAGTGTTTGTTTAGCTGACTCCTGCACTAGGAGGTGAATATAGCTGTGACTTTTGAGAGTTTAATGATATGCTAAAATAGGTATTGAAAAATACAGACTCATTTCAAGTCATTATACCTGGAAAATGAGAAAGTTTCAGTATTCATACATTTTATAAATAAAACAGACAAAAGCATCTGTAGAAAACAATGAATTGAGATTTAAACTCCTTTGGCAGGAGGCTGGTTAGGATGGCCTGTGTAGGTTTTCTGAAAAGTCCTAGATTACTTAATCCCTCTCAGAAAGGTACAAATGAGTTTATTTCCCTTTTTTAGGCTACTTAGTATTGTATTTGCAACACACTTCTAAATCCTACTCACCATTGAGTGATTGTCAGTACCCAAACACCAAGCAAACAGAAAAAAAATATACGCTTCAGCAAGCTGCTAAATTGCTCTTGTGTGCAACTGCTCCAAAGAGCTTCTGCAGGCAACCAGGAGCACAGTGTGGGATAAGCATACTTTATGGTGATTAATTGTGGGGTTTCTTAGTGACGTATACATTGTCAGCTGGATTTTCAGCTGTATGTGGTTTCCCGTCCTTTGTTTTTGATAATTTTGGAAAGAGTATTTACAATCTCTCGTCCTGCTATTTTACTGCCCTAGTCACAAGATAAAGACACGCAAGGAAACCACAGCATGCATTTCTTTATGTAATAACAGTCATTTTCTCAGTCTCAAGTTCCTGTGAAAAGTACTTCTTGTATCCAAGAAATAACATAAAGTGTGTTTCCTTTTTTTCTTTTGTGGGAGAGTTCCTCAAATCTTCCATAATGAAGTCTCCTTTGTAGCCCACATATTCAGCCCCATCCTATACCAATTTCCTGGCTCTGTCAGGAACTTCATGTCACTAGAAATAAGCCTGTTTCCTTTCTTCCTTCTAAGCCCAGCAGCCAGGAGATGACAATGTGTAACACTATATTGGAGTCTAAGACACATTTAAGATTAATGCATCAAAGTCATCTACTCATTTTATAAACAATCTACTCGACCTGTTTCCATAGGCACCCTTACATTCACAGTACTGAAGTTACAGGAGGTAAATCTCAGCCCTGCTGTTAAAAATATATGTCTTACTTCGGCTGGCCTCACTTCAGACACTTCTTTGGAGCTGTGCCAGACTCTGTCAGCAAAGAACTAACCTCCCTACAGTAATCACTGAGGCCAGAGTCCAGCAAACATTTGCGTGTGCAGATAATGTTACTCACTGCAGTCCCATGGAGTCAGTCAAACTGCAGGCAGTGGATACAATAAAACCCCTGGTTAAATCTTTGCAAAACTGATGTCTAACTCTGTCAAATTAAATATCTCATTTCATATGATTTAGGTATAATGAAAACAGCCAATCCATAGAGCAGGGTTATCCTAGACGGACAGTAGATGACTTTCCAGGAATTAACCAGAAGGTTGATGCTGTTTTCCAGCATAAAGGTAAATAAAAATGAGCTTTTAAGTAAAATCAGTTTATTTGTAAGCAGAGTTCGGAGTTCTTATTAATGTCATTAGTTTCATTAATGTCATTCTTATCAATGTCATTAATGTCACAAAAAGAATGGAAGCAAAAGTGTATGGAAGCTGATGTTCCCAACTGTGATTGTTAGAATTAAGCTGCTTCTTGTTTGCACAAGATAAAATTTCTTTCTTTTTTTTTTTTTTTTTTTTAATTTCCAGGGTTCTTCTACTTCTTCCACGGATCTAAGCAGCAAGAGTTTGATCCTAATGCTAAAAAAGTTATCCGTGAGATAAAGAGTAACAGTTGGTTTAAATGTTAGTATCATTAAGCATTCTGCTAGTAAGAGTAAAAATCACACCAGATTTCTCAAAGGTTGTTGATACATTTGCTGCTGTATGAAAGAGGCAACAGGATTAGTTTTCATGTACGTCTATGACATTAGTAAACCAGTATGTCAGCTCTTGTTTATCTCCAAAGTCCGAGACAAATCTGCAAAGTGATTAAGTGCAGAAAGTTCAACATAATTTATTCTTTTATACTCTAATTGGGCTTTCAAATATTTTGGCAATAAATAGTTTTAAGTTTGGTGTTGCCTATTTTCTTCTTCATCTGTTGAAGACAGATCTTTCTTCTGAAGATCTGTGAAAGACTTCACATTAATACACGGACTATAGTTTTAAAATATGTTTCCAATGTATGATACTCATATTCTACTTCTTTTCTTCATAGCATTGTCAAGAGTCGGCTTTTCGTTACTTTTCTCAGTCTTCTCCGCTGTCATCTTCTCCTATTCACTTTTGACAGCTACAGACTTGCCCTATTCACATTATGTTGCCATCAAAATCACACTCCCGCCTTAATGCGCTCAATAGATTCTCTCATCTTTCCAGTACAGAAATTAGCACTCTTCTCAGAATGGATATTTTTAGCCAATTCACAAATTACTCTGAGTCTATGAATGACATCCATTCACAAATCAGCCCCATCCTATTCAAGCAACAATTTGGCAGTGTTTTTGTTATGCAGTGGAGTGAGATGGATTGAGAACTGGCTGGATGGTAGAGCTCAGAGGGTGTTGATAAATGGGGCCGAGTCTAGTTGGAGGCCTGTGGCCAGCGATGTCCCACAAGGGTCAGTACTGGGCCCAGTGCTGTTCACCTTGTTCATCAACGACTTGGACAAGGGCACAGAGTGCACCCTGAGCCAGTTCACAGACAATACCAAACTGTGTAGAGTGGCTGACACTCCCGAGGGCTGTGCAGCCATTCCGAGGGACCTAGAGAGGTTGGAGAGTTGGGCAGAGAGGAACATCATGAGGTTCAATAAGGACAAGTGCAAGGTCATGCACGTGGGAAGGAATAACCCTAGGCACCAGGACAGATTAGGGGTTGATCTGCTGGAAAGCAGCTCTGCAGAGAGGGATTTGGGGGTCCTGGTTGACAACAAGTTAACCGTGAGGCAGCAATGTGGCCTCGTGGCCAAGAAGGCCAATGGGATCCTGGCTGCATCAGGAGGAGCGTTGCCAGCAGGTGGAGGGAGGGGATCCTGCCCCTCTACTCAGCTCTGGTGAGGCCGCACCTGGAGTATTGGGTGCAGTTCTGGGCTTCCCAGTACAAGAGGGACATTGAGGGAGCGTCCAGCATAAGCAAAGATTGAGAGGGGATCTGATCAACATGTACAAGCACCTGAGGGGAGATTGTAGGGAGGATGGGGCCAAGCTCTTCTCGGTAGTGGCCAGTGACAAGACAAGGGGTAATGGGTACAAGCTGAAACACAGGAAGTTCCACCTCCATATGAGGAAGAACTTCTTTCCCATGAGGGTGACAGAGCCCTGGAACTAGCTGCCCAGAGAGGTTGTGGAGTCTCCTTCTCTGGAGATCTTCCAAACCTGTCTGGCTGAGACCGTGTGCCACGTGCTCTAGGTGTCCCTGCTGGAGCAGGGGGGTTGGACTAGGTGATCTCTAGAGCTCCATTTCAACCTTAAACATTCCACGATTCTGTGATAACCTCTTCTCTGTTCCAAAGGCATGTGTTTCAAGTGCACATATATTTGAGATTTATTGCATGCTACCATCACAGAACAATTTTTTTTTTCTCACAGAAACAAGCAGAACCTATAAAGTCCAAACCATATCCTCTTCAAATGTGTTTTTATTCTGAAATAAGACCCAGAACACACTCCAAAATTGATAATTATATTATGTACACAGCTGAACATAAGTGAGAACATGCTCTTACTAATATTGTTTGTTGTCTTGCTCTCTAATTCTCATATATCTGGCTCTTTTATCCACCCATTGTCTTTTTGGTATATATTTTTGCACAATCAGGTAGAGAAATGCAGTGATCCCAATATGAACATTACCAGACTATTTTAACATAAACAAAGAGTATCATTACATCATTGCTGCCACTATGAGAAACCCTTTGGTCTGTGTTGCAACAGGAAATCAAAACACAGGCTCATGTATTTTATTTTCCTGGTCACAAAAGTAGTCATGATGAAAAACTTCACACCTATAAGAATCCTAATAAGATTTAAACTTAAATGGGGTGGAATCATCGTCCTTTGATTGAGTTTCACCTGACCTCATGAAAGTGAGTGGAAGAAAGAAAGGGGAGAAGTCCTTACACAATGTTCCTCAACTCATTCAAAGTCTATTCCTAAGCTGCCCAGGATAAGGTACAGCTAGCCTAGAATAACTTACTTTCAGACAGCTGAAATTTGGTTAAATTTACAGTATTTTTTCTAGCTATCTGATAGTTTTTATTTGGTCCAGAATAGAGGGGCATCCACTTTTTATTCTCTCTGATGTTCCCTCTTGGCAAGACATCAGCACCTTTCCTGTCATCACAAACCAATGATAAAGCTGCTCATAGGTAGCTGTAAGGATTGACAGTGCGGAACGAATGCCCCAAGGGTTCCTTTCTCTCTGTGTATTTGCAGCCTGCTTAAACTCTTCTCTAGTGTAATTCATTCAATAGCCAAATCTAGATGGTCTTGGTGATCCTGGTGCTTCTGGGTCCTGACGTCCTGAGCATTTAGAGCAATAGATAAGCAAATGGTTGCTGCCAAGCCACTTACACCCAAATGTTTGCTCTCAGAGGCCAGATTATTCTTTCACACAGATGCTGCTTGGTGAGTAATACAACCTTTTCTTGAAGCTACAAGAAAATTTAATCATTGACCCACAAGGGAAATTATTCAGTGCTTTATAGTATTTTGGCATGTTCCTCATCTTCCTCGAACAAAAATGCTAACTAATCTCTACTTCCTTCTTTTCTCAGGTGAAACATAGTTTTGTAACTTGAACAAATCCTTTATCTTCAGAAAAGTTAATCTTTAACAATAAAATGCTATCACTACATTTTACTACTGGCAGCTTGGATAGTCTATCAACACAGTGCATGTTAAGAGGTCATCTGCAAAGATAAATAAATCAATTATCTGTACTGTTTTTTCTTTTATCTTCAGAGAGGACCTGAAAAATCACTTGCAACAGAAAAGGGCTTAATCTTTACATATGTATATCAGCACAATCACTTTTTTTCCCCTCTTCAGCATTTGTTTAGTGAACTAGAAACTGGAATAGGAGCGCCCTAGCAGGAAAATAATAAATGATTAATGTTTGTTGATCCTTTCCTCAAACTCTTTGCCAAGAGTGGGGCTACTATAAGTTAGGTATTACACCTCACTGTACCCTCACACCTTCCCATAGCCTTAGTGAACACCCAGTATCACATCCTCACCGCTCTGTTGTATTACCACATGCCCACGTGGCATTTATATTGCCAGATGGGTAATGCTGCAGCTGCCACAGGCTGCCTGGCCGGATGATCCAGGAAGTAATGGGTTCCTCTTCTTCCCTCTTCAGTGAGTCTATCAAGAGCTGCTCACTTTCACAAAGCTGGTAGGAACTTCAGCGCCTCAGTTAGTCTTGCCTGCAATTGGCTGGTATGTTCAAAATTTGCTATTGGAGCATAGGAGAAAACACAATTTTAGATGACACAGTTTTCTCAGTGTTTTCACTAAACATCTTTCTTGCTCTCCACTCCGTATTTCCATAGGTTTTTGTATTGTTATGTTCCCCAAAATGTTGACCAGAGGATTTTGGAAGGGAAAAGGCAGAAAAGGCATAAAAAAGGAGAAAGCTAATCCACACTTGTCTTTCCGTTTCCTTCATAGCACAACAAAACCATGGTTATTTGTTCCTCTGCCAAATCATATTTAATGTTTGTTTTAACAGTTATTTTTTAAACAGATCATAAGGAAATGAAGAATTCTGCATTCTAATGTCTTGCTGATACATATAAAAAACTGTTACATCTCTGGTGAGTTGTCATAACTTCTCCCTCCTCTACTTGCAGGAACTTGGTTAGGAGTGCTCTAGCCACCAGATTGGGTATAGGAAATATGTATAGTCAAATACGCACTACAGAAAGTCTTAAAAATCACCATTTTTTCCTTTGCTCCTTCAAATGAACTATGTAAGCTCTGATCTCTAAGGAAAAAGGCAGATATTCAGTTTTCCAAATATGTGAGATGCCTTACAGGCAGAGCAAAGTCTTGCATCTGAGCCTACCTATGAAGAAAGAATTTGTTTTCCCTGGATGCATGTAACTAGTCTTCCCTATACTCAGTCACAATTCCACATCTGGACCTGTTAATTGTCCAAATGCTAATACCTTAAAAGCAAGAAGTATGGTGTATATTTAAGCAATGAAGAAAGGAGGAGAGCATAAAGTGGGCACCAGGTGTTGGCACCAAGCAAAGACCTGCAGGTTTCTCACAAGTGGCTGCTCCCTCAGTGTAGGAGCATCCTACACCCAGATGGCGATGCCCAAGGCAGAGACATTGACCACAGTCATGCCTGCAGGTAGACTTGTCCTGTCCCGTGAGGACTGCTCAGGCAGGTAGTGCAGTGACACTGCTCTTAACAACTTCTCTCAACACCTTCTGGGGTCTGTTGAGTGGACACAACTTCATTCAGCATCGCTGCATGCGGGCAAGCTCACGGAGCACAATGAAGAGCAGTGTGGACAGCAGCCCCAGTATAATGCATAGTCCAAGGAGCTCTGCCTTTGCTGTCCCAGTGCTGCACAGGGAACATTATTTCCTGTTATGATGTGACGTAATGATGTTCAAGTCTGATGCAATTTTCTCTTCCCCTCATATCAACACAAACAGAAAAATGTCATCTCTGGAGCCAACTCCCTGGACATATGTAACCTCTTGTCCCTGCACTCAGTCACAGTTTCATGCCTGGTGCTGTGAATTGTCCAAACTCTGGCAGAAGAGGAAGCTGCAGGGCCTATATTTAAGCAATCAGAGCCAAAGGCTCTTTGAACAGCTTAAAGAAATTAATCATATGAGTGCCCAATCTCCAGGAATGTCAAAATCATGCCAAAGGCAGAGAGCTGTAATTCAGCATAGCTACTGCAGACACAGAGACCAGGTGCAGCAAGAACCTCAGGCCCTCACATAAGAACTGCATAACATGCCTTGCTAAAACAGGGGTGAGCACTTCCCCCATGGCTGCAACCAGAGGAGGAGACCCCTGCCAGCTGCCCCCTGCAGTTATGCATATACTGTCTATACATAAGATTAAGATCAGTCAACAAAGCTCCAAGAAGCACCAATCCCTGCAATACAATAGCACTGCAGACCTGTGCAAAGAATTTGGTTTGCACATCCCATGGCAAAAGACCACAGTGAGCCTTCAACATCCAGCATTTCTTAATAATGTGTGTATATGTATGTATAGCACAGATATACACTATATTATAGATATATATATACGCACACATTTTTAGTGTTTCAAAGTAGCTATCCTAACTACTTTTATAAGCCTTGTTTTATATTTTCACTCAAGTATAGAGGGAGTGATTTATAAAATATATATAAGAATCTTTTTCTTTAAATCATGCTGTAATTTAGCTCAGATTGATAAATTTTCTTTAGTTGTTGAACAGTGTATTTAGCACCTTATATTACTGTCTTGCAAACAAGAGTATTGTTAACAATATTCTTTAAGGAAGCAAGGAGTGGTTACACTGGCCTTAAGAGGGAACCAAAATTCTGTATGTTTAACATGATCCGTAGCAAAATTCTAAAGATTAGAGATGTACATAAGCATCACTGTGACATACATTTTAGCATACATAGAATAAGGAGGGTGGATTGTTATAATTAAAGATTATTTATTTATTTATTTCAAGAGTGACAAACTCCCCATTTCCAGGATCCCAGTGCAGTCTGTATGCATAATTAAAAGCAAGAGGATCGGTTTTAATTAGAAGATAAGGTCCCGATTTAGCATTTTTTTTATTTTTGCATAACAAATTCAAACCTTTATTCTAGTAATACTGCTTTTGAAATCCTTTCCTCAGCGAGGCCTCTGGAAGCCATCTGTGCTCATTGCAACCATAGAATGTTCTGCCATAACAAAACTTTCCCAACTATTTGGCTGAACAAATATACGCTCCCATCAATGCTCACAAACAGCTATGTTCTGAATTATGGTCATGTCAACCAACACTGAGGAGAGTTTGTCGTTTTAATGACTCACTTTGAAGTTATTTTATCAACATAGGTAAATGTCAAGATATGTTTCAGAGTATGTTCAGAGGGAAGGTGCCAAATTTGGATTCCTTTCAATAGCATTTGAAGTCTCTATATTAAAAAAAGGAAATAAAAAACAGTGCTAAATTCCTACCAAAAAAAAAATTCAGAAGAACAGTAGTGGCTACTACATACTGTCTTATGAGACTGAATTCAACAGCATGGGGTTACTTGGTAGTGCGTGTAAAGAAATGCTACCCCGCACCTCCATCTTCTCCGCATTTGACTCTCATTCCCACTGCATGATCCCCACCCTGCTAATCCCTCTGCCTTCGTTTCTGGTTTTGCAGATTTTCATCAGCTACAGGTTATCGGAGGTTATATTCTTGAGAATCTATGCTATTTAAAGTCAGAAGGCTAACTAAAATGCAGATCATACACAGTGCAATATAGGATTGAGTTCTATGTGCACTTACATTTCTTTAAGAATTTATTTAGACTGTGCAAGCTGAGTTCTAATTATCTAAATTCCACATATACCCTTGTGACTAGGTTTTCTGTTGGCTGGATCTGAGCCTTCAAAGATGCCTAATCATTAGGAAAATACAAGCCTCAGCAGTTCAGGAGGATTTTGACCAACTCGACAAATTCAAAGCAACTGTGCTCATGGAAAAAGAGATCCTGTTATTGTCCGGCAATAAAGTGACAATGGGCAGGAATAAACATTCTTACGTCTTAGAGAGTTTGTTTGTGGCAGGAGACAATGGAGTTGTAAACTTTAACAAACTAAGACAGAATCACAGGATAGATGGATTTGGAAGGGAACAAACGCCCTGCTCAACAAAAGTCACCTATAACACATTGCACAGGACTGTGTCAAGTTGTGTTTTGAGTATCTCTAAGGAACGAGACTCTACATTCTTTCTGGGCAACCCTTTCCAGGGTCTGAGGACCCTTACAGTGTTTTCCAAAGTTCTAATGGAGCTTTTGGTGCTTGAGTTTGTGCGCATTGTCTCTTCTCTTGTCATTGGGCACCACTGAGAAGAGTCTGGTCCCAGGACCCTCCCTTCAGATACTTATCCACATTGATAAGATCCCCAGAGATTTTTCTTCTCCAGGTTGAACACTCCCAGCTCTTTTCATATCGGAGAGATGATCCAGTCCCTTCATTGCCCTAGTGGTCCTCTGCCTCACTCATTCGAATAGCTCCATGTCTCTCCTGTACTGGAAAGCCCAGCACTGGACCCCGCACTCCAGATGTGGCCTCACCAGGGTTGAGCAGAGGGTCAGGATCACCTCCCTCGACCTGCCTGCCTACTGCAGCCCAGAAATCATTGGCCTCCTTTGCCACAAGGGTGCGTTGCTGGCTCATGTTAGAAGCATGAACAAGCCTAGCAAGGCTGCATCAACATGAGCATCTTGTTTCAGAGAAGTGGTGTGCTTCTGAAGTCAGACCCACTTTCCCATGTATTTTTTTTCAGTTTGATGAGCGGTGTAGGGGGGGGGCAACAATTAGATTCCTTTTGGATAAAACTGCTCTGAAACTCTCCTGCCGGGGCAGGACATGCATTCCCAGCCCTACCTAATGCAGAGAGAAGGGTTCAGATCAAAGACTGATCCTTTGGGCACCTTCACACCACTGGTTGATGGAGACATTCAACCTAAGCTGCCAGAGTAGGTCTAATTCAAAGTAACCCTCTCAGCTCCTGAACTGAATAGTGTTCAAAGGCAAGGATCACAATGCCAGCTGCTTAGACCTACTGATCTGCTTGTCTTGCACTGAATTATTTCATAGTGTAGACATACATAGATAAAACTATTTTAGCTCCAGAAGTCAGTCCCAAATCTCCTATTGAGTGCTTCGTCTGTATGTAGCCGGCAGGAGGGAGTCATAAACAAGATGGATTTGGCCCTCTGGTAACGATTCTGTCGACAGCAGTTATATAAATGTAAGCGTGCATGACTTGAATCGGGTTGGAATATGTCTGTGGTATTCAAGGCTAACAGATAAATATGTGGACTGGGCAGCTTTCTCTGACAAAACATTTTGTTTATATTTGCTGTTGACAAACACAATCACCTAAATTGATATCATGTGCATAAACCTCCATATGTATTTCTGTTTGCTTCGAAATTACAAAATCGAAGTCAGCTTTGCAGCCACATGACTCATGAAGCTGCATGAAGTGTCTGGTAGGAGTAAATATTCAGTGTAAGGTGCAGGTGGGTAAGAGAAACCCATAGAACTGAAGTCTGCTGCACTGCCAGGCAGTGTAACAACCCCGCAGCATGGGTTGCCAATGGCTATCTGGAGTCCCACAGCTCCATTTCAGTGCCGTGCTTTAAAAAGTTATATCCTACTGAAATGTGAAGTCCTAAGAACAGTCCCAAGTGCTGCGTCATTATTCAAACAGTGTACAAGGGTTGGCTAAATCCACTTGAATATCCCCACTGCAACATAAAGGAATTGTATTCATTTTTTCACAGAAGGGAACTGAGCTAAGGAAAGTGAAGTGGCTTGCCGAAAACTTCGGAAACTGCCTGAGAATCCCATGTTCCTTCCCCATTCCTATGGTCACTCACCTGATCCACCTTACAAGACTTCCCTCTAAAAGGTTTATCGGGTCAAAGACGAGACCTACGTCATTCATGGGCCACCTCCAGTCACCACCTCCCTCTCCTTGGCTGCTCCCCTTGTTTTTTCCCTCCCATCTTGGCAGGGCAGGAACGAGCCAGTCAGTGCAACACCAGTGCTGCCTGTCCCAAGGAAGCAATATTTTCTCCTGTTTGTATTTCAAATCTCTTATCTCCATTATCAGTTCAGCACAAAAGGTTCACAGTGAGTCTGTGTGATTTCTTCCAGAAGGTACTAGTGTTTGTAATTAAGAGAAGTCTGTGTTATAAAAGTACATGTCACAAGTTTAAATATAGAACTCTTCATCTGTTTTCAGTTATATATATAATATATAACTGTATATAATAAGTATATAATAATGTTACTGCATTATTTTGTACATTCTATTAACACACTATGAAGTATATTGTATTACCTTAAGAAAACTACATAAAAAATGCTGTAAATCAAAATGGTGGTATGCTAATTACTAATTTTTTCCACGATGTGACGTTCCTGACCTTTTTCTTCTCATCTAGTTGCTATTACAAAGTACTGCCACTAGATGTCATATTATAGAAAGGTTTAAATATTTTCCAGAATTGTTTGATCTTGATTAATGAAGAATGAGGAAAGTATTGCACAGAATATTATAAGGGGAATGTCTGAAAAGGAGTAGCATTACTGATCTTGAGAATATGAAGTGATGGGTCTTTTATGGAGAAGCTACAGTTGTGACTCAAGAATACAGGAAAGATCATGAAACTATATTCAATTGTGTTTTTTGGTTTGGTTTGGTTTTTATAGTGCTTATAAAGCGTCCTTCCCAATGGACCCTGATTCCTAATGGGAGCTCCTGGGCACTCTCACAATTATAAATAATACTAATGCTGAACTAACCTGTTTTAAAATATTTTTAATTTAATTATAAATAATAGATATAAATAATAATAAATTAAGTTAATAAATATAATTGAAAACACATACAGAAAAAAATAAAATTCTGAATCAAATGTGGTTCCTTCACTCATCATAGACTTGCCAATATTCTCAAAGGCCTTGCCATTCAGTCCGGTGCTCACAGTTCGATTGCAGTAATAATAGGATCTGGTGATGAATATCACGTTATGATTACATCCAAGCAAAATGGAAAAACAGACAGAATAAAGGAAAAAGGGATGGGTACTCCCTCTATACCACATTGTGAATACTCCATGCAGCAGGTTAAAGGCTCTGGTGCAAAGCTTGGGTCTTGGGTCAGATCTTGTAACCAAGCAGAATCCTCAGTCCTCCTCCTCCATCACAAGGTGAATAACCTTCCAGGGCTAGAGCTACAGGGTGGCAAAGATGTAGTAAGAAAGTGTTCTGAATAGAGATACAAGACCAAAAATATCTCACTTTCATTAGGATACAGGGACACTCTATACTCTGTGATTTAACCAATCGAATCTGTTCTATCTGTTGCTTATTATAATAGTTAAATAAAAAATGTGAGCTTCAAAGAGTTTCATTCTTCTCTAACACTCTATGTAAACTGAAATGATGCAAATGAATTTTGACAAGTGAATGAGACTAAAACAATGTAAAGTCTTTTAATATGAAAAGCATAGTGAACTGAGCAAAATTTCACAGAATCACAGAATGGCTGAGGTTGGAAGGGACCTCTAGGGATCATCTAGTCCAACCCCTGTGCTCAAGCAGGGACACCCAGAGCACGTGGCATAGGGTGGCATCCAGGCGGGTTTGGAAGATCTCCAGAGAAGGAAACTCCACAGCCTCTCTGGGCAGCCTGTTCCAGGGCTCTGTCACCCTCACAGGAAAGAAGTTCTTCCTCATATGGAGATGGAACTTCCTGTGTTTCAGCTTGTACCCATTACCCCTTATCCTGTCACTGGCCACTACCGAGAAGAGCTTGGCCCCATCCTCCCTACATTCTCCCCTCAGGTGCTTGTTCATGTTGATCAGATCCCCTCTCAATCTTCTCTTCTCCAGACTAAACAGGCCCAGCTTGCTTAGTCTTTCCTTATACGATAGATGTTCAGGCCCTTAATCATATTCTTTGCTTATGCTGGACCCTCCCTCGATGTCCTTCTTGTCCCGGGGAGCCCAGACCTGCACCCAGTACTCCAGACGTGGCCTCACCAGAGCTGAGTAGAGCGGCAGGATCCCCTCCCTCCTGCTGGCAATGCTCCTCCTGATGCAGGCCAGGATCCCATTGGCCTTCTTGGCCACAAGGGCACATTGCTGCCTCATGGTTAACTTGTTGTCAACCAGGACCCCCAAATCCCTCTCTGCAGAGCTGCTTTCCAGCAGGTCAACCCCTAATCTGTCCTGGTGCCTGGGGTTATTCCTCCCCACGTGCATGACCCTGCACTTGTCCTTATTGAACGTCATGGGTTTCCTCTCTGACCAACTCTCCAACCTCTCTAGGTCCCTTGGAATGGCAGCACAGCCCTCAGGAGTGTCAGCCACTCTACACAGTTTGGTATTGTCTGCGAACTGGCTCAGGGTGCACTCTGTGCCCTTGTCCAAGTCACTGATGAACAAGTTCAACAGCACTGGACCCAGTACTGATCCCTGGGGCGCACCACTGGCCACAGGCCTCCAACTAGACTCAGCCCCATTGTCAACACCCTCTGAGCTCTACCATCCAGCCAGTTTTTACAAAAAAAAAAAAATTAATAAGTTAAATAAATACATGGTCAGCTCCCGTTCATATATTCCCAATTTTCCCTACTCCTTCATAGCATGTAGTGGCTCTGTTTTGTTTGCAACTTTTTCGCATCCCTGCACACTGATTTTTCTCTTGCAGCTTGCGAGGATCCAAGCAGCACATATAAAAGTGAATGTCCATGCAAGCTCTCATCAGCATTTCAATGTAACTGCCAGTTTAGACATGGACACTGTTCAATTACACCCAAAAGTAGAAGGGATTCATTGCCAAGTAGTAAATTCTTAGTGGATATCTCATGGGCATCCTTGGAAGAGGTTCTTTTTTCCTTTTACTTTTACTTGCCTCTTTGTTCCCAGTCTGTATCCTACAATAAACACTGAAGTTCAATGCAGACTGTGTCTGAGAATTTTGTTCAAGTGTGGTCAAAAGATTAAGGCTGTATTTGCTTTAACAACTGGGGATAGATACTATTTCTTGTCCCACATCCTAAATTGCCAGATGGCATCCTCCCCCCCACCAAAAAAAAAAATCCACATCAATAGAATCAATACATTGAATATAGATTGATAGACATAATGAACTAGAAATCCTGCAGAATTTTTTCTTTCTGGAGCCAAGTACATTTGGGAAAATTCTTAAAATCAATCCTAAAGACCAAGACTTTCACTATTGTATCAGGTGGTGGGAATAAATCAATCAGGAATCACCTGATTTTATGGGAAGAGCTGACATTGCCACTTTGCCCTCAAAAAGGATTAGAAGGTGCTAATCATGGAAAAAAGTAACTGAGATCACTGAGAAATGCTATCAAATTCCTGTTGCTTTTTTAAAACAAATCCATTACAGAATCTTATACCAACAACAGACAGGCCATCACTTTTATGAATGTTTTATTCTAGTTTTTGAATGCTTAGCCTTGAAGACCCATGTAAAACTATGGAAGCCACATTATTATATTATGGAAGTTTATCATTATATGATAACAAAAATATTATGATATTGTTTGAGAGTGGAGGTGACTATCTAAACCAGAAGAAGGCACAGGTGATATCAGACTTGCCCTTTCCTATAGAAGGAAAGCCTAGAAACAGATTGCATAAAACACTGAAATCATGAGTTATTACTTAGAACAGCAAAGTGGCTTCAAATTGCATCAGCACCACACTGCGGTTATTTTATGACACTGCATAGCCTTACACGTTCAGCTTGTAAGTGAACATGAATCATTGTGTGTTTGCACTACTAGGCTATATGGTCTATTTTTCTAAAGGTAGTATTCAGTCCCCTCTTGAAATATATCTAAATAAGCACTTTTTCATGAAGTCCTTCAGGCCCTGTTTGCAGTCAAGAGTTCTGAAAAGGAACTTTCCTTCCCAGAAAGAATATTCTTGTTTTTTGGTATGGGCTATGATTTTGTCCCTGGTGAAGGATTAGAAGAGGACATTCATTCTGACAATGCAGAGAAGAAGCACAGAAGTGCATGGCACATGGAAATAGCATGTAAATTCAGAAGATTCAAGGACTGCTTGTGAAACAATCCTTCAAGATAACATCCAGAAATTAACCATTTCCTAAGGCTCATGGAAATAAACAGCCTAACATTGAAGCATATCAGAACAGTTTAAAACATGGAACTGTGAAAAGTGAATTTGAATTTAATTTGGAAAATACTAAGTGCACTAACAAACTGATATGCCGTAAACCAAGCATACTAATTGAAATAAGAAAAATGAAAAACAAAGCATTTGCTTTTATTCTTTCAAAATGGGTTAACTCAACTTCTGAGTGCAATTTCTGACCTATCTTTGTATAATGGGAGGTGGCAATATACAGTTTGGTCTATAGTATTGTCCTTGACAATAACTTAATAAAATAGAACATTTTTTTCTTCTGCCATGAAGGATCAGTACATATTGACAACCTCTTTGCATTGCTTATTTTTGTGCCTCTGCTAAAGAGACTCTGGGTACAGTAACAACTTCCCCGTTGTTATAAGGCTTTATAATGATGAGTGACAGTTAGTCTTGTGCTAAGCCTGTGCTGAAGAGCTTTGCTGGATCACAGCTAGGATGCTTATCAGTTTGTAATGCTGAAGAGAAAAATCCTGAAATATTGATGGGATTTACTGGCTCTTTATCAATACTAGTAAACTAAGCAGTGTCAGAGAATTTATAATCTGCACCATTCAATTAATAAGTTGGTCCCTGGCATAGTTTTGTCTCAGGCAAACTCACATTTGGATATGGCTCAGGAGTCTGCACAGGCCAGAGACCATGCTCAAGGGGCAGTCAGCATGTGGCTGCCTTGTTTTGAAAGGTAACACAGTGTAAGAGCTTAGACACTAGCTGTCCCAGGCCACTGGCCTCAGTGCCAGAGAATGGTCCAAGGCTTATTTACTTTTCTGGAACAGAGACAATGTTTGCTCTTCACACTTCGATATCTTGCTACGCTTTTGTGGGCAGATGTGACATGCTTGGCCCTGCTTTCTTGTTTATACCATCACCACTGGTTCCTGTCTGATAAATCTTACATAATCTTTTCTCCTTTAGGGTGGAATGTGGTAGCATGATCAGTTTTCAATGACCTTTCTTCTTGGGACTTGCAGGGAAAACAAATGTGACCCTTAGTTAGAAGTCAGAGGTCCAACCTACAGACCCTTATCCAAAAGCATTTTTTTCTTTATGTTCTTTTGCTTCATACCTGCCTTTTTCTGAAAGCATGTATCACATTGATTTTAGTCATATTTGGCTGGATTAGCTGGACACTGTCACTGAAATCTATTGCCAAGGTAGGTAGGCTCTGCTCAGTGGTTGCCAGCCAACCCCTCTATAAACCCCTGCTCTGTAAGGTAGATTTAAGACTAATGTCTTCTATCATTGCGTCACTTCTAAATCTTGGACTTTAGTCAAAACAATAACTCATATAAAAGCTGCTCAAGACATTTGACAAGCCTCTCTCTATAAACTTGTCTGATAAGTGTCATATGTTTTTTCCTAGTCCAGCCCAGAGGCTCAGTCTTCTCCTGCCTAATTCCATATAGATTATTCCATCTATAGGCTCTGTTTAGGAGCCTAGTCCCATTTTATTTCTCTACTCTTTCAGTTTACCAAGCCGGTCCAACTCCAGTTATAGATCACTGACTTAAGTGAAAGTGCACCCAAGACCACGGCCATTGCCACTTGCATAAGTTGCGGCTCTCTCCTCTGCATTTCTGAAAAGGTTCACTGGATTAGTTTTTCTGAGATAATTTGTCATTGTGGAAAATTTTACCTTTTCCAAAAATCCATGTTAACTTATAATCATTACCCATGAGTTTGGTCATGCTCTTGGCCTCAATTCCTCAACTGGTTCATCTGCTTTTATGGTGCTGCTAACAAACACCAGTCTCCATCTGGATTTCGTCTACCAAAGGGCAGGAGGAGGAGGTGAGAGGAACCCAGGCACTGTGTAATCTGTTTTGTATATCTCTTAGTGAACAAACTATGAATGAATTGCAAAGAACTGCAGGTAGTTTCTGACCTGGTTAGATCAACAGATATTAATCTATCAGGTATTAACCTAACAGAGAATTAGCAGGTGTCATATTTGACATGCATCATTTTTTAATAATACAGTAATGAATACATTACCCTTCTCTTAGATATTAATAGGAAAAACTACTACTAAAAACTGTTAAAAGAATTTGCTTCTCTAAAGATGGCATCCTAAGGTTCCTTTTCTTCCTAAAAAAAACTATTTGATAAGAGGGTCAGGTGAATACATATTGACACTTCGCATTTCATTTAAGAGCGAAATGGTCTGCCCAGTGGCAGACCTTTCTCTTTCTCTAAGGTCCCTTTTCTGTGGCTGAGAAACTGGTGTGTGACTTCTACCTGTTCTTGTATTTACTGCCATGGTATATACAATAGGAACAATGTTATCCTCGAGCTTGGGAACACATGTGCACGCTTCTGCTTCCTTCATAGTTGATCTTTTTCATTCTTTGACCTTCTTACACAGACATTGATCTATGCTGTGTTAGATAGAGCATAGAGAAAAGCCAATGAAAGATTATGTGAATGAGGAATGGAAGAGAAAATGGAAAATAAATTTTGGGCAGAGCATGCATTGAAGGAAATACGGCTACAAGTGTAGAGGCAGAGAGAACTTGGCAGGCAGTATTTATGTCCAGAAAGAAGCATTGTGACATTTAACCTTAGAAAAGGAAATGTATTTTAATGTTTGCTGAACAAGAATGAAGAATTTTGCCCTTTTCAGCATGCCTTAGCTATGACTCTGTTTAAAAATACCAAAATTAATGGTCTTCACAAGTACAATAACACAAAATAGGCAGCACGAAGTTGCAGTAGCACCCCAACACCCTGACTGACATTAATTTGGTTTAAAGGTGGAGAGGAAGGGAGAGAAACTACCAAGAATGAGTAAATAAGCTGAAAACTTAAAAGCTAGAAACAAAAACAAAAGGCAGGAGGTAAAGCGAAGGTATAAGGATATCAGCACTGGGAAAACCCAATTGTCACAGCAGCCTGTGACAAGTGATCCAAGCAGCTCTGTCAGTGCTATTACTGTATTGGGGAAAGAAAATATCTTCTTCAGAGACAGGTAAGGTTTGCACTCTGACACCCAGTGTTAATATCTGTGAGAATTCTGACTCAAGAAAAGTTTCTAAAGGACAGTTTCACCTTAGGATAGTTGAACTCTGAGTTTCTTTGTTGGGAAACATTCTGTAGAGATAAAAGCTGTGTGTTTTCTTAAGACCTTGTTATCTATCTGTGACAGAGGAGTATTTTTTTCACCAGAATAGGTGCAATTCATGTCTTTAACAAAGTCAGTCACAAAGTCCTCCAGGTCTGAGAAGAGACTTTGCTTGCACAGGGTTACTACATCTTGATTAAAATTTGTACCTGAAAGATAGTGGCATGTGACCCATGAGACAAGTGAGTATTGTTGATTATAAGAAAGCAAACCCACAGTTTCGCTTGGTCTAGTCATCTCCACAACAAGCACTTCACAAGCTGCAGAGCACAAGGACAAATGCACTCCCTTTTTGCCGGAATGTCAGTAAGTTATCACTTTAGAAGAGTTCTGCAAATTATTGCTTGGATCTATTTCAGCCCAAGTTTACAGTAGAGTTGGTCAAGCACCAGTTCCTCTACTGAACTACTCCTTGAGTAACTCCTGCTACTTTGCTGTCCTGACACTTTAGCTAATGCAAAACTAAGCTGAAAAGGACTAAGAACCTGGTCTGTGGGAAATTCTTAACATCCTTCAGATAACAGTAGAAAGGAAGTCTGCTCAAACTGTGGTTATCACCGTTCCCCTTGGGCTTTCCATACTTAAAGCAGTAAGTATATTTTTACTATTTTAGAGCAACAGTCAGTTGAAGTCCTAGATACTTCAAGCTCTGCACAAGAAAGACAGCATGACACAGAGCCATGAATTGTGCAAGGTACAATTCACCACAGGCTGTCATGAGTTAGCAGAGAGTTAGGCAGGATTTCATTGGACTTGTGCTTTAATAGCAGTTTGAAAAACGTAATGATTGTCAGCAAAATACTCTTGAGGAACTGGCATGTTGCCATGAAATCTTGTTTTGGAAAACACCAAGAAGAAACTTCATAAAACAAAATGTGATTTAATATTACTTTTCATTTCATATTTTCATAAAGGAACTGAAAATATCCCAGATTTCATAAAATGTCTCCTGCATCCTTTGTGGGTTGTGATTCATCTCCTCAATCTGTGACAGGAAGAATTTTGAAAAAAATTTTTTTTGGTTGTTGGTATCACTCAGTTTCTCATACCAGGGCTAATAGAAGATTTACTTTCCGTGAAAAATGCGTGACAAAACAGAATTAATATGACTGTTGGTAGACCAATGCATTGATCAGTAATGAGAATGATCTCCTGTTACAGATGGAACCAGATCAAACAAAAATAGTGGGACTGATATACTGAATTTGCTAGTTTGTGGTACATACAATGGCATTTTAAAAGAAGCCTAAAACCTAAGGCCTGAGGCCGTTCTCTGACACTGAGGCCAACATGCACACCACAGGTCATGCCTACACTGCTAACCTGTCTTATTCTCCAAAACTAGGTTGCTACAATCACCTGGTTGTTAGGAATGATCCCTGATCCTTGATAAGTACTGAATAGGGCCTGGAGTTCTGGGGTTCTGAGGCTTGACCCAAAAAAAAACCTGTGAGCTAACAGTATCCAGGATTGAGTTCTGTTTTTGGTATCACAACACTTACTAATATTAGACCTAGCTTGAAGATTTGAACACCAAATCCACAGTTACCAGTGTAGTAGCTTCCACTAAGGCTCACAAGTCAAAGTGCTTAATCCCTATTTTCTTTCTCCTCACCTTCTTTCTTTTAGAAGGTTCTTATTTAATTCTGGAATTTATTTATTTAATGCCTGGAAGTCATACGAGAGAACTTAGATGACTTCTTTGACAAGAATCTGAATCAGAGTGGCAGCTGCGGCAGCCATTTCACAAGAGGCAAAATAACAGTTGCTTACATGAAGCCACAGGGCCACAAAAAAAAAAAAAAAAAAAAAAAAAGGAAGAAATTATAAAGGGGGATATCTTTTGGAGAATGACTCTACTGCTTACTCAAAACAGAATTGAAACAAATATGTCTAGCTGTAGGATGAACAGACACATAATAATTCTGAAGATCTGCCACATCTTTTTATACACACACGAACATACCTGAATGTACGCATGTGAACATACCTAATACACACATGCACGCATGCATACATTTTTATATATACACATTTATATATATATATGATTATATGTATGTAAGTATATACATATGCCTGCAAAAAATGCTGGACACAATATGTTACTAGAACCACAGCAGTATGTTTAAGAGAGACCCAGCAATAATGCAAAGGTGCTGTGCACATGGTAGCTGTACAGTGGCAAGCTACATACTAGGTAAATCTCTAGCTTATAAACGCCACCCAGGCAAGTGTGGGACTCAGGATGGTGCAGCCCATAGACGAGGGGGTTGCTCTGGGGTGGTCCCCAACAGCATTTTGGCCAGAGTCACCACACCACAGCGCTGCAGTAGCCCTCTATTGACCTAGCAAACCTAGGCAGCAAAGGAGAAATAACACCTCAGACTCACACCATAAGCATCTCTGTACTGTGGAATTTTACAATGAATTATCTGCTGAACATCCATACTGTTACCATTGACTACACATACTGTTATCTGTTGAGCATCCTGTTGAGCCTCCTGCTGCTATCTGTGCAGTTATCAACTGAGGCCACCTGTTCTGTCACATAACTGTGGTCTGGCATTGTTCAATTAGATAAAGAACTGAGCCCGGCAAGGATAAAAGTCACATTCCTCTGTGGACTCACTGACAGTTGGCCGGCTGACATGTCAATGCACCCCTCAGCAGTGATGCCCGTGGTGCCAACTGCAAGGGGGAACCTGAAACATATACAGTAAGTTCTTATGCTTGACAAATGATGATCTTGTGAGTTCTGTGCAGCTTACTACAGCACTTAAAAGAATCCTAAACACCATTCTAATTGTTCTCCTCTGCTTGTTCATCTCCCACTCTGTCCAGATTTCATCTTGGTGTACACAAATTTGCTATGACCAAGGCAACAGTCTCAGTAGTGATAAATATACTGAGGATTCCCTACAGAATCCTATCAAGTGTCTGGATAGCTTCCATCTTCAGGAAGACTTTACAAAATCAATCCTTCACACTTTACTCCATGAAGCCACTTGCATCACATGTTCAGATACAAGTGTGGAAGAGGATGCTTTCTGCACCTGAACCTGATGCTGCCCCGGATTATCTATGATTAAGAGCCTTGGCCTAGACTTTTCTATCAGTAGCAGGTGTAAAGCAGAGAGGTCATTAGAAGGTGACATCCATTTCACCACAGATATCTCTTACATATGAGATTACATTAAAGTCAACCATTTATACCTTCAATGCCAATGAAGATAAGAAAGCACTTTCAGGGAGTCAGTCATTTTTTTCTTCAGCTAAAGTCAGGACAGATGAAGCCAACCTTGATGTCAAAACTTACTTATGACAGTATGACAAAAAGATTCATAGATAATCTACATTAGTATCTTCCTTATTGCTAATCCAGTGTTGCAACTTTGAGAGGTTTCTTGAACAAGTCCCTGGCAGACAGAACTAGGGAGCAACCTAAATACAAGCTACCAACCTTTCCAAACCTCCCTTGTTTAAAATAAGCTAAAGCAATGCAAAGGGCTAAGCTCAGGTCAAAGACTGATGTTGCTTATGGAATTGCTGAGAGAGGTGTGTCTTATTTTTACAAAGATCAGTCATTTCTGGGAAAAAAAAAAAAAGAGTAAAACTGTTAAGGAGAGAAAAAGCTGTCAAGCCTACCAACCTCTTGAAAAATGAACACAATTCATGAACACAGTCCATTGTGTTACAGCAAGAACAGTTACTGCAATGAAAGTTGGAATTTCTAGAGTTAAACTATCATTTCAATATTTCCTTATGTGTATCAGATAGATATGGAGAAAGATCTGACAGCAGTGGTTTTATTTAGCAATCACAACAGGAAATTAAAGCAAATCTTTTATTATTCTAGGTTACTGTTTATCCTTAACAGATAAGGACTGTTGTCTATGCTTAGCTAATTTATTGTAATATACTAAAGTTTCCTAAACTGTTACTGGAAGAATTATGTTTGAACTAGGACTTTGCAACTTGCACAAAAGCTCTATATCTCTCTAGCAACATTATTCCTACAGAAGAGAACTTCTTGCAGATGAGACGTTTACTGAAGAATGACTTTTTAAGGAAGAAACCATCTGTGAGAGTATTTACATGTAAAAG
Source organism: Tinamus guttatus (assembly GCF_059628265.1). NCBI lineage: Eukaryota > Metazoa > Chordata > Aves > Tinamiformes > Tinamidae > Tinamus > Tinamus guttatus. The sequence goes on from NW_028288684.1 coordinate 13,370,577, forward strand.
GGGCTATTTTGTCATTTGATTTGGACTGGAAAATTCCTGCACAGACTTCACATATAGAATTCCTCCACCAGTTTCTATTTCCACCCCAAGAAGCATTACGATTGTGTATGTATTTTATACATGAGCTCACTGGATTCAACGGATACAAGGGGTCTGATCTTTACCTGAAGACATCAAGTATTAAGAATTTCATAATTCTTTAAATTCAGTGTCTTAATGTATGAACTATTGTCTTAAATTTCATAGACAAATGAAACTTCTTTAACCAAATGCATCTGGGGCTTTAAATATTATCAGTCAGCTCCTAGGCCTATATAAGAACACCAGTGTAGGCTGCACTGCACAGATCACACAAGATCTCATTCCACCAGTTGCATCATGTATCAGTTTTTGAGGGTTTCTTTTGCTTTTTTTTTCCCGCTTCTGCTGAACCATAGCAGTCAAGTCATTTTTCTTCAAGTTCAGATTCAATAATTTTATCTGTAACTTAATTTCTGAAAAAAAATAGTTTTTTGTATAATGCCTTTCTTGCCTTTTCACACCCTTATTAGTGAGGGACCTAAAGGTTTCAAAGGAAGGGTCTACCTTGCACTATGTCTGACTTTCGATTTTCAAGAAAAATGTGGCACATCGCACATGTGGCACATAGCAGTCTACCTAAAGGATGAAAAAGAGACACTCTTCTTTGTGGGAGATGAATATTAGCAAGTGTATTCACTACTGTCTGACACTTTTTGACTGTGGGTTCCATAGGAAAACAAATATTTTATTCTCCACTATATAAATGCAAACTAAAAATGGTAGAATAGCAGGATGCCTCTGTCAAAATGTAGATGTCTGTAACGTGTATGTCCATATCTGAACCTTTCAGGCTCCCATTGTAATCAGTCTTGATCTGTGTCTTACTCTGATTTCTGAATAATACTACGAAGTGTGCTGAGCAGAGCTAAAACCTAACAGAGATTGTTCTGCCAACTGCCAGATTTCCCCAGGCTGCCAATTTCAGAATGAGATACACTCGGATATCATGGCTAAGCATAAAACAAAGGGCAGGCAGCAGTTGCCTCATTCATCAGATCTTGGCTCATCCATTTTCAGGCAACTAAGGATTTGGTGCTCAGAAGGATCCACAAGATATTTTGTAAACACCAAAATGTACTAGAGGAAGACATCAACTGACTTCCTAAGGAACTCCTAAATCCTAGGCCCTAAAAGAGCAATGGCTTTGGTTTTTAGATACATACAGCGGATGCCTTCTTAGCATAGACTCTTTCTCCCTTGTACTGCTTGTTATCTCTCTGAATAAGGCAGGAGAGTAATGTGAACAGCCTAGAAGACAGTCTGATCAAACCTGAGTTTAACAAACTATCAATCATCTTAAATTTATGTGACCTTGTTTTATTTAGTAGGAATGATTTGAAACTCATAAATAGTTAAGGAAATAAATTATATCTTTAAAGTAGTTTAAAGTAGTAAAATTATAAGAGAATCACAGTAGAAAGACAATTAAGCATTTTCAGAGGTCTTTGTCTTTCTAAAAAATTTTGTGATGAATTGTGATCTTTCTCACATGTCTAAATAATTTAATTTAATTTAATTTCATGTTTTCTAATAAAATTCAGGGAAAATGTTTACTAAAAACTGAATAAAGGTAGATACTCAAAAAAAAATTAACAAAAAAATCCACAACTTTTCCGAGAAGAGTTTCCTGGAAAATTCTGACACAACTGTCTGAAAATCAGCTCACACTTAGTAAGCATATAAAAAACAAGGCAGATATTGAATGCAATATTGTTACAGCTGTTCAAACCACTAAGCAAACACATTGATTCTTTCTAAAGAAACCGCATATGGAAAAGCTGTAAAACCCTCATAGGCGGTATTACAGTCTATTGACTTGAGAAACACAGATCATATGAATTTTCTGGCAAAGACATGGAGTAATAAAATAAATAAAAATGGAAGCAAATCAAAAGTCTATGCTACTGTAGCTGTTATTTACTAAAGTTATTCATCCTGTGAAATACATTTGACTTTCTGTGAAGACCATGAAGGTTAAAAGTAGAACTAAAACTTTTAACCTGTTTTTATTTATTTATTTATTTTATTGACTCGGCAACGACCATTTAATTGACCTAATATTTATTTTATTGACTTTGAATCAATTCAGTGCCATTTTCTTAAGAATAGTGGATACTAGTCCACTGACCTTAGAGAAGTATGCTGAGTTGATTTTAATGAGGTGTTTTCTACTTATCCTTGAAAATTTCATTAAGCTAATGATGTTTCTTACTCGAGATTTCCACAACTCTTTTAATGAAGCAGTTTCTTATGGATTCCTGTAGATTTTCTACTTGCCATGTAATCTAAATCTTCAAACATTTCCTATTCTGACATATTCATACATATGGGTTTGCCAACAGCTGTTTTGGCTGGAGCATTGGATGAGTGAGGATGTAGCAAATTTTATCACAGAAATTCTTTGCTAAGATTCTTCTTCATGACAGCAAGTTAAAGAGAGAGAAATTGCCTATGCCCTCCTCAACATAACACTGGCATTTAACCTATGTTTAGATGAAGAGCCTCAAGAACAGCATAGATTTGCAGCAGCACTGAACTCAACGCAGCCTGCAAGGCATGCTAGAGGAACAGGGTAAGTACGTAGCTATACTTGGCTCCAAGCTACTGATTTACACATTTAACAGTATCCTCAATTTAAAGTTGACTTGGCTGTCATTGGGCTACATTGCAACCAGAGTAGTCTATAGAGCTATCTTAAATCAGGTAAAAGATGGTTTGATTATAAGTATTAAATATTAACTTTACAAATTCAACTGTCATACAAAAGGCCTGAGGTATCCCAAAAACCCATATGGAGCTGACAGATATGAGACAAGACGTTTGGTAAGCCCATGATTTGTAGACTGGCAATTTGCCTCAGGGCCTTTCAAATAGCACTTGATGTTTCTATTTAGGCAACTGAATCAAAAACTACCTATTTAGAAGTCAAACACCTGAGGCAGGATTTAGCTGTCTACCCCTAAGTGCACAAAATTGGGTGATTAATGTCAAATTACCCAGACTTGCTGACATCTAAGACATCCATTCAAGGAAATGTGACAAAATAAACAGGGGGTCCATGTCCTTATGGTGAAGCTCCCAGAAATTGAGATACTGAATCTCAGTTGCCCTCACATACTTATATGAGAGACTGAACATCATTCCTAAGGTGGTTGGGAGCTCCAACTTCAAATACCTGATTTGGTGTCTAAAAATAATGTAGCTGTCCACATAGAGATCTAATTAATGCAGTGGAAGAGCTTAAAGAGCAAATCAAATGAGAGTGTCTTTACCTCACGTCTGATGCCACAGGCTTCAATTCTGCCTAAGCTCCAGAACCAAACTTCTCCAGTCATAAAAGTTTTTGCTGGGCAGGTAGCAGGCTGCATGTAGGATTCAAGACCTCATTTCCCTGTACCTGCAGCCCCAAATTCAACATCCCTCTATTATGCCTGTCCTATTGAGCAAAATAACTGCAAAGGTGTGAACTTCTACTTGAACTTCACTCCTCAAATGTAGCATTACTAGACCTAAAAAATATCACTAGTCAGTTAGCATAGTACTCTAACATTCTATTAAAAAAAAAAATGAACAAAAAATTCCATAAGGATCCTACAGTTCCATAACATAAAAAGCTTTTAGAAAACAAGCCTACGAACACAGATTTGTGTTCAGCCACTCAGCTTTTTAACCAGTATGTAGTGTGTGTATGTAGCTCCAAACTATTGCAACAGAGCCTGCAGAGTGAAGTAGTTTCTATAATCAGCATTTCTTTTTCTCCTTTTTGGGATTTATTTACTTCTTTTGTTGTCCTAAACCCTGTAAATATGACAGAAAGATGAAAATGTGGTTAATATTGTGAAAGTCATTTCCTGAAATGGTTGCTAAAAAGGTCTTCAGTAGATCATCAAACTTAGGTCTAGAAACTGCAAATTGGATCATGAAGACTAGAGACAAGGTTAATCATTTATTGAGCTTTTCCTTTTATGTTAATATGGAGCAGAAGAAATGCTACCATTCAGCAGTGAAACATAAAACCATTCTGACAAAATACATCACTGTTGGCATTTCAAGGATCTTTTCAAATTCCTAGACCGTATTTTTGTTACTTCTTTCCTACCTAAAGAAACAAAAGAAATTACATCAGAAGAACTTTCTGACTTCCTAAAGACCTACATTACCAGTGAAGAGGATGACAGGAAACCATTGCAGAAGCTGTGACTAATCATGACTAAATAAATCCTCTCCCAGTGGCTAAAATCTTCCAGGAAGAAAAGCCATGGAGGAAGAATGAGTCTTGTGGTTTAAGCAGCTCTGTCCAGGACAGGTGAGAAGAGCAAGTATTCCTGTCTATCCAGTGTCTAATCATGAGTTCAGTCTGCAGCCTCTTCAGTCTGATATCATCAGCACAAACTGTTCACTTCAAGGAAAAGACGATGACAAAGTGGAAGCTAGTCACCACTTCTCCATTTTAGTTTGAAAATAACTTATTGTGTGATATCTTATAAATAAGGCTTGACACAGTGACTACACAGGCAGTGGAAAACAACAGATTTTTCATATCTCATTCAGTGAAACATTGGAGAAACATAGCAAAAATAGAAAACAAACAAATTTTGTCTTCTACAAGTAAACAGGAATGGGGCAAGGAAATGCCCATTTTACGGCATTCTGATTTCTCCCCATGTTAAAGGTGAGTAAAAATAGCCTATATGGATGGCAGTGGAACTACTGGAATAAAGCAGTTGTGATCAAATTCTCTGCTTCTTTGACAGCTACTACAGATGTAAATCCACTAGCCTGTGCCCCTTCGAGAATAACAGGTCCTTCTTGTCCGACTGCCTTACTCCATAACATTGTAAGTGAAAGCATAGCTGAGCACATTGACTTCTGCAGAAATTCAGTGAAACCCTGCTAAGGACTGATTATGTTCCCACCAAGCATTGCAAGAAGGTAAGTCACACTTAGGTGAGGCAAATCCCACACTTATTTTATCAATGTGAATATTAGGAAATCTAACCAAACTGACTATCTAGTCATACTCTGATTTCAAAGGAAAAAGACAAGTACAGAGTTCCGTATTTAATTACTATGTGTGCTTTTAATCTCTCTGGAAGAACTGGTCTAACTTCAATACAGACAGTCCCCTAATCTATAAATAACTAGGATCTTTTAGTGTGTCATAAAAGCACATAGGGGCCATATATGTCTGTTCTTTCCCGTCAAGCAGTATTGCCATGCCACACAGAGCTTGTAAATACACTCACAAAAATGGCAAGGCATGCCTTACAGATCTTGAAATATATACTCCCTTGAAAAGTTTGAAAGCTACCTTCATCTCTAGTGGAATCAGAGTAGTAATCACCAGCTTGGCTGATCTGATCATCCACCCACACATGGAAATTGTTGAGTGACACCTTATATATTTATCGTTCTTTATTTCCACTGAGAACTTTTGTTGTGGTTTGTGTTTGTTCTTCAGTTGTGATGAATGGCAACTCACAGTATGCACAAGGACTGTCCCCAAAATTTTACACGTGCACTCTCAGATTCAGTATTTGAAAAATAGCAATTCAAAAGTAGATAGAATTTTGACAACTGGAAAATGCATTGAATAACATTCTCCTTCATTTTGTTATGTTTCAGCTATAAAATTTGGAATTTGCACAGCTAAAAAATCTATTGAATTCTACCTAATCACAGAATAGCTGAGGCTAGAACAGACCTTTGGAGATCAATCCAACCTTTCCGCTCAAGCAAAGTCACAGACATCGTGTTGCCTAGGACCCTGTCCAGACAGCTCTTGAATATCTCCAGGGACAGAGATCCCACCATGTCTGTGGGCAACCTGCTCCAATGCTCTGTCATCCTCACAGTGAAGAAGTTTTTCCTCACGTTCAAACAGAATTTCCTGTGTTACAATTTATGTCCATAGCCTCTTGTCCTGTCACTGGGCACCACTGAGGAGAGCTTGGCTCTGTCTTCTTAAGGTCCCCACTGAGGCTTCTCTTCCCCATACTGAGCACTCCCAGCTCTCAGCCTCTTCACGTAAGACGCTCCAGTCCCTTAGCCATCTTTGCAGCTCTTCACTCGACTCACTCGAGTAACTCATCGCCTCTTATACTGTCCGGAGCCTGAACATAGCACTTCAGATGTGACTTCACCATGTTGCCATGAAAGATCACCTCCCTCTACCTGCTGGCAATGCTCTGCTTGATGCAGCCCAAAAGACTGTTGACCACGTTTGATACAAGGGCCTGTTGCTGGCTCATGTTCAGTTTGTTGCTCACCACGACTTCCAGGTCCTTTTCTGCAGAACTGCTTTTTGTGAGGTCAGCCCTCAGCTTATGCTGGTGCAAGGAGTTATTTCTTCTCAGGTGCAGGGCTCTGCATTTCTCTTTATTAAACTTTATGATGTTCCTCTCTGTCTCCTTCTCCAGCCTGTCAAGATTCCTTTGATCCACAAACATCTAGTGTGTCAGCCACTCATTCCAGTTTTGTTTCACAGATGTGTATATCTAAGACAGCTACACAGAAACAACCTAACCAACCCAAATTTTGTTTGCAGCTATAGCTGTAGAAATATACAGGGCAATGACAAAAGTGATAAATAATAAAACTCTGTTATTCATCTCTATTCGGGAGGGATTTACCTGTTGCATTCTCTGTCTTCCTCAAAGCAATACAGAAATATCAAGGTGGATAAAAGATCAACTGTCTTAGTTTACTGGATAAACTGGAACATGGATCTACTTCTACTTTTTCTTTAAAATGGACACACACAAAACCTCCAAAGGCTTTCATTTTCTAATCTTATGTGATATTAAAACAGAAACTTTTGCAAAAGGCAAATTCCAAAGAGTGTGAAATCAAATCTTTACCCCATACACTGCATTGTGGTGGGACAAATCCTTTCCTTTTCTCTTTGGCTGACAACTTCCCTGGGCTACAACAGCTCTAGACTCATAGGAAATGCTTCATTCGCTCAGTCACATGGGAGTCTGGCTCTTTTCTGGCTTTGTTCCTCAGGCTTCCTTTGGCCTCTGTCCCTACCATTCTGCCTGCTGATCAAAATGTCTCCCATCTGAATGTGCTTTGAGGAAGAAGTGATTTCTTCCTCCTCTCTTGGATTTTCCCGAGCCCAGAATGCTACAGCCAGGAAAGGCAACCAGAAGCCTTATCAACCGTAACTTGTGATAAGCTATCACCAGCACAGCAGGTCATAGAATCATAGAATCATAGAATGCTTAGGGTTGGGAGGGACCTCTAGAGATCATCTAGTCCAACCCCCCTGCTTTGACAAACTGCCAAAACAAGGAAGATGAGAAGTTTTTTAAAGAATTAACTTTCAAGAAAAAAAAAACAAAAACCTTCAAGTTTCCATAGTTTTATGCCCATTGTAAGCTGACTTTTCTTTCAAAATAAGTCTTTCACACTTCATTATTGGCTCTAAAATCTAAGAAGTGTGACTGCAGATCCCACATTGCTGTGGAAGAGCTGGCTGCAGATAATTACCTGTATCATGACAGCAGTATTTAAAAGGCTCTTCAGAAGATATATGAAGAAAGTTTTTCTCTCATTTTTAGACCTTTCTGAATCTGATAAAGATGCAAGAATGAAAACAGACAGCCTCTGTTTCTTTGGTCTTTGTATAAGTTGTGCTATGACTTTCAGTTGTCATTGAAAGTTTTCAAAATCATCTGCTTTCAAAACAAACAGGAGAAAAAGGATGTTGCTTTGTTTCTTCTTAACTAAGACTTTAAATAAACAGATATAATCTGCCTATTCTTAGGATCCAGTTGACTGACTCTCAAAACTTAATTTTCGATCACTGCTTTAAGGAAATTTTGATCGCATACAACATACCACAGTACTTTTTGTCTGGATACAAAGATACTGTAATATGTTTTATAAACCCCATAGGGTCCATTCTGTCAAGAAACGTGGAAAAAAAATCAAAATGTCATATTTGACAAAAAAAAAAGAAAGAAAATGGATCCTTTAGTAATTGCATGCGTGTTTTCCTCCATTATTAAAACAGAACCACAACTGTAAAGTGACCACTAGCGTTTTCATTTGCATAGACCTGAGCACAACAGTCTTAAGCCATGAAGCTACATTAAATCACCATGCCTTCTAAGTTCTCTTTTGCTTTGTTGCCAATTAGCATTCACCCTTGTTAATAATAATTAGACCATCAGAACAAACAGGACAGAGAAGAGGGGAAACACAGACAGAATTTATATTTATTGGAGGAGCTTATGACTAGTCTGGCAATTGCTAGGGAAGTTCAGGAAAGAACGAGAAGGAAAAGAGATGGACAGAAAAATGAAAAAAAAAAAAAGAACAGGTTGATGTGAAATGGAAAAATGGTACAGTGACATTCAGCAGTAAATTTTAGTGTTGGAGCATATGGTAAAGCACATCAGATAAATATATAACATGGTTCCGCTAAGGTGGTTCAGGAGTGGTATGCTCTCCTGGCATTTCAGGGCTACTTACTGACTCTGTTTACAAGGCATGTTGTGGCACCTTCCGTCTATCTTTTATCCTGACATATTGCTGTCCGATGTTTTCTGGAGACACAGGAAGGCTATTTGAAGCTAAGGGGGTATTTATGGAAATGGATGCATAGAAACTATTCCTCACTCTGAGCTCTGCAGGCAGAGGTGCTTTTCTCTTTCATTCACAAAGGAGACTCAACTGTTATTTTAAAATTGGCATTTACATTGTATATATCTAAACATACACCCCATATATGTATACAAAAAACATACACTCCAACTAAAGTCTGGCTTGTGAATATCTCCATAAGCATCTCAGTGTTAATTATGTTCAACAGTTAGGTGCCTGTCCCATATTCTAGCTCTAAAAAATCTTCCAATCAAACATTTTTCTGAATAGTTCCTCTCAGTCTCTTCCTACCGAGCAAGTCAATTAATGCCTAGCCTGCAAATTTGTGCCCAACTCGTCCTCCTTCCACTCTCAAAGTGCAGTTTTCATAGCAGGAACTGAAAGGTGTCTCATTCTTAGTAAACATTCCGTGAATCAAAAATCAAGGAAATAAGCTACATTCTGCAGAAAGGCATGACCCATGACTTACTGTTTTCTACTGGTTGTAAAATGACCAAAGCATATAGCCTATTTCAGGGGTAAATCATTTCCTAGTGGTGTTTGTTTCTCTTTCTGGCAATGGAGAGAGCACACATGACCCGGCTTACACTATAGGACTCCTTTACTCATAAATTTGTAGGTAGTGCTACTGGTGTAGCAATCATGCAGTAGGGAAGTTCCCCATCTAATTTATTCCTGCTCATCTACTCACCACTCCTCTGATGAGTCCACAAAGGGAAAAAAATCCATGAAGACAGATAAACTTAATTAGCATAGTGTTGAATGTCAGAGGTCAGAATGTAAAGAATACATTTTGAAGAATAAATACTACAAGAGCTAACAGAAATCTTGTGACCACTAGAAAAAAATTAACATAACTAGGAATATCTCAGTCTATATCTTGTCAAGGATCTCTAACTGTCCATAAGCAGTAAAAATGAGGTCTGTGAGAATATAGCGAAGGCAGGTGCTACAAGCAAGCAAGGCAAGATTGAGGGATATTTCTGAGCTGCTCATTTCAATGTATCATATGAAAGCGTGGGAAGAGAGATTTCACATTGCTTCGTCAGCAGCCTCAACAAGAACACAGAGAGTCTAAAGATTTGTGACCCTGCAGATTTGTGCTGCAGTCACAATTAATTTAGATATATTGTCCATTTTTGCTGATGAGTATAATCTGAGGTCTGAGCCAGAAGTTGCTACTGGCTGGAACAGAGCTGCTGTTTGAAAAATACCCAGCAGGACTCCACACTAATTATCATAAGTAAGCAACTACACGCTGACGGCAGAAATGACCATTTCCAGTCCATTGTTGTAAGGATGTCAAAAGCTATAGAATTAGTATTCCTAAATGGCTGCTTGATTCATCCATAGGAGCTATTCATATGCAAATAATTGAGTTCCCAATTACTATACACTTGATGCTTGTTATGCAAAAGATTACCTGAATTCACATGAAAAGAAAGCTTGGGGATCTGAAGAAAACATCTAATAAAATACGATTCATTATGAAATATTTCTGAAGGACAGAATGCAAAAGAGAAACCTCTTGACACTGTCTTTAAGGTTCAGCAAAGTTTTCATCATATACTGTGCATAATTCTTGTGCATCTTTTAATGCACAAAACACCCCAACATAATTTAAGCATTTTCTCATTCAAAAGTTGCAAGAGGCATAGCTTCCAGTCCTGTGAGCAACATGGAAAGTCACACTTGACAAACTGAAGTTAGTCAAAGTAAAGAGTTTGGAAACAAATCACAGGTTGGAACTGTGTCTTCAATAGGTCAATGAAGAATGAATCTATTCATTAGGAATTAACTTGTCCAACCTAAGTACATGGCAAGTCTGTAAACAGATTTTTTTCATATCAAGGTCATTTAGAACTCCCTAGTCCAGGCATATTTGTGTAACTCTTGGCAAATCTGCAGTTGAAGAAATACGTTGGAAAAATTGAATTGAGAATGTTACTAAGGTATGCAGTGGGATATTCACCTCAAAAACGTACTCTTTAAACTGCAGAAGGTTACAGGCGTTCCTAAACGTTGGTTAAATTAAGAATGCCCGGGATTTCTCAAGAGGAAAATGGTGCTTTGCATGACTAGGCCATAATTCAAGTAAGTGTTTGCTTCCTGGTTGATATAGCACAGCTGCACATCCATTGAAATTTCTGGATTTTAATGAACAGTTCATTTACATAGAATTTCTCTTTTGTTTCTTCTTGTGGGGCGCTTAGGGAGAGTAGAAGAAAAGATTGTTGTTGTTCTGTCATCTAATTTTTAAGTTAAAATACATAAAACTGATGTGACCTATTTTTTTTACTTTTTTTTTTGGAGACAATCCAGAAACTAGGCAATAATATTATTCTGGGTCTACTGAGTACAGGGAATATGCAAACAAAAGCACTTAGTTTACTGTGAAAAGCATTCAGCTGCAGTAATTTCAGCCAGCATGTGGTAAATGTAAATTGCTGCATGAGAATAAGTGGGTCAGTGCACCATCTGTGTTGAATTGCAGAGACCAGAAATTAGGGCCTAGCATGCAGATACAACTTCAGGTTGTCCCTTTGTGTGGTTTTAATTTATACCACACAAACTATCCTTCCTGCATTGGTTTAAGTCAATGATGGAAGTACCTTAATGAGAGAACACCCCTAAAGCCATCAGGTGTTAAACATTCAGCCCATATGTTGGCATAGCCACTTAAAGTTTTGGTGTACATCTTATCTCACTTCAAAGCTAAGGAACTGATTATTCAAAGCTCAAATGTCCCGGTCAAAATGTCGAAAGGACCTAGACTTTTTTCTGTCATAACCCTTTAGGAAACAGAATCATTTTCCTCTTTTTCCAAGTATAAAGAGCATATTTGAAGGTGCAGCTTGTTTACTGGGAAAAAAAAAGTTCTATGAAAACACAGCTAAACAGAAGAATAAAACAATAATTTATCAGTGCATGCTTCGTTACAGGGCATTCTCTCTTTGGGGTTTCATAGGAGCATGAGGGCCTGCTGTTCGTCATCCCAACACACTTGCAGAACTCACACTGAGTCCTTTCATTTAGAGATGCAGAATAGAGCAGAAAGGTATCCTCTTTTCAGATAGTATCTAAAATATTTCATGCCAAAAGAAAATTAATTTAAAAACAAAAAATCTATTCAGCAAAATGAATATGGAACGCTTCAGAGTTCTCTGAAATTTCTGCGACTGTTATATTTACATAACCTCACATCTTTCAAAATTTTATAGAAACTGATATGTGTTCAAAATACACTTGTACATTAATAAACTCGAAGGGAAAAAAGAATATCTACAGAATGCAGATGAGCCCTGTGTAGGCTATATCTGTTCTAACATGACTGTAGCTTGAAGCTATATAGTCACCCCAGTATAGTCCTCTGTTTGGGCCTCTGTTATTCACCAATGCATTTGCTTCTACTTGAACTAACTTGCCAAAAATCAGTATGAGCATTGCTTCCTGGTACTGCATTGTGAAGACACATTCTCCATTTAATACATAATATTTGAATATATGCTCTGACTTTCAGAAGTGCTAGTCAGAAGAGAGAGAATGAAACTCTAGCAATGTATGTTTACTTTGTCACTGTAAAAACAAAATACGATAACACCATTCAAAAGATCCATGCAGTGAGCAAATAGCATTGAATATTACTCAAAAACAAGGGCCTTGTTTGTGCATTGCTATTATCCTCATCCAAGAAAGTATATAAATATATTTGATTATTTTGCTTTTAGAGATATAATAATAAGAGATATGTATATTAAGCATTTTTAGGGAAAAAAATAAGAAGTCTGACAACTTAGAAAATATTTCCTAAGGCTACACAATGAGACGATATGCTTCCTGGATCAAGCATGGTGGACTAGAGTAATTTGACCATTAGCAACGCTTCTTTAAAATAGTTAATTTCATGATTGCTCCAGAACAGAAGAGATTTCAAAGCATGTGTCCAAAAATGCTATTTTCCACCTCTTTCTATTAAGCAGAGTATAATCTTTCCTCTTTAGTGTGGACAGACTTTAAGTGGTGGCCTCTACTTTTGTCACCTTGATTTTAGGGTGAAATGTGTCATTCTCTTGAGTCTGCAATGAATTCATGCTAAAGTAGAAGTTAGAGAAGACATTTAATGTTACTCTGTTTAAACAATACCTAAAACCAGATTACAATGATCCTTCAAGATCTGCTGAAGCAAAGAAAATACTTGCAAGTTCTGCAACCACTTTATGTCTGCAGAGACTTCACAAGAAAAAAAAAAAGTTTTCCGACATCAATCTCTGGCTGATTTGAATATACTTAATTCTACCTGTAAAAAGTTATAAACAAGACAGAACTTGCTTGACCAGAAAATAAAACCTTGAAGTGTTACAAAATTGAATCTGTGTATTAATAATGATATACCCTAAACTTTTCTTACTGACAGGATACAGAATTAGACCAGGAAGAGGTGAACTAAATAGGCAAAATATCTGTATGAAACTCAGGTGATGTCATACCTCCAAATTCTGTGCAACTGCAAAATGGAGATACCAATAACCTTTCCTTCTAAGGGTGTTTGCTTTTACTGTGTGTTTTTGCAAATCACATGTCCAAAAGACATTCTGAAATGACAGGTTTCCTTCTAAGAAAAGTAACAGTAATCTTTGTGCTATGTTACCTTCTTACGCAAGCACTGTTAAATAAGGAAGAGTTGTTTCACTCATGCAGGGCATGATCCCCAAAAGAACTTGCAGTGCTATCTGAGGCAAATACTGAAGCCCAAACATAAGTGACCTAAGAAAAAGTTGTGCATGAAAAATTCTTAATCATAAACTGTTATACTCACTCTGGTACCAAAAGGTGCCTAGCGTGTAATATGAATTTTATCTTGTGAATCTTTGATGTACAACCTTTAAATCAAATAGTTCCCACTCCCAAAGCAGTGCACACAGCATTCCAGCCTGAATCCTACCTTTGTTTTCCCTTTATTTGCTATTCTCTTTCCTGTTATGTTCTGCAGAACACACAGTTCTGCAGAATCAGAGAGGGAATGCTCTGCCCTCGAATATTTCAGACACATAGGTTACCTTCTACCAAATACATGGGGAAGGATATGGCGGGAGTCAAACAGTTTGTTTTTTTAAATAATACCATGCTTTTAAAATCTTTCTGAATTGAACTCAAAGTATGAGCCTACCATGATAGAAATGTATCAGCATAAAAGGAATAATTTAATGATAAGTCAATTGAATCTGTTACCTAAATCTTGGAACTCATACAAGTTGTTTTCAGTATTTAAAAATGCGTATGTGCAATATATGAGAAAGGAAACTTTTAAAAAGGTGAAACTCTTACCCAATGTCAGTCATGTGATAAGTATTAGTCATCTCACTCAGGTTTAGTCATGTAAAAGCTTGGTGTTTAGTCTAGACACCCTAAATGGCCAGTAGTGATAGAAAGAGAAAGATCAAGATCAAATGAGAGATTAAGAAAGAGAGAGATTAAGATTCATCCCACCTAGTTTGGTACTTGTCTTTTGAAATTATCAGTTGACTACTGCCTATTTCACAGAACCACAGAATAATTGGGATTGGAAGCGTTCATATGGCCTAGCCCTCTGCTCAATCTGGGTTACCTGGAGCACATTGCCCAGCACCATGTCCAGCTTGATTTTGAATATCTCCAAGAGTGGAGAGTTCAAAACCTCTCTGGAGACTTCAAAACTTCTCAGGAAAACCTGTTCCAGTGCTCTGTTACCCTCACAGTGAAGAAGTATTTTCTTATGAGCAGATAGAATTTCCTGTGTTACAGTTTGTGCCTGTTATGTCTTTTTCTGTCACTGCAGCACTGAGAAAAGCTTGGCTCTGTCTTCTTTATAGTCCCGCTACAGCCCTCTCTTCTCTCCTCGTATGACAGATGCTGGACTCACTCCAGGGAGTCTCTGTCTCTCGTACTCAGGAACATAGAACTGGACTCCAAGGGTGGCCTCAGCATGACTGAGTAGAAGGGAAAGATCAAGTCCCTTGACCTGCTGGCAACATTCTGCCTAATGAAGCCTAGGATGCTCTTGGCAGCCTTTGCTGCAAAAGCATATTGATGGTTCATGTTCAGGTTCTTTTCCACCAGGAACCCATGTTCTTCTCCGAAAATATGCCTTCCAGTTTGTAAGTCCCCTACCTGTCGGGGTGCATGCATTAGGTTATTCCTGCCCAGATGAAGGACTTGGCATTTTGCTTTGCAGAACTTCAGGAGATTCCTCTCTGCTTATTTCTCCAGCCTGTTGAGATCCCTTTCAACAGTAGCACAACTATCCAGCATATTAATGACCCATGCCAGTTTTGTATTACTGCAAATGTGCTGAGGGTGCACCCAATTCTGTCAACTAGGTCATTAATGAAGATAGTAAATAGTAATGCTCCCAGTATCAACCTCCCAGAGGCACCACTACTGATTTGTCTCTATTTGGACTTCATACCACTGATCACTGCCCTCTGTCAGGGATCACCTTCAGCCGGTTCTCAGTCCACCTCACTGTCCACTTGTCTAGTTTGTGCTTCATCAGTCCATCTATGAGAATGTTACTGGAGGCAGTGTGAAAACCTAATTTAAAGTCAAGAGAAACAACACCCACTTCCTTCCCTTGGTTCACCCACTACCCAGAGAGGCTGTGGAGTCTCCTTCTCTGGAAATCTTCAAAACCCACCTGGATGCCACCCTGTACCCCATGCTCTAGGTGTCCCTGCTGGAGCAGGGGGGTTGGACTAGATGATCCCTAGAGGTCCCTTCCAACCTTAACCATCCTGTGATTCTGTGATCAAGCCATTCCTTGCCATTCGTCAGCTATCAGGTTGGTTAAGCATGATTTCTCCTTCATAAATCAACTGATCCAATCATCTTCCTGACTTTCATGTTTCTGGAACTGGCTTCAAATACCAGTAGCTCCATCATCTTCCTGTTGATCAAGGGAAGACTGGTCTCTACAGAAACAGTACAGAAAATTTGATGACTGAGTTTTAGACAACTGATTTTCAGATGGCTAAAGTCAGGTGAGCAAAATACTTAAATTAGATCATTCTGGCTCTTCTTTTCTGAGATGTTCCCTTCTATTGAACCAATTTCATTAGTTCAAATGATGCAAGGCAATCAAAATGTACATTAAGAAATATATCAGAGATCACCTTGTATACAACAGGGCATAATGAGGGAATAACAAGCTGGAGTGAGGAAAGAAGAGAACATACCCAGGTGAAATCATGACACATCCTTGCAGCACTGGCTAGGAAACAGACACTTTAGGAAAATCAATTTACCACTGCCCTCCCATAGAATCCTATATGTTGTTCATAGCACAGCTGGGAATATATGACCTGTTGACTTAATGCATACCAGAGATTTGAAATAAAACCAATTTAACATGGAAATAAAGTTCAAATGTTGTTATTCTCCATGTTCAAATTATAGTAGTTTCTGGTTGAGCTGATTGCCTGATTCTAAGAATTAACTAAATCCATGCCTTGTGCACTTTGCTATAACAGGGAAACTTTTTCCCATTTGATGGGCCTGGTGTTGTAAAGGATCATACACACAGACGTTAAGGAGAAATAGGAGGTTGCATTCACTTAGCTGAAGAGGAATTGGAACCATGGGATATGTCTCACAAGCTAAGTAGGGAACAGTTGGCTTGTTTTCCCAAGGTGGTGTAGAACAACAAAACATAGCTACAGATTACTAGAGAGAAGTAATTTACTTTGATTACCTTCTTTTTACTTTCACTTGAAAGAATAAATGTCATACAAATACAAACCTAATTTAATGGAAAAAGTAGACTCAAGTAAGGCTCTTCTGTCCACTCTGAGGTCCTTAAATAAATGGACTGACTTGCAGAAAGTCTGAGGAACCTAATAAAATTAACATATATTTGGCAGAAAACCCACTGCTAACATGAAGGAATTCTCTTGCAGGAAATGTAGGATGCTCCAACTATCAGTCAATCAATAGACAATAAATCTTTGATCTGACTGGGTCTTATAGCATGTAAAAGGAAGATACCTTATTTTCTGAATTAAAGATTCAATACTGATTCAAAGAACTCGGAAGACCCTTGAGGTAGGGTTCAGTTCAAGATTAAGCCACCAGAATGTATCTGCATGTGAGGTAGGTATTAGGCACACATTTCAGTCAATGGAAATCTAGGATTTGTTTCAGTTGCTCATAAATGGGCATAAATTAAGATGTTTAGCGCTCTTTAGAACTCCTTTGCCTCCAGCCTAGCCTGGCTTGCAATCAGGGCTTCAGCACAGACAGGTTCTCCCATGCTCTGAATTTGTATCTGCCAGCCTGACATGGGTGTCTCAGATTATAGGGCCTGCCAGGTGGCATTAGACATCTGTCTGCAGGCACCCAAATCAATCCCCTACTCAGTTTAGTTCCTTGATCTAAGAGTGGGCTTGATGCAGTTACCTGCTTCCTACAGGTGAAAACCTTCAATGAGTTTCTATGAGCTCTGGGTCCTGTCCAGGATGATGATGTGGCAAACAAGGAAGTGTGAAAATCCAAAAGCACCCGCATGCTAACAGTCATGTTATTCAGCAGGCATATTCAGGTTGACCTTCAGTCGGAACTGCTTTTTTTATCAAAGGTTTTATATTGTCATACATGCCAAAGGATTGAAGAATAATTTGTTTATAAGAATTCTTTAGAAAGGATATTTTTATTGCTTCATTTTGTTTCCTAGGTAAGACTAGGAACAGGTTTATCTAGATGATTCAGGATTATTAAAAATATTCTCAGCAGCAGTTATTCATCAGCAGTAGAAGTGATCTATCAACCCCTCTCAGATCCCCATCCACATTGCTGCTGTATCTGACCAAGATTTATATATTTCTTTTAAATATTCACTACAGATACCTCTTCTTAATCCATTTTCCAGGCATGTTCATGATTTCAGGCCAAATTTACTTTCCACCAATTAACAACAGGGCTGGTGCCACAGAAAGATGCAGACAAAAACATAACAGAATTAAAATACTGAACTTAATGCCTGACTGATTTCGAAGCTGATACTGTCTTTCTTTTTTTTTTTTTTTTTTTTTTTGATGATGATGATCTACTATTAGTCATACAGGAGGATTCTCTGTCATGTGGAAATTTCAAATCAGAAAGGTGAAATTTCTGTATCAGTTCTGCAACACTTTGTAAAAAACCTTTCTCTCTTGCTATGAAAAAAATCAATTTGGCTGATCACAACTGTATAGTCTAGTCTTAAAATCTGAACCTTTTGTATTTTTAGCTTATTACAATACATCATTAAAAGACACAAATTAATCATCTATATAAACTGTAAGTTTCATGAAACCTGAACTATACTTTCAAACCTGATGCTGAATCAAAAATCCATTGATTTTTGTTGTTATTGTTAGGACATGGCCATTCTTTTGGAATAGGGCACTCCAAAGAGCCAAATTCTTTCATGTTTCTAGTAAATAAGTTGTTCAGCTCAGAGAAATTCTAACTTCCCCATGATGATCTGAGAGGAGTACAGTCCTTGTATGGCAAGTTGCACCGACATGTGAATAGTAAAGCTTTAGTCCCGGCATGGAATATGCCACAGCATAATAACATTCATTGTAGTCCAAAACTGATGAACCATTGTTCAACTGATGGCTGGAGGCAACGGCAAACAGAGTGTTCTTTGGGTGTATTAGTTTTCATTTTCAAAAAAAAAAAAAAAAGAAGTATGCTTAAATAGTCAGACAAAATACACATGCCCTCTGGAAAATTAGCCCAGGAAGATTTGCATAACATTTTAGAACAAATCCAGACATCTGGGGACCACTTTAGAATTTAGAATAGTGACTTGCACTTCAATGCAGTAGTTGTATACAGTTGTCATTTGTTTGTTTGTTGGTTTGTTTTCTGAATTGAAACTGAATATCTGGCCTCAGAGAAAACAAACAATACATTTAACCTGTGTGTATTAAACACACAATAGTCGTCTTTGCGATGGTGACAGGAGCAAGAGAGGCAAGAGTGGTTTAACATTCATCTACCTGTGTCATGCAGATTAGTAATTTCCAGAACTGTGAAAGTCCATTGAAAGACACTGCATACAGATTTACTGCCGTTAGAAACTTCTTAGGGATCTTTCTTGATTCTTGCAGTTAGTGAGAGGGAAAAGCGGAACTGGGATAGCTCCCGTTTTGCTCTTGCAGTGGAAAATGTTACAATAACGCGCCTTTAAACAAGGTTGTCTTATCTTGAACACCTGGCTCTGTCTTGTATTTGATTGGTCAACGTCTCCTTTAAACATTTAATCTCAGATTCAATAAACATGATGAATTGTTGATGTTTTAAAACAGAAGGGTGGCAGATTGAGTATATGGTTCATATTCTAAGGGTCTTTAAATTTTACTTAAGCTTAAGCCATATGTTCAGGAGATCTCCTAAACAGGACATTTAGGAGATATACAAGATTATCTAAAGCTGAGAGACAAATTTATTTAATGCAGTGCAGTTTTTCTTTATGTGGGCTTTGCAGTCAAAGGTAGTCCTTAGAGGCAAAGGTAGTCTTTAGGGAATACGACTATAAAAGATGAGAAAATATAGTCCAAAAATTGTCTACAAGTAAAAAGGCTAAGAAAAAAAGCTCTAAACATGTCACTCCTAAGTGAAAAAAAGTGCAAATTATAGTCCATTTCAAAATCATAGTATTAAAAATGTATATTTGTGTTTCATTGAGAGGTGCTCTTAAAAGGTGAGAGGTGCTTTTCTCTTTTGAGAAAAGCAGAGAACTGCGACTACTACCTAATTTTTGATGCAGGGACAAGTTTTGGAAATGCTTTTCATAAACATGCATAAAAATTCACTATCACCATGCACAACAGTCGGTTACCTGTCACCTTATTGCATGTCTCTGATTCTCACTTAAATGTTTCAAGAGTATGTTCTATACTAACTTGTTTATTAGACAATTATTAAACTGCAAACGCAAGTAAATAATCACTTTATCGTTCCTAGACTACGGTCAAACCGCAGCAAAACTGTTCCTGTCAGCATTCCTGAGTACCTTTCAGTGGTCAACACATTGAGTCACGGGTAATTAGACTCTCCTAATGCTCAGTACTCCTTTTAAACTTTATGCAAACAAATTATGCTCAAACTTAGCAAATCATAAAATCATAGAATGCTTAAGGTTGGAAGGGACCTCTAGAGGTCATCTAGTCCAACCCCCCTGCACACACAGGGTCACCTAGAGCATGTGGCACAGGACTGCATCCAAGCGGGTTTTGAAGATCTCCAGAGAAGGAGACTCCACAACCTCTCTGGGCAGCCTGTTCCAGTGCTCTGTCACCCTCACCATCAAGAAATTTTTCCTTAAGTTCATGCAGAAATTTTGGTGCTTCAGTTTCTGGCCATTTCCTCTAGTTCTGTCAGTGGCCACCACTGAAAAGAGGCCAGCAACATCCGCCTCACTCCCTCCCTTGAGGTATTTATAGACACTGATTAGAGCCCCTCTCAGCCTTCTCTTCTCCAGGCTGAACAGACCCAGCTCTCTCAGCCTCTCCTCATAGGGCAGATGTTCCAGGCCCCTGATCATCCTGTGGCCCTGCGCTGGACTCTCTCCAGCAGCTCCACATCCCTCTTGTACTGTGGAGCCCAGAACTGGACACAATACTCCAGATGTGGCCTCACCAGGGCTGAGTAGAGGGGCAGGATCACCTCCCTCCACCTGCGGGAGATGCACTTCTTAACGCACCCCAGGATCCCATTGGCCTTCTTGGCCACGAGGACACACAGCTGCCAGGACTCCCAAGTCCTTCTCTGCAGAGCTGCTCTCCAGAAGATCCGTCCTCAGCCTGCACTGGTGTCTGGAGTTATTTCCCCCCAGGTGCAGGACCTTGCACTTGGCCTTGCTGAATTGCATGAGGTTTTTCACCGCCCAGTTGTTCAGTCTGTCCAGGTCCCTCTGGATGGCAGCGCAGCCCTCTGGGGTATCAGCTACTCCTCCCAGTTTGGTATCATCAGCAAACTTGCTGAGGGAGCACTCTGTGCCTTCATCCAGGTCATTGATGAATAAATTGAACAGGACTGGACCAAGGACTGACCCCTGAGGGACCCCGCTAGCTACAGGCCTCCAACTAGACTCAGCACCGCTGATCACCACCCTCTGAGCATTTCCATCCAGCCAATTCCTAATCCACATCACTGTGCACTCATCTATCCCACACTTCCAGAGCTTGCCCAGGAGGATGTTGTGAGGGACGGTGTCAAAAGCCTTGGTGAAGTTGAGATAGACTACATCCACTGCTCTCCCCTCATCTATCCAGCCGGGCATTCCATCATAGAAGGCTGTCAGGTTAGTCAAGCAAGATTTCCCCTTGGTGAATCCATGCTGACTACTCTTGAGCACCTTCTTGTCCTCCATGTGCCTGGAGACAACGGCCAGTATGAGTCGTTCCATCACTTTTCCAGGGACGGAGGTGAGGCTCACTGGCCTGTAGTTGCCTGGGTCCTCCTTCTTGCCTTTTTTGAAGACTGGCGTGACATTGGCCTTCCTCCAGTCTTCTGGCATCTCCCCTGTTCTCCAGGATCTTTCAAAGATGATGGAGAGTGGCTTAGCTATGACATCTGCCAGGTCACGCAGCACTCTGGGGTGCCTCCCATCAGGGCCCATGGATTTGTGGGTATCGAGTTTCCTTAGGTGCTCTCTGACCCAATCTTCCTCTACCCAGGGCAAGTCTTCCTCTCTCTGGGCTTCTTCTCTTGTTCCTAGGGCCTGGGGCTCTAAAGGGCTGCCCTTGGTAAATAGCGAAGCAAAGAAGGCATTCAGCAACTCTGCTTTTTCTGTGTTATTTGTAACCAAGGTGCCCACCCCATTCACCAGTGGACCCACATTTTCCCTGATCTTCCTTTTGCTGTTAATATATTTGAAAAAGTTTTTCTTGTTAGTTTTAACATCCCTTGCCAGATTGCGTTCCAACCGCGCCTTAGCTTTCCTTGTCGCATCTCTGCATTCCTTGACTACGTTCCTGTATTTCTCCCAGGGGGCTTGTCCTTTTTCCACATTCTGTACACCGCCTTCTGCTTGAGCATTGCCACAAGCTCCCTGCTCATCCACACAGGTCTCCTGCCCCCTCTGCCTGACTTCTTACGCACAGGAATGCACTGTTGCTGGACGTGGAGGAAGTGCTGCTTGAAAACTAACCAGCTCTCTTGGGCCCCCCTGTCTTCTAGAGCTCTAGCCCATGGGATTCTTCCGAGGAGGTCTCTGAAGAGGCTAAAGTTGACCCTCCTGAAGTCCATGGCTGCAAGGCTACTTACAGCCCTGCCTCCACCTCGTTGCATCCTGAACTCCACCAACTCATGGTCACTGCAGCCGAGGCTACCCCCCACCTTCACATCTCCTACAAGTCCCTCTCTATTTGTTAGCATGAGGTCCAGTAGCCACCTCTCCTTGTCGGCTCCTCCACAACCTGCGTCAAAAAGTTATCATCAGCGCACTGCAGGAACCTCCAGGACTGGCTATGCCTGGCTGTGTTGTCCTTCCAGTTGATGTCAGGGTAGTTGAAGTCTCCCATGAGAACCAGGGCCTGTGACTGGGAAGCAATACCCAGCTGACTATAGAAGGCCTCATCAACCTCCTCGTCCTGGTCAGGTGACCTGTAGCAGACACCCACCACAGTGTCTCCCACATTAACCTGCCCTTTAACCCTTACCCACAAGCTCTCAATTCACTCATCATCCACTCCCAGGTTGAGCTCCATGCATTCCAGTTGATCTCTCACATAAAGAGCAACTCCACCACCTCGCCTTCCCAGCCTGTCCTTCCTAAAGAGCACTTAGCCTGCCATGGCAGCACTCCAGTCGTGTGAGCTATCCCACCATGTCTCTGTGATTCCAAGGAGATCATGACGCTGGGACCGCACACAGATCTCCGGTTCGTCCTGCTTATTCCCCATGCTTCGCACATTGGTGTACAGGCATTTCAGGGAAGTAATTGAGCCTGTAGGTTTCCTACGAGGAGTGAAAGAGAACCCTCTATAATCACATCCTATCCTCACTTCCCCACTACCATACTCCCGCTGGATGCCATCTGACTTTGGCTGTGTGGTACTGACTGCCCTGCCTGTGTGATACTCCTCTCCCCTCTTCTCACCTAGTTTAAAGCCTTCCTAACCAGGTTGGCCAGCCTTTTGGCAAAGAGACCTGTGCCCCTCTTGCTGAGATGGATCCCATCATTTCCCACTAGCTGGTGGTCATAAAACAGAGTCCCATGGTCATAGAAGCCAAAACCTTGTTGCCAAGCCCAGTGGTGCAGTCAGTTGTTAATCTGCCATATCCGCCTTCTCCTCCTTGAATCCATTCCCCTCGTTGGTAGGATAGAGGAGAACACTACCTGGGCTCCCATATCTTTGATGGCCATCTCTAGGACTCTGGTATCTCACTTGATATCCCTCAGTTCCCCCATGGCATCATTTGTGCCCAGGTGAAACTGTACCAGGGGGTAATAGACTCCTGGACAAGCCCTGGGAGCCTTTCTGTAACATCCTTTATTCGGGCCCCTGCAAAGCATTCAAAAATGTCTAAGAAAAAAATTGTTTATTTTGTTGCCTGAACTTTATTTCTTAGCTTGTCAGGTTTTCTGCGTTTAGTTGTATACCGCATGGAAAGAAGAGTTGGGGTCTTTCAAAGCAATCAGCACTTACCTCTTTCTGACAAAGTCAATGCTAAAATACTCCTTGATCACACAGGGATAAGTGAGGCACCTTTGAGCACTTTTGAAAATCCAACCTAAGTGAAGATACTAAAGAAAATGCCATTTGAATTGTATTTCAAAAAGTAGCAAGACCAACTCTGCTGTAACATTTTTTCTCATTATATGGTTTCCATATACTAAATATCGGATAGTTTATACTTTGAGCATGGAAATGTCAGTATAGTCCATATATAAGTATGTATTTCTCACCACTGTAACACGTGTTTATCCTGCAGCATGCAGAAAGATGATCAAAAAGACCTTGTTCTTTGTGAGAAATAAATGTTGGACTTCAATACTTTCCAGTATAATTGGCAAGGTGTGGAGGCAGTGCTGTGGCAATAGGATGCCAAGCCAGGAGGAAGCAGATACTACGTTATAAGACAGAGGTATTTAGAGAGAGCCTTGGTGGCTGGATGAACGAGGCTTTCCATTTTACCAGAGATTACGTCAATCATATCATGCCACAGTTCATAAAAAAATAAATCTCCATGCTTTCCTGTACTGATTTCACAGCAGTTCATACCTGGATCAAATGTAATATCATCATACTTTTTTTCTGTGAAGGATTTAGTGCTGTTTAAACATATGTTACATATTGCACAATAATCCAGAACACAGAATGACGGATTCATATAAAGCAATTTCTGCTCTTACCAGAAAATATATTTCCTGTTATTGACTATTGACTTACTGACTACATTGTCTATTACTAACCTGACTACTTGCGCCATGATCTTATTGATGTCCTTTTATTTGGGTTCATATTTGCCTTCCTCCTTCCTCTCTTTAGGTAAGAATGTTTATTATTTACTGTTGGGAAGGGATACTTTGGTAAAATGCATGATAGGCATCATCTTTACAAGTTAAAAGTCCTGAAAATTAAGAAGATGCAAACAAAAAAGATAATATTCAGAGAGGACCTCAGACAGTGACCCATGCTTGCAAAAAAAGCTAAGCTCCAGTCTGTTCTTTTTTCAATCCAGACTGGCTGGTTTTCATTGCTGTCTCAAAGCTTTTCGCACTTCTGGGGCCATACTGTGCAAGTTACCTTTAAAGAAATATTTCCTTTAAGCCTTTCCACACACAGTGAGATGGACTGTCTTTACTACTGCAGGACAGAGATACATTTGCTTATTAGTATAGGATTGGCTGCAGACTGCTTAGTAGAATCAGCTCTTTTCATACATTCTGGACCACCTCGTCCTGGAATAATTAGAGATACACAATTTCATTTGGTTTTGATGAAATTCACAGACTGATAGAACCAGAGTGTCATAAAGAAATCCAAGAAGTTTTGCCAGGGATTAAGTGATGCAAATGCCACAGTGAACGGGGAGGTGGGTGGCAAATGTAAAGTTATGCTAAAGCAAAAAGCTTAAATATAGAATTTGCTTACTCTTTGCACTTCACAGTCAGCCTGCGGATATTGAACTGAATAACGAGTACTCCTTTGCATTAATGTAACTTTGAGCATATATACATTTGTGTAGGATCTTTCAGTGTACTAGTACCTGCAGCACTGCAAAAGCTGATATATATGGTTTTGGGCCCCTTACCACAAGAAAGACATTGAGGTGCTGGAGTGTGTCCAAAGAAGGGCAACGAAGCTGATGAAGGGGCTGGAGCACAGACCATATGAGGAGCAACTGAGGGAGCCGGGGTTATTTAGTCTGGAGACGAGGAGGCTCAGGGGAGACCTTATCGCTCTCTACAAGTACCTGAAAGGAGGTTGTTGCACTGAGGTGGGGGTCAGTGTCTTTTCCAAAAAAGAAACTACCAATAGAACAAGAGGAAATGGCATCAAATTGCACCAGGGAAGTTCGGTTTAGATATTAGCAAAAAATTTCTACACAGAAAGAGCAGTGAAGTGTTGAAACAGGCTGCCAAGAGAACTGATGGAGTCACCATCTCTGGCAGTGTACAAGAAATCTGTAGATGGGCCACATAGGTTCATGGTTTAGCAGGCATGGTAGAAGGGTTTACGGTTGGACTCAATGATCTTGAAGGCCTTTTCCAACCATAATAATTCTATGATTCTATGAATCTATGTGAGGTATATTTGCTAGAACAAAATAAAACCTGGATAATCCCTCTCTTGCCATGTATCTTAATCTAAAACTCAGACACTTGAAATTCTGGCAATCCTGATCATGAAATGGCTTTAAAAGCACATTAGTTCTTCTCCTATCTGCACTGGACACTGAAAACTCTTCTTCTTTGCTACTGTTACCTATGTAGATATGGAGTAACCTCATGTTTTTCTTCACCCTCTCTTCTCTATACTTAGCTACACTGCCTTGAAACTTTCCACATAGTTCATATCTTTAATAATATTCTCATTTCTTACCTCTGTGCTCTTAACTGGTCTCTCCTTTGCTAGATGCATGTGAAACTTCTCTTTTAAGTGACTTAGCAATGCTATTTGGACCTGAAAGATGATTTCATTTGTTTGACTTGCAGCATGATGTTTGCCTTTTTCATAAGAGCATAACATCTTTTGACTCCCATTCAGCTTGTGATCAACTATTAAGCAGTTCCTCTTCCTGTATGTTAATGTGCAATATTTAACCACAAGCACAGCACATGATTTTAACTCCTTTTAAGCACCCTTTTTTGCTGTGCCTTGGAGGTCAAATTATGTTTCCAACCTAAATATGTATCATAGTCTACTTTAATGTGTGCTTGCAGATTCCAAAGACTTCACTGCTTCTATTCATAATACCTGGACTTAAATTAAATATTTGATTCAGAATCCGATTGTTGATTTTTTCCCTAACTCTAGTATTTAAAATAATCTTTTTTCAATGGTTATATCTGTAAATCCTTATTTCTTGTATTAATCATTTACATAGCCCACTAGAAACTGTTATTCTTTGTGTTCATTCCAAATACAGGTATATAGGCAATAACTTACTAGGCAAAGTCTCAACAAAAGAGTTGCTGTCCTTAGTGTTTTTTTAGGTTTCCTTGAGTTTCTGGTACATGTATACAGAACGCCAACATGAAAACCCTGTTCTCAGCCCACTGTGAGAGAAAAAGTTACAGAACTCAAGTATGCTTCTAATGCTTCTAATGAAATAAATCATTTTCAATGAGATACTAATACAAATCATCCCAGTTTTTATAACATGTCCAGAATGGACCTGACTAGGTGTCTTGTTAAAATTTGTTAGCCTAAATAGGCCTAATATCATTCCTGCTCATTTTCCTCGGTTGCTCTCAAAACAAGTCCTTGTTATCAGATAAAAGAAGCTCTTAAATTCAGAACTTCAATCTCAGCCAAAGCACTGAGGAAGGGAAGAGCTCTGTATTAACCTCTTAACAATAAATCAGTTCAGTTAGTGGTCTCTATAGAAAAAGCATTTTGTATTTTCTGGTAAAGACAGTGGTAAAGACATGCAAATTTCTTCATACAGGGCAAATGTATGTGGTATCTTCTGCTTATTCTGAAACAGAATTGCTGCACTGGGCCAAAATCTACCGCTTCTGGAGCTTGATTTAGTAAGTCAACATAAATCTGTAATGAACTCAGCTTATTTTCTCTTTAGGCTGCATGTTTCTGGGGATCCCTTCACTCTTTTTTCAGCAGAAAGCAATGTAGAACACATTTATATAGAGATGTTTTGCTTTTAAGATCACATTGTCATCTTGCATATTAACTAGGTTACTCAATTTGCTAAAATTTGTTCTCTCAACATCTCAGAAACAAATATGGTTGTTTTGTGATCTCTTCCTTCAATATACAGAGTTGACATAGTCGTACTTTTACCAAACTTCCACACACCTCACATGACTTCAGTAACTCTTTCTAAGGACAGATGTCCTTCCAGAGGGAATTGAGTCTACCTTCCTCTGTGCAAGTTTAGCTGTATCCCAACTAAAGCTGCTCAGCACTAATCACCTAATCAGGAAACTATAAAAAACAGCAAGGTGGCCCAATAGTACAAAAGCTGAAAGATAAGGCGGGTGAAATCGAAGAACCAAGTTGTTGCAATAGATCTTTCAGTCAAGTGACTAGCATAGTGAGAACAAATAAAAAACTCTTGTAGAAAAATATTGTTAGGAACACAGATACTGATATGCTGTGCTGCCAGGAGAAGGCAAGGCTGAAGTCCTAACCCAGATTTCAGTGTGTTGTCTAGGTCTGTTGCAATCCTGAGTTAGGTGTGTTACAACAACAGGCAGGTAATAGCATCAGATAATATGGAAGATTAAGACTGATCTGTCTGCCATGTTTAGTATTCTTGGACTCACAACAATCAGGAGAAATGCCAGAAGCCAATATCCCCTGTTCTGGTAAAAAGAGGGAGAATACAGGGAAAAGCCAAGAGTAAGAGTATCGTAGGCAAAGTTAGAGTTTGGGTTATCTGTGTGCATATGTTTTTCATAGTCCATACTCTCTTTTTTCCTAATTTCTGCTGCACTCTCTCTTCTACTCTCTCCATTTCTGACACAACAGTAATAGTTTGAGATGCTGTTTCTGTCTTACTGTGGCTTTACAACAGCTACATGCTATTGTAGGATTCCCTTTTCTCTGTTTCACAGGGATGTACTCTATAATTATTAGAAGTTAATATAACTTGAATGGATTATTCTTTGTCACATGAAAGAAATACAGTGATAAAGAAAAGAGGTTGTGAACTAGAGTGATTAAAGTCCTGAACTAGAGTGATTAAAGTCCTAGTCTTGCAACACACAATCTGCAAGTACATCACAGTGTGCAGATTCAGCAAATCGAGCCCTGCTGAGCTGTGTGGATCACTTGTCCACCTTCATTCTCTCTCAAGCACATTGCCATGCTGGAACTGTACTCTGCCTGCAAAGTGTGAGAACAAACCAGCTGCGTATTTTTCGTATCTTGCATTTGATCATGAAAATTCTGAATTTTGGCAGAATGTACCAGTGCTGGTTCTGCCTTACCTCAAGTTAGTGGTCGTCAAACTAGAGTGGATATGCAGTTTTGTGAAGCAGGTCTCTTGTATCCTGCTTCTAAGCAAATGAGCCATTGCGGGAACAAACTGTCTATGAGACAAATCTACTAGCTTCTTGCCTTAGTCTGAAACCTCTTCCTTTTTGCAAATGTAATGGTGAAATTAAAGTTTAATTATATTTTATTTACTATCTGAAAGAGTTGGTGGCAGCAATGTATTCTCATTCATTGAAGTCTCACTGTCCCTGTAGCTTAAAATTCTCTCATTTGTCTAGAGCATTCATTTACTTTTTGTTCACCACATGCATTGACATCTGGGTGTATATTCATGAAATGCTTTCCATTCCACACATAGCATTATTCTCTATCTGTTTTGCTTACCCATATATAGAGTTATTACAGAGTTCCTAAATGTAGAATACCTTGTGTTTTTTTTCCATTATATTTACGTTGCATCTTAATGTTATAATGCTGTAATCATTGCAAGAACTATCCTGCTAGCACATAAGTAGTCATTAAAAAAAAAAAAAAACCTAAATTCTCCTCTGATTTTACATTTTCTTTTTTTCTTTTTTTTCACTTTAAATTGCCATTACAAGACAAGGATGCAAAGAGGTAAGACCCACAGGAGTTTATGAAGGTTACAGTCGAATAATACCCCAGTATTATGTCAGTAAATGTCTTACTGGAACAGAGTCTGAATTCTGTAGAGATATAAAAGATTCTATAAGCTATATATGATGGGTCGCCTGTCCACTGGGTTCCAGAGAGAAAATTCTCAACCATAATAGAAACAGTTGATCAAACATTGATCCAAGTTATTGCCTTGTAAAGACCTCTAGAATCAGTATGTATTCTTGTAATGAATTTAAATGACCTTAGTGATTTAGGTCAGACATACCAAATGAAAGTGGAATGATTCAAAGGTTTTATCTCTTCTCAGAAAATTATGTTACTGACTAAAGCAAGGAATTACACTATTTAATGAAAACTCTAATAATTCTACAAATACTAGGGTCATGAAGAATACGGTGCATTTGTTCTTTTAATGAGAAATTGGCATGGCAATATTGTCCATATTAACCACAAGAAGAGCTATTCTTATTTGTAAAGAACATTTACATTATTTTTATTACTAATTTTTTCATGGTATTTGGGAAGTCATCATAATCCTCAATCTATGACAGCCAATACAGTCTAACACTCTTCTGCTGTGAGCTAGATAGAAAGCCCAAAGTCATTCCTCACATTTCACCTCTGGTTTCACTGTACAACAGCAGTGAATTTAAACTAACTCTAATCTGCAGAAAAACTACTGTATTAAGATTGTATAAAGCATACCAACACTGATCTTTTTTCTCTTTGTTGTGGTATGGTCATCGACAACTGCAAAGGAGATCTGTTACCACTGCTAAAGAGTCAAATTCCTTCCATCCTTTATATGGCAATAAATGACAACTATACAGAGGGCAAGCCAGAGTAACATCAATATAAGTTGGATCGTATTCAGACAAGGAGCAAATAAATTAATTTTAATTGGAAAAAGTGGTATATTTGTAGCAAAATATTGCATGATTTTCTATTCATTAGTCAGGTTAACTAGACTAGTTTCCTCTTCCACTGAAGTCGTACAAAAATATAAACTTGCATGTAAAAATGCATACATGAGGTTACTGAAAACTTTGGAAAAGGGACAGGACTAGAGAGAGCTTTCCTTTAATGTGTAATGCTCTTTCTTTTCACAATAATATATAGAATCATAAAGGATTAAAGTGCACAAAAGCTTATTATTCCTGGCCTGTGAACAGCCATTAATTAGTCAACAATTATAACTGTTTTCAGAGAAAATGTGAGGACATCAAGTTGATTTTGAAGGGCTGGGATGTTGGGTGTGCCTCTGTTAGCATTCCACTTCAGATCAGGAGTGCACTTTTGAAACTAGCCTCTGAACCATTCCCTATCATCACACTTTGATTCACATGAAGGAACAGTCTGGGCATGCACAAACTGGATCTTTTTGCGCTGTTCTAAACCAGAAAGTGCACCTACCCACTGATAGATGTTCAGCCTGCTGGACCAGACATTGAGTTGTCTGGTCATACCGAGCAGATATCTGGATCTCAACACCCACTGGTTCACCTTCCAGACCCACTTTCATTGCATCCCTTAGGTGGATTTTTGAAACCCAAAACTGTGACACAAAATTCTCCCTTCTCTTTTTTTTTGGCTTGAAAGATCTGTAAAACTTACCTACATCCTGTTTTAGATGTCTCTTGTGCTTCCTTGTTCTGGCCAGTAGTGTTTTCATAGAGGACTAAAATAAAGAAAAAAAAAAAAAAGTTTCTTAGAGCAAAGATAAATAAGAAGAAAGAGAGAGGAACAAGTGCAGTACTGCATTTGACTAATGCTTTCTCTGAAGTGGAGTTACTGACTTATAAAAAGCTGGAGGTTGTATTTACAGGAAATCATTAAATTATATTTAAACATTACTTTTAAATGAAAACTACAGTGCAGTCAAGTGTGTAAATTAATTAACTTTTAACAGATTAGATGCAGTTGAATTCCAGCTAACGCGACACCAGAAGGTCCCTGATTATTATATATATTTCATGTACTATTGTAACATAATGATTTGTCAAATATTTTGGAGCTAGAAGTTGTTCTAAAGCATTAGTAAATTGTTAAATAATTTGAAGAGGAGACCTTTGTGAGAGGAAAAAAATAAAAAAAAACCCTGAAACATAGAAAAGAAGAAAGATAGAAAGATGGAAGACATGGAAAACCTACCCTAGATAGTAGAAAAGAAATCACAAAGAAAATTCCAAAAGAAAGGTGAAAGCACATTCCATTACTCTACAAAATTGACAAAAGTGTCTTGATAAAACAGTGCAAGAATGTCAGTAGTATGAAATATTATATGATTTACTTTCATAAAGAAAATTCTCTTTTAACAGCAAATGAAAGATCATAGCTTTTAAATTATATATCCATCATAACAGAAAGAAGAGATACGTTAACAGGTCTTGTGGCTGTATCAGTTTATATTTCTCCTTGCAATTTAGTGGAAAAAACTAGGATAAGTGCATCATAGATGGAATGGGGAACATTTGTATTAAAATGTTGAAATGATAATAATTCTTTTACAACTAAAGATGACAATCTATGGAAAGGCATCAAAATTGATTACTTTGACAACTTCAAAAGCTACTTTGCTACACTGCCTCTGGCCTCAAGGACCTGGGAAACATCTTACCACTAAGACCAGAAAATTTCCATGTCCTTAGGCACCAAACTTTCTGTCCCACTGAACGGTGCAACTACAGTTTTCTTAGTCTTCCTATTACTGCCAGTGTACTTATTGCCCCTCACATCACCACTAGTTTCAACTCCAGCTGAGTTTTAGCTTTCCTAAATCCACCCCAGCATGCTTGGACAAAGTGTTTGTATCCCTTCCAAATAGTCTATCCCCATGTCTATCCTCTGCAGGCTTTCTTTACTACATTTGAGATGATTCAGAAATTTCCCACTCAACGATGCTGACTTCTTCCATGCCTGCTTGAACTTTCACACAGCAGACTGGAATCACATGGCTAACTCCAGTCTGACTTGATGGATTCAGATACAAACAAACTTCAAATTGAATTCAAACCTCAAGGTTACTCCTCTCTTGCAGGTATGGGCCTTTGATGCTACTGCATAACAGACAGCTTCTGTAAAACACAGCAGAAGGATATGCCTGCCCAAGAAATAAGACTATACTTGAAGAGAATCAGAATATAATTTTTCTTATAATGCTAAGCAATCTAAGCACTTTTTATTGGTGCACGATTGAATGGACTTCACTGATTTTATAAAATTTCTTCTCTTCCCTTTCTGTGTGTTTGTGATTGCTTAGTCACTTGGAGTCTGGTTGAGCAACCCCTCAGGCTGGTGAGCAGTAACAAGCACAACTGTTCCTCTGAAGTTTGGTGAGACTGTTTGGTTGACTCACTCTTTACCACTTGGCAGCAAGCTGTCCTTTTTTGGTTGTGCAGTTTTTCAATGGTACCAAAATCTAAATGCACTGTTCTGCAAAACTCAGCATAATTTGTTCTTTGTGAAATAAGGTTGCAGTTCCTGGTCTAGGAAGGAAACTCTTGGTAAAAGAATGTTTTAGTGTTATGACTAAGTTACTAACGAGCAGGTGTTAATGTCCACATCCCTGATTACTCTCCTTGCCCGCCCCCCCTCCAAAAAAAAAAAATAAAGTGGAACTATGAAGCCCTGCCTGGGAATAGACAACATTTGATCTTTTTGATCAAAAACTAAGGCAAAAACTACACACAGCCAGACCAGAATAGCACACTTCCTCAGGATATTTGGGATCCTCATTTACTCCATTTATTTTTGCATAAATGCATTATTTAAAAAGAGAAATGAGGTGATAAGGTGATGGATGCTTTAGTGCGGGCACTCAAAGTCTCACTTAGAGACCCAGGATCAGCTCGCTCCCTCACACAGCAGACGGACCCATCCCACACCTAGAGGAGCAGCCTAACCAGCAGGCTATTAGCTTTCCATGCATTAATCAGCGCCTATCTATGGAAAGAATTGAAGCACTTTAGATCTTTTCAATCATACCTGTCAACTTCTCAACTTCCTTTGAGTCTCAACTTCCTTTAATAAACATGGGAAAAATCAAGCTTGTGAACCATTCTTACACTGGCTGTGCACCATTTCAATCTCAGCTTTCATACTACCCCATAAACTCAAGTGGTATGTCTGTAATCCCTCCAGATTTACTTTAGTATGAGTCAGATCAGAATGAAGTCTATCATCTCTCTAGTGCTGCCGGGGGTGGAAGGGGGCTGCTTATTTGTTTGCTAGAAACAAAATTGTGCAAATCTTTCTAAATGAACAATTTTGAATTAATTTTATTTATATTCATAATACTTTTACTAAAGACCTGTATGACTCTATGGGGCTAAGCATTGGTAAAGAAACAAGAATACACTTAGCCATAGTCACTAGCTGCTCACTGTGCTGTCCCAGTGTGCAGATCTTCACAAAAAATATCAGACATTGACTGCTCCTTAGTCTATGTCCCATTAAATCTTTACATTTACTGTGGACGGGCCATATGTAGTATGTCTTTCCATGCTACCAGAATGTACTCTATCTCCCCTTAAAACACGATTAGATGACCACTCTGAGTCTGTTTTGCATGAGAATACCGGAGATTTGCTGTAAGACTTGAAAGCCCTCTGAGGTTTTCTTAGTCCAGGTACTAAGTTAAAGATTTTCTACAGGAAGAGATGTGTTTTTGACAAGGCAAGACATCCACAGGGCTTCAGATTGCATCTTGACCCCATTCCTGAAAGGCAGTGTTGAGCCAGATTTGAATGAATGTGGACAATCAGCTACAGCAAGGTAGTTCACCCATGAAAGCCAAATATATGAAGTTATGGCATTGCTCCTGTAGCTAACTAAGTTTGGTTCTGTACTGTAGTGAAATGCAGCTGATCAACCTTCTGCCTTTTTCCCTTCCCTCCATCCCATGTCTTTTCTTCTGGAGAGTTGAAGGAGTGCATATGCCCAAAGGTTGCATCGTAAGACTTCAATTTAAACTGATTAAAGAAAATTACTTATATGGAAAATTCTGAGATCCATATATGTCTGTCACTTGGATGAAAGAGAGAATCCTGATCCATGGCACTGACCAAAGAAGTACGCAAATTCAAACACAGAGGATGTTAGATCTAGCAAAGATAAGCAACATTTACAGGAACGCAATTTCCCTTGTGGTTTATTGCTCAAGATGATTATTGTTAAAAATTATATCTACATTGTTTTCCCAAGCAATTTCCAAATTAAAGTATTCTAGATACAAAGCTGTTAATGTAACTGCAGACACCACAAAAGCTTGGTTAAACACCATAAAAGCAGGCTGAAATACGTTAAGCCTGACTACTTAATTATTAGCAACTAAAGTGCATTAGTTCTCGTCACACTATTTGCACTGAGCCTTCGTATCTAATCCCTTCTTCTGGCTTTTTCTCCCATTGAGCTGTAGGCCTTTGGGCTTGGGAAACGGCAGGAGGGAGGCGCTGCACTGCTGCCCTGTAGCAGCAGGCTCAGGGCAGGCCTCTACATGGCCTCAGAGTGAGATCAGATGCCCCAGGCTGAAAACAATGGAATTTTCCTCCCTCAGGTAGTCTGTGAAAGGGGCTCGGGGTCCCAAATTTAGTAGGGATTCAGAGGCCCTGGTTCCTTTGAAGAGAACTCCCAGAGGAGCATAATGCAAACAGAAACTGTGGAGACGTGCCTACATCTACTGTTTAGGCCCTAGACAAGAAAAAAATGGCCAGTAATAACCATCAGAGTACTCCAGATTTGTGCTGCTCAGAGGCAGCTTTGTGCCCAAAAGGAGCACACTGTATGGAGCTGACACAAGAGGAGAATGAAGGCTCCTTCTCTGAAAAAAGAACAGAACCTTCAGGTTCTGAAATAGGTTGTGCTCACTGGGTCTAGCTCCAAACAATTGCCATGTAAGAGAAGATATAAATCTATAGAAATATTTTCCATGTTCACTGTTTTTTTTCAGTCAAATTAAATATCCAAATAATAAAACAAAAGATATTGGATGTCCTATAGACATAAGAAGGCAGAACTACCTGGTTTAGTAGGTATTTAAAAGCAATACTGCATAATTTACAAATGAAGTAAATGAAACACTTCCCCGAAATTTGGACCATTCATTTTGGTTTTATTCCTAAAGACATTTGAACAACTTTTGGCATGCATTGCAATTGCTGGCTTCATTCAGGTTGGCCAGAGTCCAGCTAGTTCTCTCGTCCGAGTCAAATGACCAGCAATGATCATTCACCACTGAATCATTCAGTTCTGCTTCACTTTTTCATTCTGCTGCAGAGCACAAAATTTCTTTTGTCCAAAAGAGGTTCAAGGTTTAGCTTCCATGCCCATATGTAGTTGTCTCTGGATCACAAAGGCTTTGGGATCCTCATAGGAAGCTTCATTAGCCACCCATCCTTCTTCACAGCAGGAACATGCGCCTCGAAAAACGTCAAGCTATGAACATTTCAGTAACAATGTTGTGATTTTTCATAGAATTTTACATCATGGAGAACTTTTAGTTTCATTGTGTGGCTACAGCAACTCCTATTATTAAATATCTGTAAGAGTTTTTTTCTGACCTTTAGAATTATAGAGAAAATCATAGAATCATTATGGTTGGAAAAGACCTTCAAGATCACCCACTCCAACTGTAAGCCCTTCAACACCCTGCCTGCTAAACCATGTCCCTAAGCGCCTCATCTACACGTTTCTTGAACACTGCCAGGGACAGTGACTCCACCACTTCCCTGGGTCGCCTGGTCCAATGCTTTGCCACTCTCTCCATGTACAAATTTTTCCTAATATCTAACCTGAACCTATCCTGGTGCAACTTGAAGCTATTTCCTCTTGTCCTATTCGTAGTTATTCTGAAGAAGATATCGACCCCTGCCATAGTACAACCACCTTTCAGATAGTTGTAGAGAGCAATATGTTATCCCCTGAGTCTCCTCTTCTTTATACTAAATAACACCAGCTCCCTCAGCCGCTCCTCCTCAGGTCTGTGCTTCGTTGCCATTCTTTCAACATGTTCCAGCACCTCAATATCCATCTTGGAGTGAGGGGCCCAAAACTGAACACAGTGTTGTAGGTGCAGCCTCACCAGCGTCGAGCACAGGGGAACGATCACTTCCCCGGTCCTGCAGGCTACACTGTTCCTGACACAGGCCAGGAGGCCATCGGCCTTGGTCAACTGGGCACACTGCTAGCTCATGTTCAGTCAGCTGTCAGCCAACACCCCAAAATCCTTTTCTGCCACACAGCTCTCCAGCTGCTCTGTCCCAAGCCTGTAGCGCTGTGTGAGGTTGTTGTGACCAAAGTACAGGACTCAGCATTTGCCCTTACTGAACCTCATATGATGGCCTCAGCCCTTCAATCCAATCTGTCCAGATACCTCTGCAGAGCTTTCTTACCTCAAGCAGATCAACCCTTCCTCCTAGCTTGGTGTCATCTCCATACTTGCTGAGGGTACACTCAATCTCCTCATCCAGGGGGTGGGTTTCTCTACCCTTTTCCCTTTTTTTACAAAGACCATATTGTTTTACACAGGGACATGTTCCCTGCTAAAGTATAATGACGTGACTATGATGCTTGGGCAAGAAATTTCTGTCCTGCAACAGTCTTGACCGCTCCAGGTTAACACACACACACACAAACAAATTCATATATACGAGAAATTTGAAAAATAATAACCATTTCACTTCAATATTGATCTTATTAGCATTATTTATTTCCATTGATTTATAATCCAAATAAATGAAATTTCAAGGAAAGATTTTTGTTTAGTATCTTAATGTTCATTGAAACCATCTCCCCAGGAGAGGGGAGCTGACAAATTCGCAGCAAAATATGAAATGAAATATGATGTTCTTTCTTTCTCAGCAAGCTGTAGTACTTATATGGAGTTCTTTTCAGTTTTACTTATAGCCCAATTAAAGAAACTGAGTTAACTGATACTCTGTCAGCTGGAATGACGTTCTTGTGGCCTTCAAATTTATTTGATATATGTGAGAGAACAATCAGTACTACTACATTTATATTATGTGCTTTTCATATAATTATATCATAATTATATATATCATTATATACAAAACAATATATGTTATATAATTATAATTGTTATATTATAAGCTTGTATGCCTCTAATATAGTATAGTATACACTTTATAATATATTAAATATAGTAAATACACTATCCCGTTGAGACCATTTGAATTCCACAGTTCTAGACTCTAGACTAGACGCCAGAGTCATGGAATTCAAAGTGGTTTAAATGAATTTTCATCTCACCTGACACCCAATCCCTGGCCCAAATATTACTTTACTATCACAGCCAGACATCAAGTCCATTGCTGAGGAATACCTAGCATCTATTAATAGAAAAGCTTCTTTTATCAAGCTTTAAAATCTGAGAATTGATAGATTTCCTGTAGGCCTATCAAAAATACATTAAAATAATGAACACATTAGGGGTATATGGGCTGTTTTTGATATGAAGACAAAGCCCTGTATATTTAACAACTGGATAATATTTCTGTCCTGCATGATTAGCAGCATTATTGTACAAATGATGTCTGAAATCAAAAGTCTTTCTCTTCACATCAAACAGAAGTAGACTGGACTTAAGCTGATATTCCAAAAACTCTTCCACACATGCTCTACTATGGCTATATGAACTATCCTAATTTGAGAATCAGTGAAAAGTTATTCCCCATTATGTATCTTTTCTTTTCAGGGTAATATTGCCAGAAAACTGCACATCTTGAAAGAAATCACAAGCCAAGCTTTGGACTCATGTTTCCAACCCTCAAAACCTATCAAACCTATCACTTCTAGTGTTTGGTGGAGTGCTGCTGAGAACAGCTTTTGCCTCAGGGGACCAGGTTGTGGCTTGGTGAAGCTTCAGTTGGTTGTGCTAGTACAACTGACAGTGGGAGATGGCTCCATATTATTTAGGGTAAACTCCCTTCTTCTTTTCCTGATAGGTTTCCCACATTATTGTAAATTATGATTTATATCCTTCTGTCTAATGTAAAGAGGATGTCCTCAGAGGCCATCTCATTTTACATGAAAGATATAAAGGCTTCCCACCACATCCTATTACTAGGAGTACATTTAAAGAGCTCCTCTTCAGATCTCAGCAAAATCAGCAGAAATCTCTTCAACTTCAGTGAGTTGGATTTCCTGAAGCAATAGGATTCCTGACAGCACTTGGCTTGAAAATTTAGCTAGACAGTCTTATGCAGGCTTCCTAGGAAGTGCCAGTTGCTTCAATGACATAACACTCCCATCTGCCTCATCTTGGCCCTTGCATAAACCTATACAGCAACGGTCTGGTCAGACAGCTGTTTTAGGCTGTCTTTGTGTATAACAAACTTTGGAAGTGCAACAAGGATAGACAGTACAGTAACCGTGTTGCTGAAATTACAGAAAGCAAACTTCCGTATATCCCTCTGCTGGAATGATAAGAGAGAGTCAAAGCTGGCTGCTAGCTGCGGCGTGACATCAATGGGGAAGTCAACAGAAAGATTTGTTTAACGTGCCTTCGTTTACCTCTTAGAATAATGATGCCGTTACAGTATCACCACTAAAAAATGAGTCATGTCCATTGCCACATGCAGCTCTCAGGATCTATATAAGCATTACAGCTGTGCTCTTGGCAGCCAGCAGATCACACAGTTTTGGCTTCAGCGAGGCTCCTTGGCAAGGTGGAGCATAATGCGATACCTCTTACTTTGCGCTGCCATTCTCTTACCTCAGAGTTCTGCTTTGCCGACGCCATCTAAACTACAATCACAGAGCTCCACAGACTTAGAGAATATAAAGGTATGTCACCAGTGGGACGGTGTATCTATATTTTGGATAATCCAATTATTTTTATTAGATGTTTTACATAACTACTAACTTTCTTTCATGTTTATTTATATTATCTTATCTTACATTAATGCAACAATTACAAATACATTTGTAAGGTTTGCAGATGTGACAGAAAGCAGTTTAAAGCTGCTGACTGGCTTAGACTCTAGTTTGCAGACTT
This sequence comes from Tinamus guttatus, assembly GCF_059628265.1. NCBI lineage: Eukaryota > Metazoa > Chordata > Aves > Tinamiformes > Tinamidae > Tinamus > Tinamus guttatus. Next base: position 13,409,577 of record NW_028288684.1, read on the forward strand.
TTAAATCTAATTTGCAAAAGGAGTCAAGTTCCACCTAGTGAATTAAGAGAGGCATGTCATTTTAAAAACATCTCGGAAACATATATACTACCTTGGAAAGTAGTGGGTAACAACACTTGGTAAAAAATATATTTAAGAGGATTTCTTTTTTTACAGTGCCTTTATGTTATTGCAGTTCTTTGCATACATGTTACTCTATAATAGAGAGAGAGAGCATTTGGTAAACTAAAATGGGAAGAACAAATACAGCTAAAACTGAATGCAGCAATGCTTGCAGGACAATGAAACAATGCTATCAAACATAAAATGCAATTACTGAAATATCACAGACATACATACTAATTTTTATTTTCTTTTTCTTCTTTCAGACATATCTTGATGAGTTCTTTCCACTTCTTAGAAAAACAGATAGCCAAAGTTTAAAAGACAGAATTAAAACAATGCAGAGTTTTTTCCACCTGACTGTAACTGGAACATTAACTGCAGAAACAAAGGAAATGATAAACCAGCCCAGGTGTGGAGTCCCTGATATAGCAAATTACAGTTTATTTCCTGGAAATCCAAGATGGGAAAGCAAGTTTTTGACTTACAGGTCAGTAGCATTTCATGTTTTATAGGGAAAAGGACTGCTTAGTACCTAACTATGAGAGGTTCCTTCATACCTAAATGTTTAAATGGTATTAATCTGTTTCCTTTTGCTGCCAGGATTCTTAATTATACACCTGATTTACCCCGAGCAACAGTGAATGAAGCGATAAGAAAAGCTTTCATGGTATGGAGTGATGTGACTCCACTGAAGTTCAAAAGAGTTTATTGGGGAACTGCAGACATCATGATTGCATTTGCACGTCGTGGTGAGACTAATTCTTTCATTTTAAAATACAGTGGTTCATTTTTGACTTACAGCATGTATTTTTATAGACAGATCTTTAAGAAAGATCAAAGAGTTTAGAATTACTCTGAAGTTTGCATGGCTTATCTTCACTTTATCTTGACATCAAATTTATCAATCTATTTATTTTTATTAACTAATTTGACATCAAATTTAATTTATTTAATATTAAGAAGTAGCTTTCTCCCCATGAAACCACTAGACTTTGGGAGTTATATCTGAGAAAAGAGATTTAGTTCTGGAACAAGTCCCCTAAATCTAGGTATTCAGGGCTATGTCTGCCTTGACAAGTAGTGCAGACTAACAGGAAGAAATCTCTAGAACAAAATAGCTAGTTCTAAAGACCCAGCAGTCAGAGGATTCATATTTCAGTCAGGCTTCCCTCCATGTAGCTTTGGTTCAGTCTGGTTCCCTGGACTGAACAATCTTTGTCTATTGGGGTGCATTGGACCTGCAGAGCATCTTCTGGTGGCATTTCTTCTAGAAGGAAGCCCATGGGTGCACTCCAAGACTGCAACAAGGTACAAGGCAAAGCTTGGTAAATGCAGAGTCACTTCAAAAGCTCACTTGTGATCCAAAGTAACACACAATTATAGAAATACCTTTCACTTATGCCTGCTATCTAAGCTAACTGAATTTAGCCAAGCTAAAAGCCGACTTGACTCAAGAAGTCAGCTCAGCTGACTTGTTCTCTAGATTCATTAACTATATTTACTAGACCTTCATTACCAATAAGGAAAATCAGACACCTTGCTCACATGCAGACAACTTCAAGCAAACACCAAAGTATTCTGAGTCCCTGCTTCATTCATTTGGAAGCATATTGTGCAGCCATGAAAAGATCTCTAGGGTGCCAGCCAAAGTGAAAAAGGACCCTGCAAGTTAGAATAGGCTTTAGTCCCTCTTGTCATGTGGTGGGACAAGATCTCTTCTGCCTGTGTTAATCCTGTTCCAAGGGTTGGGACATTTCATTAATCATCTGGTGTGAGGAAAGACAAAAAATGGCATTCGATAGCCCAAATATACCTGAATTGAATCAGCCAGGTGGGTCTCCTAGAGGGGAAAGGGATTTTTTCAGGGCAAGTATAAATATTTTATCCTGACAGCTTTTGCACTAAGCGTAGGTAAAGATCAGAAATCTTTGGTTTCCACTAAAATCACTGTGAGAGTGGATGTCTACAACTGAAGTTGCCCGACACTTTCAACAGTGAAAACTTCCCGGTCCTTATGCCATCATCAAGCGTTAAATATCGTTGCTGAAATAATCTCTGAACGCTTCTCAAAAACACATTTTTGGAAAAGGTTCATAAAATTTGTTCAGTGGTTTCTGAATCATACATAAAGTAAGACAGGTTCCCAAAGGGAAAAAGTAGTAAACAGTTTTGCAAGTAAGACAGTTCTGTCATACGCAGCTTCTGAACTTCAGTCATGATTTTGGGGAGTGTTTCCTACTCCGAGCTCCTTGGTTTTAAAACCCTATCTTTCTGCTATTGTAGGAAACTTTAGTAAGAAATGAAATTAACAATTAATGTAAAAAAAGTAACTTGTCAAGTTGCTGAATTTAAACATTGCAACTAATATCATCTGATGACATTTCTTTCTTTTCCAATGCAGAGCATGGTGATGGAAGTCCTTTTGATGGAAGAGGTCAAGCATTAGCTCATGCATTTGCACCTGGACATGGCATAGGAGGAGATGCTCATTTTGATGAAGATGAAGTATGGTCAGAGACCAATCGAGGTAAAACCTATATGTCTGCATGAAAAGAGGGAGAACACATACATATATAACAAGAACACAGCTATAGGAAATGCTTTTTGCAACACCAATATTTCTTTCTTTCTTTTCAACTACATTTCTGAAGTTCTGCATTTCTTTAGCGGCTGCATAATGTCTGTTACATCAGGATTTTAAAGCACTTTCAAAAGCAAAACAAGGGCTGTGATCCTTTGTTTTCAACATAAAGTATGAAAAGGTACAATGAATGACTTGTGGGAATAAGGTTGGCTAACGGGACAGTTTAAAATACACATAAGGCCTCTTCATGCTTATTCATGGTATCAGCAGTGTTTTTACTAAAATATTGGAATTAAATAGGAAAATTCAATTTAAAAACTGTCAAAACTCTGTAGTTTCATTTCAAGGGAATGAATGGTGCAAATTCTCCTGCTTATGCAGACTGTATGCTAAAAAGAAATGACATGTTTTTAATATTGTTTTGTATGCTTCTGTGCTGTAGGAGTTAATTTGTTCCTTGTTGCTGCTCATGAATTTGGCCACTCTTTGGGACTTGCCCATTCAAATGTCCCTGGTGCTCTGATGTATCCTATGTATACGTATACGAACCCCAAAACCTTCCAGCTTTCAGAGGATGATAAGCGAGGAATTCAGAAGTTATACGGTAAATTCATAATGAGATTTGATTTGAATATATAACCTACCGGGGTACAGCTTTCACTCTCTCCCTGATTGCAAGGGCCTCCTCATATTACGCAAATCAAGTGAGGGAAGAAAATTGCAGGGAAAAAAAGCCATTCCGCTGCATTCATCCACTGCCATTTCCATATTGCTTCTCACAGAGCAGCAGGGCAGGAGGCCTGGCACACTGAATTTGACTACAACTGCACTTGCAGAACAAATCCTGGGGACCATAGTCAGTAAATGAGCCACTTACTTAAATGAGTGGGCTACTGGGTGACTAAGGTTTTGCTCCATGAGAGATACTGTCCCTCTCACCAAGTCAGTGGCACAGCTCATTGGATGTGAAAACTACTCTGCATTAGCAATGAGGCACAACTGGAATTGATCCCATGGTGTAAATTTTGCTAGAAGCACTTTGCTTCAAGCATCGCCTTCCCCAGACCACACAAGAGGAAAACAATGAGAATAAAATATAGTTTTCTAAAGTGTCCATTTTCAGTATAATGTATCTGATTTGTGTTTCTTTCCAACAGGGCGCAAGTCTGTGAATTCTTGAAGAGAGCGTTTCAAAAAAAACCAAAGAATTCATCTCTAGTACTTGTGGGTGTTCTAAAAATATTTTTCTCTTCTGGATAATCAAAGGAGAAGCTCTTGAACTTCACATTACAATCCTGATTTTTATATGGATGTATTTACACTTTATACAATTTGATTTGATTATTATTAAAAAAAAAAAGCTTAAATATTGTCTGATGTGTTTTCTTGGGGGTGGCATTTCACTGATGGTGGTTCCTGCACATGCATTACAGACAGGCAAATATCTTTCTGAGTGGAGGCCCAGGTGCCTATGGGGCCTGTGAACACCTACTGCTGGAAATACAAACTATACTCCTGGCTTCCTTCCAGTTCCCAAGTGTGTCCTGTCCCTTTCCAGGCCTTGCTGATGCCTCCTCAAAATCACACTGTGCTTCCTATTCAGCTTGCACGTAGAAGAGGTCATCTTCACAGTCTTTCTTTTAGCCTGGGCTGTGCAGTTTCCTCACAGGAAACAAGTTGACCTCCTAGTTGCTCTGGGTGGTTGCTAGATCTGGGCAGTTGTCCCTGAGGACCTGAGCTACTGCCTGTTGCTGAGAGGAATGGCCTATCTACTTTCCATACTTTAAGAGGTGGAATGCCACAGAAAAATGCACCAATGTCTGTAAAATCCTAGGACAGGGCAATCATGCCTTCCCTGCCTCCTGAGCAAAGCATCACCTGAAAAACTGGAAAGCCTCCACAGAGACAAAGTGATTAAAACGACTCACTTTGCACAAAAGTACTAGTCTACAAACACTGGGGCTTCTTTGCATATCGAGCAAGCAGAACTATCATGCGAGCACAGAAAACTCTTCCCATTTATGCTCAATCTATATATAGTTCCTGTTATGCTCAATCTATATACAGAACCTCTCTTTTGGGAAAACAGCTGCTACTGCCACAATTCATGTCCAACACACTCCTTAGACATCTTAGAGCATGGGAGAGCCAGCCAAGGAAAAGAATCATTCTTCGGGGGAAATAACACTTAGACACATCAAAAGAATAGTAGATTTCTGGCTGGGTCAACTCAGGCTCAAGGAGAAAAGGATACATACATTCTTTCCTGCCGTGTCTCCTAGCACTCTCCTTGCTGTCCTGTGGGAAGGTGGGTGCAGTATCTGCAGGTCCCAAGGCACTTGGCACAAGGCTGAGCTCTGGCTCCCCAGCCCAATGCTGCTATACCCTCCATCAGCCAGAGCTGATGGTTCATTGGAGGAAGCATCCCAGAACATGACTTCTCATTTCAAGCATTTGTAACTGAGCTATGCAATATCTGCTTCCATCTAGTGGTGCAGCTCTGCAAGCTCTGCACTGGCTCGACACCTTTTTGTAACACGGATTTTATCTGTTCACAAGCCCACGGCACTTCCAAGAATACATATCACCATTAAGGGAAATCAGAGACAAGAACAGTGCTAGCAAGGAGTGCTGCCTCTTCCTCATTCACTTAAGATTCTACTGCATCCAGAGCAGAATTTTATATGATATCTTAGTACATACCTGAGGAACAATAAGCACATTAGGTTATTTCAATTATTTGTTGTTGAAATTATTATTTCAGTTATTTAAATTGCATATTTGGAAGACATTATGTCTCCTCCTTTGCTACAGGAGGAGAAATGGGTAATTAAATAGCATTTGCTTAGATAGGGCTTTTAAGTTTTTGCTTGGTGCATTACTGCCCTGTTAACTAATAATAATAGCGGCCGACAGTGGCCGACACCCCTGAGGACTGTGCTGCCATTCAGAGAGACCTAGACAGGATGGAGAGTTGGGCAGAGAGGAACCTTATGAGGTTCTGTAAGGACAAGTGCAGGGTCCTGCACCTGGGGAGGAATAACCCCAGGCACCAGGACTTAGGGGTTGACCTGCTAAAAAGCAGCTCTGCAGAGAGGGATTTGGGAGTCCTGATTGACAGCAGGTTAACCATGAGGCAGCAATGTGCTCTCGTGGCCAAGAAGGCCAACAGGATCCTGGCTGCATCAGGAGGAGCGTTGCCAGCAGGTGGAGGGAGGGGATCCTGCCCCTCTACTGAGCTCTGGTGAGGCCGCACCTGGAGTATTGGGTGCAGTTCTGGGCTCCCCAGGACAAGAAGGACATTGAGCTTCTAGAGAGAGCAGAGAGCCACAAAGATGATTAAGAGACTGGAGCATTTGTCATATGAGGAAAGACTAAGCGAGCTGGGCCTGTTTAGTCTGGAGAAGAGAAGGCTGAGAGGAGATTTGATCAACGTTTTCAAGCATCTGAGGGTGACTGTAGGGAGGATGGGGCCAGGCTCTTCTCAGTGGTGGCCAGTGACAGGACAAGGGGTAATGGGTACAAGTTGAAACGCAGGAAGTTCCACCTCCATATGAGGAGGAACTTCATGACTGTGAGGGTGACAGAGCCCTGGAACAGGCTGCCCAGAGAGGTTGTGGAGTCTCCTTCTCTGAAGATCTTCAAAACCTGGATGCCACCCTGTGCCACGTGCTGTGGGTTCCCTGCTGGAGCAGGGGGGTTGGACTAGATGATCTCTAGAAGTCCCTTCCAACCTTAACCATTCTGTGATTCTATGAATAATAAAAAGAGGTTTTAACACAGGTTTGTTATTCCAAATGACCAGCAAATGGACTTGGGAGACAGAAGTGGCAACATTTAATGTTGGTCCTTTGGAATGACTTGACTGGCAATGAACCAATTATTTGAGTATCTTGAACCTATTCTATCAATGTAGAGTAAAACTGCGAGACCATTAAGCTGATGTGATCATAATTCTATACAAGAGGTGAATAGGATCTGTAGGCAGAAACTAGTCGTAATTAGTTAAAAATTACTTTCAATTCACGTTACATTAGTAATCCTATCTAATCCTACTGTCTGCTGTGTAATCAAAGACTAAGTGAAAATGCATTTGTTTGGAGAACTTACAGTGCATCATTTATTAACTTTTTTGCCTTTGAAAGTTTTTTTCAATAAACTTGTCCTGTACAAATTTATTTATACAAACAGAAATATGTTCAAAATAGATCTGATGATCATAAATTGAAACAAAATCATAAATTAATTACATTTAATCCACAGCTGCCCTGTGAATGAGTGACACTCTGTCCCAGGAACTGTTTTCCTCTGAAACCCTAGAAAATTAAACATTTCCAGGAGATATGGGAGGTTAAAATGGGCATAAAGGTACTTTCATTTATCTCTTGATTTAATTTAATAATTTTCCCAAGGAACAACCTACAGAAAAACAGCAGTGAAAAGACTGAAGTACCATGAATAGAGACAGGCATCTAAGAAATACATATTTGCTTCATGTTCTCGGCTACAGGATGGTGGTGCTCCAACACACAAAGTGAACATTAAGTCCAGTTCTGAAGTTTATGCAGCTTTCAAATCTTTTTACTTTCTGTTACTCCATGTGCTTGAGATCATGTCATGAAGAGTATATGTTTCCAGAACCTTTTTCTTTTTTTTATGAAATATTTCTGCACACAGCATTAACAGTGATATTCAACAGAACCTGTCTGATTTAATTCTTGAGGAGATTTACAAGTCTGGTATCAATCATTTGAAGGCAGGAGGCTTCAAATAGAGGACCGATATTAGAAAACACTTTCAAAAGGGAGATGGCACTGGGCAGAAGAGCCAGTCAACATAAACTCCTGTTCAGTACATTTTCATTACTGAATTCAATCTGAAATTTGGGATTTTTTTTTTTTTTTGCCATAGCTAATGCTAAACTGCATTTGCACAAAAAATAGTGTATGCAATGACGTTATATTTTGAGATTTGACTGTGGTAAGAAATCTGATTACACATACAGTTAGTTGTTCATATGTGCAAAGTAAAACTATAACTAAAATATCTACAGTGATTTTACTAGGCACATTTTCTTTACTGGTGGACAAATTGTATATTTTAAAGCTCTCTTTGGAAACCAATTTAAATAATTGGTACAAGCAGAATTCAGTGTATTTATTTTCTTCACACAACTACTTCTGAATTAAGAAAATGAGATCTAATATTTGCAATTCTTTGTTGAAGTAGGTGTGAACTTCATTTTAAATTATGTATAAGAAAAAAAATGACAACATTGTTACTTCTTCTGTGCCAAACAATTAACCAATAACTATAGTCTTATACTAAGTGGTGCTATATTCCATTGGGGAGTCTCAAAGGAGAAGAGAGAAGCTGATAAAAAATCTAGGTATACCTTTTATCTTATAAACTGATTATTGAAAGTTTAAATGGTTCAAATACTGAGGAAAAAAGAAAAAAGAAAAAAAAATAGTAAATACAAAAATCCATCCCTCGTGGCCCTCCTGACCCAAAGATTACTTGAGGCAAAGGAATCACCACTCTATGCTTCTCCTATTTTAATACCTTTGTCTAGGTCCCAACACTGAGCTACACAAATGTGTTTTGGCCTAGCACAGTAGTTCTTATATTTGACTCACTTTTTACACTTTTTACAGGATATATCCTTAAATTCAACCCGTTTTTTCAGGCTTCTTTGCAATAAGTACAATAACTAAATGCTCTCTCCTGCACTTCTTTTACACAACTATTTTACCAACCTACCTCTCCCTACCTTCATCTGGCTAGTTAGTAACTGACTTATCTCATCACTTTCCTCAATATTTCTCTTTTTTCTTCCTCATTCATACATACGTGTATGCACCTAGGACTATTTTTGCTCCTCAGCTGAACAGTAAAAATATATTTGCCTCTACTGGCTGCTATTCCTAAGGAGAGAGACAAGGCTCCTAGCCCATGCTGCATTCGGATGCAGCAGAAACCAGCCCTCCAAGAGCTGAGCCCCCACTCCAGCTCTGCGTGGGAGCAGAGTTCGCTCATGGCTTTTCTCTCTTTCTGCTTCCGTTTTGCAGTGGGGCTTAATTACTACATACACCGGTAATAAGGGAATGAGATCTCCAGAGAATAATTTAATGGCATCAGTATCAGAAATACCAGCCTTAGTTATATAAATTTAAAGTGCTTCAGGTAAAAAGCTGACAGATACATGAGGGGATAAGCCACAAAAGAATGAGCTGTGCTCTGCCCCAGTACCATGCTCTTGGCTCTCCCTCAATAGTGTTACCTGGAAATTTCACCCAATCTGAATATGATTTTCTCTGTTTTTATAAAGTTATATCTTAGACATTTCAACAAAATCTGCATCAAACAGGATGTTCTTAGTGGTGTAATGCTTTCAGTTCAGCAGTGTCAATCCATAGTAACACAACTGACATCAATGGAATTATTTTGCATGTATTTATCAGAGTAAAAATGTTAGTGAAGGACTAGAGAAAATATTATCTGTTTTGATTATTGTTACGGCAGGAACCACCAGAAGACAGAGAACTCCAGATAACCACTGCTTGTTGGAAAAGGCTGGGAAAAATTATTTGGTGGGGGGAAAATTGTTAGTGTTTCCTGTCAGTTCTAAAAATAAAGATCATGAACTAAAAACAAGAAGCAGAACTAAAAACAACAGCTGATCAGGGATACAGGAAGATATGGAAGATATAGAAAAGCAGAGAACACTACAGACGTTCGACTTGGATACAGGGAGAGATACGATAGAGGGCATACACTGAATGTTATGAAATATTCATTACTTATTATAACACAAAAAGTAAAGTGCTCCCAGCTAAATGTTGATGGAGATTTTAAATGAAGAACAAAGTACTCTTTTGCACAGCAAATATCCCAGGTGTGGAATTCACTTACATAGGGAATGTACACTGTGGAGATCCAAATAATAAATGGATCTAGTAGGACTTAGACATATTTCTGTAGGATAAGGGATATTAAGCATGAAGGTCTAGGAGCAAATGGCAGCCCACTGACTGGTAAAGGAAGGATCAGTGTAAACTTATCCAGTTGTTATGCTGTAAATCTTGCTTTAAGCAAAAGGAAACACTTTATCTGCAAAGCCAAGAACTGTTAATGTAACTGAAATCTCAGCAGCCTACTATCAAAGAACTACTATTATTCCAGATAAAATATTATAGAAAAAAAAAAAAAGGAAAAATAAATAGTAACACAAAAATAGCCTCAATAATAACACAGTCAAAATGGTTATGCACACACACATCCCACTTCTTATCCCTTTCCCTGCTGTTGTGCTCCCCCTTGCCGGACACCTTTGGACCCTGAGGCTGCAGGTGTCACTCTGAGGGCAGCGTTACAGAGGCAGCAGGGTCGAAGGCTTTACCAGGGCATTCAGGTGCTGATGCTGATGGTTTCTTCTTCTTCACCTGGAGTTACTTTTATAATTTTGCTAACACACTTTCACATCTTGACGCTTTTACATTGGTCTGTAAACTCTACATTACATCAAAAAGTACTCTGTATGGTGATTTAGTTTATGTTAGATGTTAGATCTTTGGTTTTCGTTACCCTGTAATACCGGTTTTGCTGAGTTTCCAGGTGTACATTTCTTTAACAGACAGCTGGTGAGCAGCAGCTTTTAGCCCAGAGTCTGGTGATATCCTGTGCCCTTTTCTTATCATGTCTGCATTCCTCTATGCTAAAACCTGTGATCCCCCTTTTGGACTTCTGCTATTAACCTTATCTATATGCACCATTATGGTAGGGTCATAAATACTTCATGCTACAGAGACTAACTACTTGTTAGTGCCAACTGTATAAAATAAAGTAGACCACACACTTTTACAAAAATAAGCTAAAGCAAAACCAATTAGGCAATACCCACCTGGCCATTAGAAAAACATCCTGTTAGAGCTCAGCAAACTAAAACAAAGTTCCAGGCAGGGAGAAACAAGTTCAGACAACATCTGACAAGTGCTAGGGCTCTGCAGAATTAGCAGGAACCTTATGAGCAGCTACTAGCAGTGGCTGTGTTGTGTGCAGACCTGACCATGGGTTAGACGGCCCTGACCCCAATGGCCAGTCTCATCTTGCAACCTCCCTGGAATACAGAAAGGAGAGATTAAGGAGAGAGATAGAGCTCCTGTGGCAGACAGCCTTGGGACAGGGCACCAGCTAAGGACTACTTTCAGAATCACAGAATGGTTGAAGTTGGAAGGGACCTCTAGAGATCATCTAGTCCAACTCCCCTGCTCAAGCAGGGACAGCTAGAGCACGTGGCGGCATTCAGGTGAGTTTTGAACATTTCCAGAGAAGGAGACTCCACAGCCTCTCTGGGCAGCCTGTTCCAGTGCTCTGTCATTAACAGTAAAGAAGTTCTTCCTCACATGGAGATGGAACATCCTGTGTTTCAATTTGTACCCGTAGTTAGATTATAGGTAGAGCATATCTGTTCCTATAGACCTAATAAAATGTTTTCCAGCATTAGTAAAGATGTAAGGCATGTGGATATCTTCCAGAAAAATGGCTTCTAAGTAGTTACTATTTTCCACAGCTGATGTTTGAAGGAGATAAAATGAAACATCTGCCTCAATAATGTTTCAGAAGACAGAAGATACAGGAGCACAGTAGGATACAGAGGGAGGAGATTTGGCGCTCCCTCTTTGACAATCCTGCTCCTCAAATGTGTGTGCCCACATATCAAGCAAAGACAGCAAAGATGAGGAAAAATATTGACAAACCTTTACATATATATATATATATATTCTGTAATATAGAATATATATAGAATATATATATGTTCTATAATCACAGAACTAAATGAGTTTACCACCATGGTTTTTCACAACTTCAGGCTTTTGCCAGGAAGCTGTGGTTACAGCGCAGGCTCGGGCAGCAGACAGCATGGCAGGTTGCATGGGGGAGACGCAGAGCAATGAGCTCCCCTGTCCCCAGAAGCAAGGGAGGGCTGTGGCAGCAGAGGGACTCTCTGACTGCTGCTGAAACATCAGCATCAAGGAATGGTTTCTGTCCTTCAACAGCTCATTCACAGCCTGACTTTGACAACACCACTTACATCCACTGCTGTTTCACAGTCATAAAAAAACAGTGGGCTGGCTGCCTCCGTGGGAGGAGGCATCCTAACAAGGCAATGGATCGCCTTCAGAAATGATAAGAGACTGATAAATGCAACCCATCTGTGAACTCCAATGCCAGAGTAGATAAACTTAACAAAAATAGAAAGACAACAAAAGACAATAAACACTGATGAGGGAAACAGAGACAAGGAGACCGGGATAATGCAGAAGAGGCCAACAATCCATTGTTCCAGCTTCAGGAACACCATGTCAGGTAAGCAAGAAAAAATGAGACCAATGAGTAAAGGAACAAAACTCTTAAGGTGGAAATCAAGGTTTGATGTGAGAACAAAATAATAAACAACTTGGTTATGCCATCACTCCGGTCCACTTTGGGATCTTAAAAAGCATGTTGGGAAGAATGACTAGGATGTAGGCACGGCTGAACTGGAGGCCAGGGCAGCAGGACCATGACCACAGTCTGTGCCTGGGCCCATCACAGGTCCTGGCATATCTGGTGTCTGCTGCCACCTCTGCTGCAGGAGGAGGACGTGCACCCAGCTCCCACTTGGCCACTAGGCCAAGACTGACTAGCGAGCAGGGAGACTTCACCATATTAAACAGAGAACAACGAGCTGCTAGGGCCACACTGCAACCCCAGCACCCTCTCACCTTCTTGGACTCTGACAACACCAACAGAAGCTGCTTGCCTCACTTCTTTTCATTGAGCAAAATAATAATGATTTATTATTACTTTATTATTATTCACTGTAATGTTACTATATTTAACGCTGCTTCTCCATGCCTACTTGTGAAAAAAAAATAGAAAAAAGTAGTAATCATCATGATGATCAAAATACTATTCTTCAAGGGAACAGAAGGGCAAGTACTGTTTTATAAAATGGACTACATTCTGTAACATACAAAAAGCAACATGCTTCCCTCCCAGTTCTGTAGGATCAGCAAACATGCTGAGGGCGTGCTCCATCCCTTCATCTAGGCCACTGATGAATCACTTGGATGGGATTGGACCCAGTACTGACCCCTGGAGGCACCACTAGCTACAGGCCTCCAACTAGACTCTGCTCCAACCCTTTGAGATCTATTTCTGTCCTCTGCTGACAGTTTTTGTGAGTTACCTCTGCTTTATGGCTCCTGTTTGGCTTCACCTGCACCATCTGTACAAAGCCATGTATCACGGACAATGTGGATCTGAGATGCGTACATGTAGGATCGATAGATTTTGATGATTCAGTTTGGGGATTTTTATTCCTAATACTTATACAGATATTTGAGCAGATACACATCTATCTCACCAACAGAAGGGCAATCTTCATCAAACAAGGACATTCCCCTAATAGGTCAGTCTGCATCCTTGAATGAGCTGCCTAAATGTCAGTGCACCCTTAGGACACTAACAGGCCTTCGCTGCCCTGACCAGCCTCACCTGGCATCTCCATCCCCTCACTGATCCAAGAGCTCCATTTCAGGCTAGGCTTGGACCTTTGATCCTTGCTAGAGCCACATCGTAGCTATGTCTGTACCCAGCCCTGTCATCCCCTGCCCTGGGTTAGTCACTCCTTTTCATGGATGGACTCCAGACCTATAATGTAGGTAGTCTTCTCTCCAGTCCTGTTCATTGGATCAATCTTCTCATAATCTTGTTCCAACCCATCTCCCAACTGTACCCAACTGAACAATGACCTGAATGGACACTGGACCAGACTCATCACCTTGCTTTGTCTGGTGAACCCCTGCAGGGGCTGGTGGAGCCTGCACTGTCAGCACCCTGATCCTGCTCAGGTCCTGCAGGACTGCACCCTGGGCAGTGAGGATGCTGCTCCTGCCTGTGCTGCAGCCGTCCCCAGCTCTGGCTCATGGGAGTGGGGTACTCCCACTCTTGATGTTCCCTGACACTGAATATCACATACAAATTCAGGAAAACATAAAAATATCCTCATCAACCCTATTTTTTATGCAGAAAAATATATGGAAAATCATTAATTATACCAAGCATTGAATATTTCACTAAATATTCCCAGAATGTTACCATTCCATCGGCATATGAACAACTCTCAGTCACCCCAGACCTATTGTCAGAAACAGACTTGTGCAGAATGAGAACTACCAAATCACACAGAATCACTGAATGGTTGAGGTTGGAAGGGACCTCTAGAGACCGAACATGATAATGCCAAAGCAACAAATGCAAAACTCTCTGAACCTTAGTAAAAGCCCCACAATATTTTTACCTACCCCTTAGTTTCTGCTAACTCATCAGTCTTTTCCAGGAATTACCTACCTGCCTCTAACTCTGTTTCACAAGTCTAGAGGTTTTCTTTATCCCACATATTTTAACCGCACTTTTTCCCAGTTTTCCCACAGCCAGATAAGTTGATAAACAGATTTTATTCAGAGCCATGTTATTAACAAGGAGAATAAATATACTCCTCACTCTTGAGGTTCTAGAAGATGATTTTAAAACAGTATTTAGAAAAACAGTAGACGTTTTCATGCAGTTTTGTGAGCCTTTTTTGTCCATATTCAATACTCCCAGCGCTTCACCTGTTTACACTGGTGCTTGCATCCACATTTAATTCCTATTCCAGCATCATCTCTGTGTACATACTGTGAAAGTACATATTTTATTTCACCTACTAGCTCTTCAGGTTTATATTCCCTCAAGAAACGTGTAGAAGGGGCACTTCGGGATATGGTTTAGCAGACGTGGACTCGATGGTATTGACGGTCTTTTCCAACCATAATGATTCCATGATTCCATAGCACTTCGCTGTCTGTCCCCTCTCTACCGCGCTGCCTGCTGCAAACCCGGGTTTAACCCGGGCACTTGGCGGCCGCCCCCCCCGCAGGGGGCCGGGCCGTTGGGGCGGGCGGGACGGGGCCGCCCGCGCCGCGCGCCAGGGGCGGTGCCGGCGGCGGCGGCTCCTCCCCGCGCCGCGGAGCCGCCCCGGCCGAGCCCGCGCGCCGCGCGCGGCCGCCCCGCTGCCCGCGCTGCCGCCATGAGGCCGCTCGCCGGGGCGCTGCGGGCGGCCGCGCTGCTGCTCCTCGCCACCTGCCGTGAGTACCGGCCGCGGGGCCCGGGTGCCTCGTGTCCCGCCGCGCAGGGGCCCCGGCCGGGCCCCCCGGCCGCCCCGCGTGTCCCGCTCCGTCCGGGCGCGCGGCTTGCGGGGCGGCAAGCGGCTGGAGGGGGGCAGGCGGGCGGGCTCGAGTTCGAGCTTTTTCCTTCTTTCCAGCCTTTCGAGCACGATCCAGCATTGCAGATGGCATCGCCCGTTTATGTAGAGGAGACTCCTAACAAAAAGCAGGAGTTGTGAGGCATAGCGTTCGGGGCGCTTGTGAAACGAGCGATAATTACCTCTTCCTCCCTCTCCCCGCCGGACTCCCTCCCCATCCCCCCCCCCCCCCAAAAAAAAAGAAAAGAAAAGAAAAAAAGGCCAAGGGGCGTTTTGCTGATGACAACGAAAGCTTGCACGCAGTGCGAGGGGGCACAGACATGTGGCAGTGGTGGTGGCGGCGTCTCCCACCAGCTCCGTCCCGCCAGGGCCAGGCGCTGCACGAGAAGCGTCAGCCCGAATTCGGCTCCTCGGTGGCTGCTGCTCCCAATCTGCCCCAAAAGGGGCACAGAGGGGGCAGCCCGGTGCGCCCCGCTGTGCGGGATGGGGGCCCTGAGTGCCCCCCTCTCTGCGTTGGGGCCGTTTAGCGCGAGCGGCTCTTGCGGTCGCCCTGAGGTGGCCGTGGCTCTGCTCTTCAGAGGGACCTCATGTTTGGCCGCGTCAGGCTCCTCATGTCGACAGCTAGTGTGAGAGGGCAGGCAACAATACAGATATAAGAAAAGGAAAGTGAGGAATGTAAACAGCTCTGTGTTTTCCCTGTATTTACTTATGTATTTATTTATTTTTGAGGAACTTATACGTAGTCAGCTCTGCTAATGTATTACAACCTCCATTTCATAACAAAATATTACGATTTCATTTGATGAGAAATCTGCCTGGTTGGTCTTTGCAATGCGGCTTCCTGAGAACATGCCCTGGTTTAGCTCAGAGTGCAGTAAGCGCCTTGGTAAGATGCACTGACGTTACAGTACAGGAAAATAACCAGAGGGACGGATTCAAAGGCAATGGAAAAACTCCTGGGACAGGATTAATCGCATCTAAGTTTAGGCAATCCAGTGTAGACATCTGTATGTGAACTTATTGTGCAGACTCCCCTTATAATGAATTGTGGCCATTTAAGGCTTTAGATTTAGATTTATCGATTAACTACCTTTTTTAGGATGAGATGGGTTGCCTCAGAGAAGCAACTGGTTTTTGCTGTGGACAGATGCACTTGATTTAGAGTCTGCCGTGGAATCATAGCATTTGGGTCAGGCTCTTGGGTGCTTATTTTAGATCATGTTCCTTAATACAGTATGTTGAAATACAGACCTCAGATTGCAACTGCAGTAAAAGTGCATCATTCACTTGAGCTTGAATTTTCGATTACTCATAGAGTAGCATTTATATTGTATGTTCTGATTTTTGCTTTTTGTGTTTTATCTCTATATATTTAATTAGGTTCGCATCTTAGTTTCTGCCCGCTTATTCAGACACTCCTAGCTGAGGTTGATGTTGATTTCAGCATGAGTTGGAATGATTCACTAGTTAACACTACAAGGGAAAGTGTGAAATGCACCCAATACTATGAATAAGTGAGAGGGGTGTTAGTTTTGTCCACACTTCCAGTTAAGATTTTGGGGCAGACTGGTTATTTCAATATAATCCTGTTCTTTTCCTCTGCTAATAAGTTTTTCTGTATGTGTCAAACAAGTCAGTGAAAGAAACATTACCCAAATATTAGGGTTTACAAAAAATCCTTTCCGGCACTGTGTGAATCCAGGTGGCTTTGTGACATCTGAAGAGGGAGGAGAACTGCCTCTCCCCAAGAGAAGAATCAGTGACCCCATCCTGCTCTGTTCAGTCTGGCAACATCTTCCAATAATTTATCTATATACAAAGTTACTCGCATATATCAAAGTGACCTGCAGTACTGAAAAATGAGCAGCGGTATCGGCCTCCAGAGCAGTCACTCAGACCTAGAAACAGGCACGGGATTTTGCTTTCAGTGTATCCTCACTTACCTTAGATTCCCAGGTGGCAGTGAAAGGCGTAATTGTTCTCAGATTCAAATCGATGGGCCTTGCGAATCCATTACTTTGGCCCATGTTGTTTCTGTCAACTTCTGTGTAACTGTGTGCGTTTCCTCTGTAAGGCTGTGGGGTTTGTTTCACCATGTTAAGCCATGGAGACCTGTGAAAATTGCTGCTAAGATAATTTTGCCTGGCCTCTGTAATAGGCTAAAGCAATAACCTTTGTGGTAGCTCAAGAATACCACTCTGAAAAATAAATGCAAAAATCTTTGTTTGAGGCAAAAGGCAAATACAGAGTTTTGACATGGCAGAATCTTGGGTTTACAGTTTGTAAAAAGTCATCTAGCTAAGATTATAATACATTTATTATATAGGGGATTGGGAAGTTGCTTCTTTTTTTTAATCTCCAGAATTTGGATTTCATCCAGTTCACATTCTCTAATTTAACCATTCCCACCCAATCCTTGACTCATTTGGATTGCACAGAGGTTGCTGTGCAAATCGGAGAGCTCTCTGATGCGCTGGGTGCTGTCAGGATCTCTCCACTTTTGTACCTGTGGGTTTTTGTTTGTTTTTGTTTGCTTTTATTTATTTATTTATTTTTAACAATAGAAGCAGAATGACTTTGGGACAAGCCTTGCTTGCTTATGAGAGCAGCACTGCTGCAGGAAGTGTGCTCGCCTTGGCGTGCACCCGCCAACCGCAGCACTTCTGGTTTTACTGCACCTGGCCTTAATGAAGGAAAGCATTGAGCTGCCCCTCCCTGTTTTTTTATCTTTTTTTTCTTCTTTTTTAGGTTTGGAGGTTTGGCACATTGTTTTTAATATGGAAATTTCCTTTGTTCAGTTCTGTTTTTGCCATGACAATGAACACGGATACCTTTTTTCTTTTCTTCTTCTGGATCTGGTAGGAGCAGGCAATGCCACAGAACCGCTCAACTCCAGATTTCAAGCTCCGGCTTGGTGGCTGATTCTTGGCCCCAAAGAGCTTTAACTCTGCTTGTCCTCAGAGCCCTCTGCATTAGTCACCTGCCTGGTTTCTTCCCCCTTTCCTTCACATGCTCTAGCATGTGCGTGGGACTGACCTTGGTCAGCCAAGGTTTCTAGTCCTTTCACTTTCTTTCCTGGTAAAGGCCAAGAGCCCTCGCAGCTTTGTGGAGGACCAGTTGTAACCTGCGATGTCATCTTCAGCAAGAGCTCCAGTTGTTCAGAAACATTTCTGCAGAGAAGGGCACAAGTCTTTCCCCCTTGATTTAGCCCAGACTGTCCTTCCTGTCTCCTTGGCTAAAGCCTCCTGCTTTCCTGTAGGATACACACACCTTGGACTTCATTCTTTGAGGATACAGACTAGTTTGGAGATGATGTCACCTTAAGATTTTTTTCCTCATCTGCTTTCAGTGCCATGTGTTCCACTGTGACACATGCTTATGCAGTAGCCCATATTAAGATATATTTGTATGTTGTGTCTTTTAAGCTAGGCCAGGTCAGTGGTGTGTTTCAACGTATGGTTCGTTAGCAATCCTGCCGCTCTGAGCTAGGACTAATGCAGTCCTGCCTTTCCTTCCACTTCTGGTGATTTTCCCCTCTCTTGCCTTCATCCAGTCCTGCAGGGAGCCTGTTACCATTTGGCTGAGCTACTAAAAAACATTATAGTGCTGATTTAGTGATTTTTTTGTTTGTTTTTTGTTTGTTTGTTTGTTTTTGTTTTGGGTAACATTCGTTTTCTGTTTGCTCTTCATCCCGAGTCAGATCACCAAGTGAACTAACTCCAGTCCTATTAAACAGGAAAGGCAGAAACACCTTGCAAGGGTGAGGGGACTAGGGGGCTCTGGTGAAGATGTTTTTCTGAAGGATTTGCCCCTCCTGGGGAAACGGGCTTAGCTGAGCTCCTGGGGCTATTTTTTTTTTAATACAATCAGGTTAGACGTTTTTTCTTCTAAGTTCCCTAATTAAGTAGCGTAATTCATCTTGCAACACTGCACTCAGCCTTGATACTCCAGGGATAAGACACAAGTGTTTCATTGTTTATATTTGTAAACCTTGTTATTCTGACATCTTTCTTAAGTAAGATTTCATAACTTTATTACAAAATGCCTTACTTCAGCAATACTTATTTCAAGTTATTTCCTTTCCTATGATGCAGTATTGTCTCTAATGCCAAAATTGAACTGTGCTTGGCAAAAGCAGCACCAACAATCCATCCTCTTGCGTGTGTCAGTGCCAGGGTTTGTGTGCTATTGGTTTATCTTTAAATCTTACCACTTGTATGTAGCCCAGGCCTGAGAAGAGACTGATCAAGCCTTGTCAGGATAGTCTGAAGGATATAATGGTATTTCGCTAGAAACAGGACAGGGAAGGTTCTCACTTGCATTTAACCTGCCAGACACTCAGGAGTTAATGTTAATGTGCTGTCCGTCCCAAACTAAGGGATGCGACGACTTAGTGGAGTTTATTGTCTTACATAAGCTGTCCATAAGCTCTCACCTGCCTGCTATACAGATATGGATTAAAGGAGAAGATTTATGTGAGCAGTTCTTTTCCCTCTGCTATAAGTGATGATAATCCCGTTACTACTTCAGGAAGATTCTTGACTTCCTACTTGTAACTTCTTTATTGATGTGATCTGTCAGCTCCAAAAGGGAGCTCCAAACTTGGGATACTGATTATGAGGAAGATAAAGCTGAGGATGGGAGGGAATTCCTGTTTCCTTAATGGTTGGGTAGTCCAACAGTTACGCATTTTTAATGTGCTAAGAGCAGACTGGTGCTGCAGTTATATTGTCATCACATCTGGCTCTTGTCCACAGTCCTGGGGATGTCCTGGGGACCTGATGGATGATGTACTAACGTTTTTTTTTTCCTTCATAGTAATAAAATACTTAAAATATCTAAAAAATCTAAAACCTTCTATTTTTTCCTTTTTTTTCAGTTGCTCAGAGTTTTGAAAATACAGACAACTCATCAAGTACTGACATTTGTCATACGGAGGCAAATAACAATGCGCAAGGTAATACTCTTGACACTTCGGTTGCTATTCCTCAGTAGCATCCAGAAAACATCTATTTTTGTATGTAAACTGTCCTTGTAATAGTTTGCCCTGTTCACTTGTCAACACCTGTTGTGCAGAAGGGAGCACATGACTATTCGAAGCCAAAAAAACTATTTAAGAGAAGCTGATATACAATGGAGAGCAACTTGATCCTTGCTACCATTAGGTCCGCTAAGCAACAATGTTAATTCTTTGCCAGAGTGAAAAAAGAAATAAAATGGGGAAAGTGTGTAGGTAGAAATATCTGAAGGCGTCAATTCAAAATTAAGAATAATAACACTAGCTCAAAAAGTTGCTAGACTTCTAGTTGCTAGAAGAGAATGCAGGGCACTCGTTCAGCTGATTTTAATGTGAAAATATATTCAAGGTCCACAATATCTGTGTTCATTGATACAGTACAGGTTTATTTCTTAGCATAAGAGAAAATACTGACTGCCTTTTGCTTAACGGCCTTAAGCAATGGCTGGTATTTAAGCCATCTATGTGCAGAACACATTCTCGAGTAATTTTTTTTTCTCTGTACTCCTTCACTCCTCTCATTTGCTGATGATGAACAAGTGGGATGTTTTTTGAATACCCTGCTCATTGATTCACTCTGTGCATGTGCTAACTCCATGACTGACTCACACCTACATTCCTAGCAGTCCACGTGGCTTCACTACTCCTGCATGAGCATGCAGCCTGCATCCAGCGCTCCCAAGGTCGCAGAAATAAGAAATAAGCATTCAGAACTTGGGGAAAACTCAGACCTGTGTTCTTGTTACAGTATTGGATCTGTGTGGGAAGAGTTCAGCCCCAGGCACATCCATGGCTTATGCTAGTGTAAAAATAAGTATAGTTGAGGAGAGGATTTTAGACTCAAATTTTAGAATTTAGTAATTTAACCTGCATTTTAATATCCTGGATATCTGAATGTAAGTGTTGTCTCCAGTACTCCCAAAACAGGGTCCCTACTTATGTGACAGTGCTATGTGCCTAATATGAGCCTAGTTTGTAACACAGCTGCAGCAAATAGAAGAGAAAAAAAAAGGGGGGAGGGAGTTTAAAAAACAAAAAGATTGAGGAGCAGGAAACGAAACTGAAATAGAGAGAAAAGCTGCACAATCCATAAGCAGGTCAAGAAAGTCATTGTGAATCTACTAGTGCAGCAAATGAAAGCTGAAAAGAGCAAAAAGAGATGTGGAAAAAACAGATGTAGACCATGTGGGTAGCACTGTGCCTATAATGTAGCCTTGTGCCTGCTGCACTGAAGTGTGGAAACATTTTGCGGAGGGATAAAATCATCTGCTTTGATTTTTTGCTTTGCAGTCACTCCCTGCTTTGTTATCACTCGTGGCTTGCACACGTGGATATCCTGAAGGCAGTATTGTTCTTCAATTGTAGCATGTTCAAATTGATAGTCAGTAATTCTTTCATGTTTTCTTCTTGTACTTGAAGGGACCAATTGTTCATCCAGTCTCGTTATTGCCTCAAACACACAGTCTACAGCAACATCTATAGCAGGTACGTATCTGTTCATCTGTCCATCATTATGAACGTAGAAACTAATACAAATTCTAAAGAAATAGGATCAAAAATGGGCATTTGAGAGAAGCATTATCATCTTATGAGACTGAGAGGCAACATGTAAAATAAGTCAAAAATGATATTGTGATATTGTACTGTTTTCAAGTCTAGGTAGGAGCCATGCAAGAAGAACTGGAGGAATTTTGTTTTGATTTGTAATGGTCTTGGTCTCTAGGCAAACTTCTTGCATTTTCGGGTTGTTGTGCAAATAGGGCATATCTGTTCCTGCTGTTTCACAGTAAATAGATTTAGGGTATGATAGACATGGCTGCTCCGGTTTCAAGGGAAAAACTCCATTTTCTTTTAGGTAAGACTCATGGAACCCTATAAAACAGCATAGCTCCTAGCACAAAATGCTGGGAGTTCAAGCAGGTTGTGTGCAGCAGAGCTAGTGGGTTTTTTTGTGTATTGTTTTGATGTTTGTTTCTTTCACATCTTGGCAAAAGAATTGTCAAAATGAACGCAGCTAAGGCTGTTGCAGTCGTGAGGCTTCCGCATAAATAACCTGTTTACAAAACACATCTTTGTAGAAAGACGCAGTAGCTTTATTAGATCAACTAATAGAGTCTGACAGCAGGTTTTAATTTTGATACACAAACGGCTCTTCCACTTGAATTTGCAGTGTTCCAGGATTTGGCTGTGTCAGTGTGAGATTATTAAAAAAGGAAAGTGAGGGGAGGGAAGAAGAAGAAAAAACATCACCCAGGACCTCTGCAAAGCAAGGAAAAGGTGCAGTTCTCTACTGCAGAGTGTGCACTGTACCAGTTAAGGCATGTCGAACTGGTAGAGCAGAGAGGTGAGATTTTTGTAATCCCCTTGTTGCCTGAGGCCCTTCTTCATGTTTAAAGCCACTGTTAAACACAGGTGTTGTATCCACCCTTCAACTAGTTTGTGAGTCTTAAGTTTCTTGCAGAGGTCTGAGCCTTACTTTTTCTAAATAATAATAGTAAAAATAACAAAAATATGCCCAAGTCCTTTACTATTCAGCACAGTGCCAGCCTAACAGAGAATGATATGCTTTGCCTCACACAATTCGAGTCATATCCTTTTGCCTTCCCTTCCTTCTTTTCCTTTTTAGAGCATGTTCATAAATCAGACTGTTCATGTATGTCAAACTAAAGATTGGATTTTTATACTTAATTCTGCTTACAGCCTTTTTTTTTTTTGAGTGGGGGGATCAGCTATGGCAGAAGTAAAACTGTCCGTAGTATTTTGTAGGGAAAAAGCTTTTCCATCAAAAGAGCAGATTATTTTATGAATAGCATCTGACAATTATATGTTAACACGCTGCTTATAATTGTGTGTGTGTTTTGAGATGATAGTTGTGCTTTTGCTTGTTGAGTTAGAATGTAAGGGAATATTGCATGGCTCTAATAATTCCTATCAACTTTACACTCTCTGTATAGCTTGGTTGATAGGATATAGCATAACTGTTTAATCTTTAAACATGGGTGTCATGAGAAGCAGAATAACAGGTTTTTTGTTTTTCTTGTGTGTTTATCATTTTTTATGAAGCTTCGTAATTCTGAACTATGTTACTGGCATGTGTCCTTTTAAAGAATAAAAATCAGCTGTCAGCCTGGGTTTGTTTAACATGATACTCTATGAAGCCCAGCTGGCGTTCTGGGAGAAGTAGAAGACAAAAGGACAGATGTTACTAGCAAATGTTCTTTCATCTCAAGCCTAGCAGAGTGCTGTGGATAAGACTTCTCAAAGATGTAGGAGAACTGATTGGTCCCTGTCTCATGTCAGCTTCCCTAATTCCCCAGATGCCTCTCAGTGCCTCCCACTGATGTTTTGAAGTGGTTGGTGTTAAGTACATTGCAAAAGATAAGTCTGCAGAAACGTAGCCAGCTTTTAGTATGAAGGTTTCATACCAAGTGCTGTAATCTTGATAAAATAGGAAAAAAAGGGTCAGTAGGCAGAAAGAGAGGGGAATACCTGATGTGCAGTTCTGCTAAAGCTCTTCATGCCGACAGCTTGGGTATTTTTTGTGCTGAGTCTGTTTTATGCATAGTCGTTTAATGCTCATGTATTAACTACCACTCTTTGTAATACCACTCGTTAACATGACACCTGGAACCATTAGCTGTTATATTGCTTAGAAACATGAGCCAGTTTGGCACTTAGAAAGCATATGCTTAGTTGACACGTGAATTTAAGTTTGTCTTTTTTTCTTTCTGTTGGTATGTTTAATATAAGAAGTGTCCTAACTACTGATTTCATCTCCTATAGTTGTAGATGGTTTGCATATGGATATCTGTATTTTACCTGTTTCCTACAATGAGGAGTCATTTGATATTTATAGATAGTTGTGCCTTTGGGGGGTTTGCTGTCAGTATTAAAATGTGCCCTGAATTTTTCAATGTATTTTACACATGCTTCCTAGAGGAACTGAATTTCCTAATTGTAACAAGGTAAGCATGAGTGTAGTGCTCTAACTATTCCATCTCAATGAATGTTTCTCTCAGAGCATTTCCTAGGGTTATGTCAAAATATAGTAACATTAAAGAACAGGGAAATAAATAATGCTTATTAAGGGGTGAGTGGCTTTTTTTCAGTAGTTTTAATGTTATATGTCTCAGAAAACTTTTCTACCAGTTCCTTTTTGACAGTTTGCTTTGTCTTATTGTTATTTCTGTTTTTGATGTTCATATCTGTACTGGAAACAGTGATTCTTAAATCTTAGCAAAGATCTCATTCTGTGGATAGCTTCTCACACTTTAAACCATGCTTTTAGGAAGATCAGTTTATAGAAGCATTTTAGATACTGTACACAAAAAGTAGAAATTATATATCGAGTTTACTGAGGAAACCATTTTCTCTTTGTTTGTTCTACTTTCATACAGTTTCAAGAAAACATGGGTATAATTGGGCATTTGAATGGTTTGAAGTAAAAATGTAATCCAGATGAAAAGCCTCTGTTGTGTCTATAACTTCAGAATATGGATTATTATTTTTTTTAAATAATGCAGAAGTAGACAGCTGTTTTCCCTCTAAAACACCTCCATATGTAAAAGCTATTTGACTCATCGTCTGCTTAGAGAAATTTTAGTTACGTTTAGTTATGTCTCATTAGTTCCATCTTTGAAAAAAAATATTCTGAAGATTATTCTAGCTGTTTGTCTTTAAGTTTTATGGATCAGTGATTCATTCAAAAGAAAATAAAAGATGAAATCATTACTGGAATTTTGTTGGGGGAGAGGAAGTTTACATGCAAAATCTGATGTTATTAAAACAGATTTGTTATCTGAAAATGGATTTTTTGTGGTAAATTATTCTTGGTCCAGAGTTTTTATCTTGTGCTAAGATATATTATCCAAAGTGATACAAGTGATCAACTTGTACTTTTACAAGTGATCAACTTTTACAAGTGATCAACTATTTGCCTAGTGCTAACTGATTTTAAAAAAAGTGATATTATTTTTTAGATAGTATTCTTTTTAGAACCATTCTTGAGTTTGAGCCCTAGAAATCTGAAGTTAGGTCTTTTCCAGAAGAATTGCACAGGGGAATAATTTATACTCAAGCCTGGATGTGTAATGACAAATTCATTGCTACTCTGTCTTTATGTTTCGATATCATAAATGTAATGTGTCATTCTAGGAGAATACTTGGAAATTCATTTCCGTAAGGAAAAAGAAATACCTAGGCTAACTTAGAAGAATCTTTTTGTCTGCATTACTGAGAAGTTGCTGTTTTATGAAGAATGTGCATTCTATGAGTTCAAACAATTTATGTCTTATGTATTATTTTATTTTTAAATTTTTATGTAATTATGTATTCTGTTGTTTTGTTTGATACCCCTTTGCCATACCAATTTTACAGGTACCCTCCCAACTACCGCTCAGCCCACCAATGCCACTGAGCTCAGCAACACCACCCAGCCCTCCAGCAGCTCTACATCTGCCCCCTCTACTGCTCAGACCGTCCAAACCAGCAAGGCAGTAGTATCTACCACAGGTTCATCAGTTACATCTTCACAACTCAATGTTACGATGACCATTCCCAAGTTTTCTTCCACTTCTGTAACAGGTAATTCATGTAACTGATGGCAGAGACTGAGTAGAAGACCCATGCCTCAAAATACAAGTACTTCCTCTGGCTCAGTAGAGAGACTGTTAGGCAAATTCACAGCAGCGACAATCCCAGTCTTGCAGACACAGTAAGCAGTTGGACCAGCTGCTTGTAAAACCTCATCTGGTGCTTGATTGGTTTGATTGATGCATTGGATTGATGCTTGTACGCTACAGGAATCACATAGTTGTCAACCAGATGTAAAAAAAATATATAATAATGATGGTGGTAATATGCTGGACAAGAATTCAGCCTTACAAATAAGGCTTCAGTTATGATAAGCATGGTCTTACAATTCCGTTATAGTAGGTCTCCTCCAGCTTTTCTTGATGGTACAAGTTCTTACCATAGTTTTCTTTGTGTCCCTTGATGGATTTATTAGTAGTTAGATCAAAGGAGTTGACTGCCAATTGGGGTTTTAGCAATTGCTCTACAGAAGCAGTGTGGAAGGATTCTTTGTTCCCATGTCTTTGTTCTTGATATGTGCAGTGGTCATCAAAATCTGCACACAGAAACTCAGCTCTGGGTCATAGTATGCTTGGCTGGTACCTTGGCAGTTGATGTATGTAGATTTGTCAAACTGTGCCTTTATTTAATGCCTCAATGGAGAGGGCATGATATAAAGGAGTTCCTTGAAACAAAATTTGCAAGCTGAGTTAAAACTATTTTTGTTGTTGTTTGTTTTCTTCTTTTCAGCTGCACCGAAATCTAAAGCTGTTGTAGCCAAAACCTCTGGCTTTGATGTGGGCAGTTTCATAGGTGGGATTGTGCTGACGCTTGGAATCCTAGTTGTTCTCTACGTGGGATGCAAAACATATCACTCTAGAAGAGGCATTCAGTACAGAACAATGTAAGTTTTAGATAGAGATTCTCTCATCAATTTATTACTGACTTGAAGGGAACAGGGACAAGGAGAACAAACTCTCTTACACCCCGGCCTCTTTCGTGACACGCGCTAGGCTCTTCCTGGCTCCATATCGCTGGCTTCCATGAAGTCTGGTGTCAGGAGGACTTTATATACATGCACATGTGCATACTTTCAGCCTTACTATTTGCTAGCATATAAACTATTCTGCCTACATCAGTACCCTTCATGTGCTGTTTGTTTACAGCATTTTTTTTGTGAATTAATTGCTCCATTTTCAAGACTACTGGTTCTTTCTGACACTCCTTCCTCGACTCATCTTAGCTGTTTACTCTCTGACATTTCCCCCTTGACAATATTCTGTAGCAGCTCGATCTTCTACTACCTAAATGACATTGTGCTGGAACTCCTTCACCATCTGTCTTTCATACCACCTTTTACCTCAAAGCCTAATTAGAACAGCCAGTGTTGAACAATAATGGCTTAAGAAAGCTGAATATTAAATGGTTAGCTTTAACTGATTCATTTATTCATTATCACAGAAAGCTCTGAAACAGGTGTTTTTAAGCACAATATATGACTATGAATCTTTGTCCACCTTGCAAGTGAGGCAGAACAATTGGCTGATTTCTGCTATTTACTTTCTCCTCTTATCCTGTTCTCAGCTCCAGAAACCTGTCCATGAAATTATATGTAGTCAATCTACTTTCAGAATTTTTTACAAGTCCATGAAACTAGAGGAAGATACAGTCTTAGATGCAGAAGTCTGTGGTGTAGGTCCCAAAGGTATGTGCTGGATCCTCACCTTAGGTCACTTTTCTGTTCAGATGAAAATTTCAACCTTTCTTGAGCTGCAGACTGCTAATGTTTTTCCTGTGGAGTGGAGGTCCCCAAAAGCCTATTGAAAGTAGACTTTCTTTTTTTTCTTCTTTTCTTATCTTTTCAAATCCCTGAGAGCTTCAGACACTTTGTATTCAAAAAGTTGAAAAATCCTGGTTCATCCACCAACTTTTTCCAAACAACTGATGTCTCTCAGTTGTTAGGTTATTGGTAAGGGATTCTGTCTTGGATATGGTTCTTCTTTTTGGAGCTGCTTTACTGGTATTACTGGTCTCTTTTTCTCCTGCAGGATTAGCTTCTGATAGCACAGCACCAGTTTGACATTTTAGCCTTTTATTGCATATCTTTCTTTAGCTTCTTACTGTATATCACTTCCTTTGTAATGAGAGCTATTAATTCAAATGATTAAGGAAATACTATTTTCTGATTAGTTTATCTTACTGTTTTACTGCAAAATTCTCTCTTTTGTCATTCATACTCAGCTCTACTCTGCTTTCTTCCAGGCTTGCCTCCTTGTCCCAGGCTTTGTTTAAGAACTGGAAATTCTTAAAACTAGGTTGCTTTTATTTCTCCCTTTTTGAACATCATCCATCCCAACTGGAGAGGTTTTGTTTCAGCTGAGGTGATGTCACTGGACTTGCTGGGACCTGATAGTGTTCAGGCCTTCTGGTTTTTCTCCATCTTTGAACTCATGTTTGCTGGTCATGGGATTCAGGCAGTCCCTGACGCGTAACTCTAACAACAGCGCTGCTTGAATGGGTATTACAAAGGTCAGATCAGCAGTATCCTCTGAACAAAAGACTGGTAGCTGAGCTTGTCAGCTGGCTTTGATTAGCTGACACTGTTGGATACAGGCAAGAAAAGACAGGATAAAAATGTCTCAGGAGCTGCTGTTCTAAATGCGTCTACTTGAACACTGTAGGAAAGTCCAAATGTGAGAGGCTGCAGAGTGTTGACAAAGTTACCTCCTTCAGGCTTGGCTCAGAGAAGGCTAAGCTCTGTGCTTAGCACTTAGAGCAGAAGAGCCTTTATTCTTGAAATCACCTTTCCAGCAGCAGCTGGGTGGCTGTGCTCCCATGCTGGCTGTGCTGTGCGCTGCAGAACACTGACTTCTGTGTTTCTGTTCCAGTGATGAACATGATGCCATCATTTAAAGAGGCTTCAGAGAAGGCAGCGGAGGAAACCCAACCTATCAATCAATCACAGCTGTTGTAACTTATGCTAAGAGTTCCTGTTACAGAGACAATCACAGTCTGTAGAGCTCTCTGTTGGGTCTGATCTTGCTGAGAATCTCTTAAGCATTCCTGTTTTTTTTTTTTTTTTTTTTTTTTTTGCATTGGCTTTGTTAAGAGCAGGAGAAATAGTACTTTTTTTTTTTCTCCAGCATTTGTAATCAAATTTAAAGTGCACACTATGTCATTAAAGATACACAAGCTTGTGTGAGATACCAATTCAGTAATGTTATGGATAATGTAATCAAAATTTTAAATAGGCTCAATTACAAAAAACAAGCAAACAAACAAACTAAACCAGGCTTTACAGAATGTGAGTGATAACTGGTGCTTCCCCTCCGGGTCGCTGCCGCCGAGCGCCGCAGAGCAGCCCCGGGCGCGCGGGGGCACAGCCTGGGCCGCAGGGCAGTAAGTCACCTCCGGCACCGCTTACTCTTTTGTCCTGTTTTGTTAAGCAACAGTTTATTCTTCTCAAGACTTGCACTTTCACGAACCTTTAGAATTGCTGTGTGGTTTTTGCCTGTTTTTGTATAATCAAACCCATCAGAGGCGCAGCAACTTCCAGCAACCCCTGGTTCAGCTGCGCGCCCGGCTTATCCAGCAGCACCAAGAGCTCTCACACAGCTGGGCCTGCATGACTACTTTGTTTGGTGATTTCTTTTTACAGGTATGGGGACGGGGGGGATGAGTTGAAGCAGATAGATACTGTATTTTTTTTCTTTGGTTTTGTTCTTTTGGAGAAAACTGCTGTTTTTAATTTGAACAGTTTGGAAATAATTGTTCCATAGAACTGTAGCTCCTTACTTTCTCTGTAGAAATTAGAGTATTAAGTAAGTGCAACTGATTAGAGTTGCTGGGAATGTCTCACCCCTTTTGTACAGATAAATAAAATGATGTTTTTGCAGTTATGATATCATTTGTCTGTTTTTGATTCCCTAAAACATCTCTGAAACATATTTGGCATTTATAGTATATCCCTTTATGCCATTGTGACAGTTTTTGCCTAGTGCTAGTAAGTTGAAATACTTACTTTCTAATTTCACCACTACATTAAAGTGAAACTGTTAAGGCCTCAGAGGCCTCAGTACAAGACTGACCTCCTTGAGGGTAGCTGGGGCAGAGCACAGAGACATCTTCCTCCTAACCTTGCATTTGCATTCTGAAAATAAATGAAGACCCAGTTTGAAAAATAGGAGCAAGAGTGCGCTGGTGCAATGCAATAAAAACCTGGGGTGCAGATTTAGACCTTGGACATGAACATTGCCCTACAGCTGGGGACTTGAACTGACGTGCACTCTGCCCAAGCCCAGGAATTGGCTCCATTAAACTGCATTCAGAAAGCCTGGTGATTGTAGTTATGTTCCTCATGAAAGCAACTGAAATATTGTCACTTCTCTTCTGTGAAGAGAGAGTATTTGAAAGAATCTGCAGCAAGAAGCTAGAGCCTTTTAGACAAAAATCAGGAACAAAACACAGGACAGAGGCTCTTGTCTCATTGCCTGAAATCTAGCAGCATCCCAGGCAACTGGGATATAAACCATCTTATAATCTCAGTACTTCCTTATGGAAGGTTTTCCACCTTTATCTCATGGGTGATCAATAATCTAATTTCCATCATAAGTTTGTGCAACGTAATCTAACATAACATAAAAGGGCTCTGCCCTTTCTGGCCCTATTTATACTAGAGTCAGAGTCCTCCAGCTGTTTCTTCACGATCTAAATGAATTCCTCCTTTGCTGAGGGAGGCTCTGCCGTTCCCTGCTTTGCCTTAGTGCCGTTCTCCAGGGAGAATCACACTTTGTTCCAGCCCTCCAGCAGCGCTGCCCGTGCAGGGCGGCTCAGGCGTTTGGCTGCAGGAGGAGCCCTCTGGGGCCCGGCAGCCTTTGGGGGACAGGGGCAGCTCTTCAGCAGTTCACAGCATCCCTCCGGGCACTGAAAATCCTCAAAGCTCCAGCTCCTGTGCTGCATATTAAAAGTGATCTCATTTTTACTATTTCACTTCTGAATTATTAACAAGGTTGTATTCTTAATCTCTAAAAGCCTGCCCCATCTCTTTTGAAACCTACTTTCATAACTTCCTTTTTTCTTTGCTCAGAGATTGTCAAAACCCTTGTAGATTTATGCTCTTTTTTTGTGCAGGCATAACATTCTTATTTGCTTTATTGAATAATAAAATAAAAATAATAGAAAAGCAACAAAAATGACATTTTGCTATAGTGCAAATATTGCCAAAAACAGAATAGGAAAAAAATGTCAGCAAAATTTTGCACAGATAATTATCTAGGTAAGAACTGGGCTGTGGTAATGACACAGCAGAGGCCAAGGGCAGGGTTAAGCAGTGCCCTGTTGACACTGCTCAGCCACAGAGCCTGGGCCTCCATCAGCCTCGCTGGGGGCTTTTGACCAGCAGGGTACTCTTACCAAAGACTGGTCAAGATGTCAGAGTCAGTAACTCTGAAAATTAAAAGAACAAAAGGGAGGATAAGCTCAGGCTGCTTGAAACAACCTCTTCTGGGAGAAGACCAAGAGGGAATCCAAGTTCTCCCTCCACCTCTCCAGGTGTTTGCCTAGTCATTCCCTACCACCTTGCAAGGGCAGGGCAGCTTAGAGTGCAGCTGCATCTATGCAGCTCTAGGATGAAAGGTGCTTCTGAAGTGTTGTGACATAACTCAGCTTCACACAGTTAAACTGCTTTGAGCTCAGGGTGGCACCCAAAGCCAAGGTCAGGGCAGGAGCTGCTACCTGGGAGAGCAGGAAGCAGAACAGGATGAGCTGGGGAGGGGGCCAGAGGATAAGGGGCTATTTCTGCTCACACACCTTTAATTGACTTCAAAGATTTTAAACCACCTTCAACTGATACCAGGAGAGTAAAATCATGTTCAGAAGTGATCAAATCCTCTGTAATCATGTACAGAACAAGTTGAGTTCAGTACCACATTTAATTGTACACTAATTGCATAAAGATATTATTAATTCAGTTTGTCTTCTGGGCATTTCTTCCCCAGCATTTCTAAAGAAAGTCACCCAGTGAAAAGGCCTCTGCTATGTTGTTCCTTACTGCACACACAAGTTCATGTTCTGTACTTGGAAGGGCTGTTGAGAAGAACTTGCGTTTTATGAAAATAGTACAGCAGAATCCACTCTTGTGGAGCTTTCTTCACAGAAATACAGAATATCCCAGGCTTACTCGGAAGGGCCTCAAACCAGCAGCAAGTCAGAGAAAGATGCACTGGGGCTCCAGTACTAGCTGTGATCACTTTTGATGTTGTGGAAGGGTAGTGTGGAAACTAAGGAATCAGGGTCTGAGCGCACAGCCCACTGGAGTTACTGAACTAGTAACATTTTTGCTTATTACCACCAAGCAGAAAAGTGTTTTTTGCCTGTTTTTTGTAGTTACATTTATGGGTTTCCTAGGTGTTTCACACATGGCCATACCTTTCCCCAAACAAAAGCAGTGCTGCATTATGATTGTCAGTCTAATCATTTGTGGGCACTAGCATTGAAGGCTGCCTTCAGCCAGAAGAGAAAAGCCTCTTGGTCAATGCTCATAAACAAACTGAGAACTATAAGCATTCAATTAAAATAAAAACAGGAAAAGGCAAAAAAATTGTCAAGGAACTTTTCAGCGATTGTATCACAAAAAAACACCCCCCCGCCTCACACACCCCCACACAGAGCTGCTGCAGGTGGAGCTGTTGCATCTTGCAGCATCTCAGACCACTATCGGAAGCCACGGCTTCTCGGAGCTAGGTTCTTTGCACCATCTTTCTAGTAAAGGATTTGCCAATTGCTACAGCAGAAACTATCACCTACCGTCCTGCAGCAGAGATGGGTGTGGGATGGAGATGACCGAGGTGCTTCCGGACAAGCCACCCAACAGCCCCGCACAGCCCCGCGCTGCGGCTGAGCAGCGGAGCCGCGGGAAGCCGGGGCTGTTCATCACCGTCTCCTGGAACACTCCCCTAAAACAGGTCACCAAAAGTTTAATGGAAAATAAACTGTTCCCCTTGTTCCTCTATCAGCACTGCCAAAATACACTTCTCTAACACACTTTCCAAAGCTTTTACTCAGATTTTGAAGGCATTGATCATGTTTGTATTTCATTCCATGTTCAGCTAGTTCACAAAAGTAACAGTCACTTGAGCTTCCTCAGGCCTTACAAGTCCCATGAGAAAGATTTAAAAGTAAAATCCCGATTCATTCCCCTTCACCAAGACAATAAAGCAAAACTACTTCAAAGCCATCATCTCCAGGATTTTTAAAGGTATTCTAGCTCAGAAGGAACTGCACAAAAACACAGGGCAGAGCCATCTGAATGCATTTCCCCCCCCTCCTTGGCACAATCCCCCTCACTAAATTTAGTGATTTGTTACTATTCAAGGAAGCATTCAAAAACTTAACCAAACAGCATCTCAGTCACATGCTTAACTCGAGAATAGTCTGGCCCACTTGGCTGGCTTTAGTCTGATTCGACTCTACAGCTGAAATTATGTAAGAAATAAAACATGCTGTTAATTCCAAAGAGTCTAAACACCAAATGCAGGGGAACTACCCCCAAATCCCCTCGGCAGACCCAGGGATATGAAAGCAAGGGTAAAGTCAGCCACTAAAAGTCACCAGATGACCAGCTTGCAAAACCAGCCAAGGCTCCAAAGGGGGCTGGAAGATGCATGTAGCTTGTGAAATCACTGTAAAGTTTCTAAATAATGCAGAAAATAAGTTTTATACATTTTAATTTTTAGCAGTTTTACTGCTGTAAAGCTGCCCTCTGCCTTGTCTCTAAGGAAAACCATTGCTGAGCCAGGATTTCTGTTCTATAAAATAAGGAGAGAGTTCCCAGCATTGTTACTCTTGCTCCTTTTTTATTCTAAGAATCTGAGGTCCCTGCTTTGCTCAAGGGAATTACCAAGCACTAAGAAGTCCACTTCTCTGTTCGAAATTAATAGAACACTGACACAGAAATAAAACTGTTATTCTTTTCCTAACAAAGTTAAGTGTCTTACGTCAGCAAAAGAGCATTTTCTAGTTCCACAGCCTACAGAGAAAAGCAACAATGGGTACAACTGAAAACAAACAAGCATCATTTGGAAGTAAAAATATTTTAATTCAGTCTCCATATAAACTATTATTAATATACATTACACAAAACTCTAAACACAGCAGAATTAAGTAAATATCTTGCTGCTCCCAAGTGGGTTAACCTGTCTTTCCTCACCCAACCCCCCAGGAGAGCCACCACCAGCCAGGAGCTGCAGGTTACTGTCACTAAGTGCCATGTCAGCTGCATTGCCTCCCCTCTGTGTCAGGAGACAGGTGCCAAGCTCCATTTCAGCAGCTTGAACAGAAAACACTTCACTCAAGCTGGGCTAAGGCCACCCTTGGGGAACTGCTTTGCCTATTCAGGGAAGAAACTAGTTAAGACTTCACGTCACTATTGAGTCAGTTCCATACACAGAAACCCTCTTTGGGTGTAGGGAATTCATAAGGACAATATAGCTTACTGGTATAAAACTGTGCTAAGTAGCTGATAAATCATTTTCAGTACCACGATTTTCTGTTAAGACACTGGTGGTTTAAGCTTGAGTATTTGAACACTGGCAGGAGCAAAGGTTGCTCCACAAGTGCCAGCCTCCCTTTGTCACGAAAGGAACGTACGCACTGTGCCCTTGATCGTCCCTCTGCAGATAGGGCATTTCCTGAGGGAAGGGGCACATTCTTTGCACACCACTAGGTGACCACATGGAATAAAAACAATGGAAACTTCTTTATCCATGCAAACTTTACATGTTCTTTCCTCTTGTAACCTCCTTAATTGTTCTTCCATAGGTAAACCTGGAAAAAAGTGATTTAACATTTTAGAAGCTTGAATACATATGTATTTTTATGAGAAAATATTCTAATAAAGTTCTATTCCATGACACACCTTACTTAGCAGTAATCAGTAATAGATGGCAGTGAAAATAAGTCCTTTTCCAGAGTTAGATAAGTGGTATAACAAACAACAACCCTACTTTCTAATACAATGAAGCACCTCAAGGACTGGACACCAGCTATAGTTCCTGAGACTAAGGTTTATATTTCAATATATACTGTACTTCTCTTGTTTGGATATTAGAAGCAAGGTACAGGAACTAGTGGGAGTGTATAGGGAGGCTTAGACACTACAAGTGTGAGGAAAGACTGGAACAGAGTGTATTTGAAACTTAATGTGTTAATAGACTGCAGCAAACTCAAACCCATGACCCATCTTACTAAGGCAAAAGTTAAGGATGGGGTAAAACTTAAAACTCATTTCTTAACCTAAGGGTTTTTTGCCTTTTTAATAGCAACTATTGCTCCCCAACACCCTTTAAGTGGAATTTAAGATACCTGAAACATCTTCTGTGGGAACATATTTCACACTCTTCTCCACTAAAAGAGAAAAACACATTTAATTATTTGGCTAATCTATACTTCAACAGAACCCTTCCCCCCCTCCATAGATACACTGCTCTGACAATGCAGATAAGAGTATGTCAGCTTATCAAATCTAGAGAGGCATACCAAATAAATCTCTGTACAGTACAGGGTCAGAGTCTCGTAGGCAGTTTCTGAATATGCTGGCAGCTGCATTTCCTTTCACCAAGACTGTATCTATCAACTCTCTTGCTTGCAACGGCGTCTGCGTCTTCTGCTTAATAACCTCGTGCTCAGGCTCCGTGATCACTTTAGCTGTGAGCAAACTACCAAGGATGGGGAGCACACAGGTCAGGCGCTGGAATAAAGCCATTCGGTGCTTCCGGATTAAGGACAGATCATCTGAAACACAAAGCAGATTAGATGCTCGTTAGGAAGACAGTACTTCAAACTGCATTTCTACTAATAATTGACACTTGCTTCTCAAACCTTTCATTTACTACATATCATTAATAAAAACTTCAGTTTCATTGGAATTTACATGCAAGTATGAGCTTAAAATCACATGTCAGTTTAGAAGCTGAAGGCCTCTCACCAGTGAAAGCCCCTTCACCTCTCAATCATCAAAAAGAAAACCCATCTCATGACTGTTTAATGACCAAGCTCATCTTCATTTTAATGACAGAAGTCATTTAATTCAACTTATAAACAAGAAGTTTTGTTCTCACTTCAGTCTCAATTTTGCTTTTTAAGCATCAAAACAAAACCACTTACAGTCTTAAAATAGACAATGATAAAGATGCATCAAATAATGATATAAATAGTTAATCTATGTGGTTATGAGTTGGACAGAGAGAAGGCGACCTCCTCTCACAACATGCTAAGTAAGGTCAATTTATCTTTGACAAACCATAATATCAAATGCACACAAGCAAAAAAAAGGTTTTGTTCCAGTGGAGCAAGTGGCATGAGTCTGAGCACTTGGCACCTGTATGCACCATCCTCCTCTAAACAAACTGCCACACTGATCCAGATCTATGCAGATCCTCCAACAATGCTAGCAGCAAGTAAAACTAAATCACTTTGAGTAACAACTGAAAAAAGGTCAAAAGTAGAAGCATACAAGTCGCTTCTAGTTTTATTCATGCCATGTGTGTACCTGATGCCACTTCTTCAGACTGCCTCTCTTTCTCCTCTTCCCTCTTCTCATCTTCAGCAGTGAAGAGATCAGACACAAGATCATTAACAGTCTTGTAGTTCTCTCCAGTGGCCAAGATTTTACTTTGCACTGTTTGCTTGATTAGCCTCCTACTAAATCCCATCTCCAAAACAGCTTTAACCACAGGCGTGTTCATCATAATTGCATCTTCCGAACGATTTTCTCCAGGTTCAAAATGAATAACTAATCAAAGAAAAGCAAAATGAAGTTAAAAACAAACAAAAACCACCACACATACACACCACAAATCAGATATATTCCACATTATTCTCACACACTTGTCACTGTGCAAGTTCAGTAGTTAAAAAGACTTTTCCAGTCATTAGTTTTAAATGGAAGCCAGCTACTTGGATTCAATTGAGTTGAACCTCTGATAAGTCTTGATCAGTGCTAAGCCTTCACTAAAAGCTAGAAAAAGGACAGAGTTCAGTTGTGTCATTGCTTAAAAAACACACACCTTCAGAAAACATCTAACTTCAGCCTCAAAAAAATCTCTTTTGATAGCTGCCAACTCAAAATGAAGAGCTTGCTGTGCAAATAGAATGTTTCTATCCCAGCTCTGGATCAATATTTTCCATTCAATTTATTAAGCACCAGGCACATGAGACTGATTTGCCACTCCACATCATGTTACTATATATATATTTATATACACACACGTATGTAACTAGGATAGCTGTAACCTACTCGCTCTTTTGGCAAGGCTCAGCTCCCACTCTCCAAAGAGAGCACAACAACTTCACATCAAGAGCTTGTCATACCCTTTGCCTGAGCAGGACAGCTCAGAATATTTACTAGACTTTGCACCTAAACTAGAGCTGTCACCCCTGGGGAGGAGCACTCCAGAGTCTGATACCTCAGGTCATTCAGCAAATTCCAGCTGGACTTGTGTTCATGGTTGGGTTAGGCAAAACAAAACAAGCAGCAGATACAAGCTTTCAAAGCCAAAAACATCACTGAGACCATATTATAAAAATAAACTCTAATAAGCTTCCAGAAAACTTGTCCATGTAATGCTAAAGCTATGTAAGCATTAGAGAACAACGCTGCTGTTTCCAAGAAACTCAGATGTTAATTTTGAATAGCCAAGTATTAAGGGTGCAGAGTGCTGAGCAAGTTTGAAAAATGTGCCTTTCAAGTTGCATTAATATACATACTTGGGGGATCAACGTTTTCATCTACAGATGTATCAGAGGTCGACAACAGCTGTGAACATAATGCAACTGCATTAGTATCAAAGTATCCCTTTCCCCTCCATATACACTTCTAGCCTTTCTATACCTTCTTTTCTCACAAAGAATGCTGAGCTTTATCTGATAGTATCTGCTAATTATTTTGCACTTAATTACACAAGTCTAACAACTTGTGTTATATATACACCCATAACAGTCAGTGGAAGAGATGCTTTTTCTGGAAGGCAAATTTATCCATCAACCTCTTACCAGAAGAGCAATGGTTAAAAATAGAGGGCGGGGGGGTGTGGAGAGACAGAAGGGGGAGGGATGACAGGAGCTGACTTCTAAAATAGAAATTACTGGTATTACTCATGGGAACTTACATAAATCAGAACTTCCCCCTCCTGTTAAGGAGAAGGGAAGTCTCTCATTGCCCCACAACAAGTAGTACAAGGTTTGTCTGTAAATGACAGAGTGCTGTAACCCTTATATTACAATAATACTATACTATCCACTATCAATTCTCATGAAACACTGCGACTAATCCTGAACACTAAGTTAGACTCCAACTCCACTATGCTTAGCTCAGATAAATGTAATTTTCCTAAAAATAGCATCTATCCAGAAACCTAATACTAAAATATTGACAATTGGGTAGAGTGCACCCTACTCCACAAAACAACACATCCATCTTACGGAACTGTTTGATTTTTTTTCCCCAGTTTGAAAAGTAAAGTTTACCTGTTCAAGAAGATGGGGGAAGCGGGCCTGAATTTCACTTACAAACTCTCTTCCTTTCACATGAAGCAGATATTCACACCTGAAACATTAACAAGGGTTCTAATTACAATTTCCACTTCCAGGAATCATCAATAAGGAAACACCTCAAAACAACATAACAATTTAAATACATGTTTATCTTCATTTACTGAAACAGAAGAGTTCTCTGCACTGGAAGCTTCAGGTGGCCTGGTTCTGAGCAATGCCCCAGTAAAGCTCTTGGCTGATGTTCAGCAGCCAACAGCTTTAGATATAAAAAAGGCTGGGCAGAGAAAGGCATCAGTGGCCATTTCTGCTGCCTCTTCTACTTGAAATGGCCTAGCAATGAAAACAACCACTTTAGCTTCACTACACACTATAGTGATAAATTGACTGCTTCACTTGCACATCTCACCTTTTATCTCCTACACAAGTCACTCAAGAGAATGCACAATATGTCACCAAAACATTATCTGCTTAATTAATGCAGAGTTCTCTTAAGTATGTTTACTAACAGGAGCAATACAGCAGGGAACAGAGGTGGGTTTTAGGTCTATATAAATGACTTAATGACAGAACCTGCTAAGTTATTTAAAGACTGTTAAAGACCTATACTTTTAAGAATTACTATTAGCTTTCTTGAAACTAAACGCAACTATTTCTGACCTTAACGTAGGTGGAAATTCCCAGAGACAGACAGCAATTACTTATGCAACTGCCATTTAATTATGGGGAAGTGTATTCAAAGTTATGCCTGACTTTTTCCAATAGCAACCCCATAAACAGAAGCTCCTCCTTCACAAGCCCTTCCACACCCAGAGGATAAACCCTATCTGCCAAATGACAATTCCAGGAGCGTTCAGCCTGGGTACAGAAGGAGACCAGGGAAGTTCAAAGTTTGTTCTGCTTCATTCTTAGCAGCTTGTGCTCCCCTCAACCCCTCTTCTTGTTGCTTCTCTTATTCAGGTATCAGCAATGCAACATCGCTTGTTAGCAAAAACCTGGGGATGCACATAGACTTTCCATTAAAGTGGAATGCATTAAATATCATGCTCAAATGTTTTAACTGAGGCCACATAAACACTTCAGTAATTTGAGACAGAAGTTAATGAAATACATCCAAACAAACATAACATGATAAAGTTAGAAAAGAGAAGCAGAACAAGAGCTGTACAGTTCACATCAAAATTAAAGTTTTGTTTGGGCAGTGAGACTAAGAAGTATGATAAGGTTTTTGCAAGTTACCTTGGAAACCACTTTGCATGCTCAATCCATGGATTATCTCCAGATTCCCAGCACCTTAACCCACCATCACAGCAAAAACACTTGACATCATCATTGCGTCCTTTTATGAGAGGAAAAAAGTGAAATATCTAGCAAACATTCACAGAAGTCATTTAAAAATACATATATTGACAAAACAGTATGAATTATATCAGAGGTCAGTTTTTCTTACCTACGTAGTAAAAGCCAGCATCTGCAAGCTGCTTAGGCTGAACTGGAATTCTGCTGGGCCAGTTTATGAATGTTTTAACACGTGCTTCATGGGTTTGCATGCTCACATTGGAAACATTGAAGGTTAGCTGATCTCGAGAAAGATTTTCCACAAAGGGGCAGCTAGGAAAGTGTCTCCGATGCTCTGACAAGGCATTATCTTTTGGTTCCCAATTACTCAGTTGACCACCACAGGTAAAACAAGCAACTTTGTCTGCCGTTCCCAGGTAATAAAATCCAGCCTTTGCCAGATCAGTTGGTGAGAGAAATGTCAGGGGCCATGAGTGAAAAGTGCGTAGTCTGACATCTTCTGTGCTCATGGAAGGGTTGTGAAGCTTCGGTCTCAAACATGACAGGTCTTCAACAGCCCTAGTAGTTATGGGGTCTTGAGGAAAACTAGAAAACGAACCACTGAAATAGCCAACTTGCTCCAAGCTTGGAGAAAAGTTGAGGGAATGTAGAGGGGGTGAGAAACTGCTTGTGACCAGAGGTGAAAATGCAGAACGAGAGGACAGTCCGAGGTTGTTCACTGAGAGCACATTCTGAATAAAGTTGCAGCTGGCACCAGAGAGCCTGTGTCTTTCCAGAGCGTTGTCTCCTGGCTGCCAGTTGGCCAAGACTACGCCACAAGAGAAGCATTTAACTGCATCTTTCACACCAGTGTAATAAAAGCCAGCCCGGGCAAGGCTCCGTTCTGACACTGGCACATTAACAGGGAAAGTGGAAAACGTGGACATTCGGTAGAGCTCACAGGATAAGTCGTACTTGAGTTCATCACACAGGGTGCTGTGCTTCATCATGTAAGCCAAGAAAGGGCTATCTTCCATTATGTTCATAATGGATTCTTTGGGGAAGAATGGGACGAGTCTTCCTCTGGGAGGTAGTTGTGTGCATTCCGAAAGGTCATTCTGAATAACCCCTGCCTGTAAAAAAGCAACAACCTGAAGGTATTTTGATGTGCAGCTCTGATTGCACATGTGCACAGAATTAGTTGCATTAACAGCTTTCAAACACTTACTGTTTGAAATTTGCACTGATTTCAGTGCAAAAGCCACTTCCAATTTTTCCAGGAAGTACAGAAAGCACATCCAAAAAGGCCTTTTTGATGAATTATCCATCAAATGCTTTACTTGCACTGTCCATCTGTGAGAATAGTGTCAATAAGCCAGGCTGGTAGAGGTGGGGTCCAGAATGAAAAACCTCAAACAGGTTTATCAAAATCCTTCCTCAATAAAGAAACTAAAACAAGGGGGGACCAAATTGACAATTTTGACTAGAACACAATAATTTAAAAACTATCTTACTCTAGAGATCTGATAAATATGCAGCTCATACCTGTAAAGACTTTAGTTCATAAATCTCATTAGAAGTTTGAAAATAAATGCTTCTCAAGCTCAAACAGCATTAAGAAAAATCCCCTGAACAACATCTGATAGAGTTGCTAGTATTAGGGTGCCAAGAAATCTCGACTTCTGCATATTATTACATGCAGAATCAACAATAAAAAAATCTGCTTATACTCAACCCTGCATACATCAAGAATTCAGCTATAGAATAAATAAATCCTGTAAACCATCACTGACAAGGATGGGCTATCTTAAGCAAGAGGCCAAGAATAACCCCATGCTCTTTTCTACAGCATTCTCAGCAGACTGAGCTGATCATTTTAGTTTTACCCTGGTGTCTCAATTACAAGTATAGAGTTATCATATTTAACAGAAACAAATAGACTTGCATTGGGACATTTTAATGTTCTGTATCGATTAATTAATTTTTTAATGTATGCCATGTTTATAGAGTGAACAGAATTCTCAGATAAAATGACTTTTAATGTTTTAGTTTCTTTATCTGTGCACAAAACTACCTCCCAGAGTTCAGACTGAAGTCCCTTCTGAGGGGCCTACACCTCCATATCTGCTATTGGCTGTTCACAAAGAAAAATTTTAAGTATCTATAGTTTCAATCATTTAATTCCTCTGGGCAGAACACAACCTGTAAGGGAGAAAGAAAAAAAATGTTTCAAAATACACATCAGAAGCATATATAACCACTGTACTAAAATGCTGAAATTAAAACACTAAACTTGCAATTTCTTTTTCCATCAGCTAGAAAGTTTCACGGAGCAAGCTTTACATACCTCCTTATGCACTGGAATTACCCATTTCACTTACACCAATTGCAAGACGCAAGCTGAAGTGTTTGACGTATGAATCAGGCTGCCTGTTCTCAAGCTGCATTGCACTAATTAAAGGTAAGATCTTGTATTGATAAAGTCACAACCCTTTTGATTGGATCTTTGCTGTGGGACTGTCTGCAAGCTTAAAGCAATTTAAGCTTACTTGAATTAAAGCACCAGTGGAACTCTGGCCTTGTTCAAAGTTCATAAATATATGGGGGTGGTTTTTTTTAAGCAGTAGATTTTGTACAGTCTGCTTCTATAAAGTTCTAGAAGAACTCAAAACAGGTTTATGTCTCATAACCCAAGAAATAAAGTCACCTCTAGAGAACAGTAGAGCATCTCCTACTTATTTCAACAACTCTCAGCAGATCTGCACTTAATACAGTCATATTGCTACTACTTTTCCAAGCCACAGATTAAAAACTCCTATATATTACAATCTAAACTAAAGACTAAACCAGTTATAACACAGCTGTTAGGGTAGGGGTGCCATCTTATCTGACTGAACTAATCCAAGAACTGAAGCCAAGCAAAAACAAATACATAAAAATAAACTTCATTTCTTGGAAGTGCATTTCTTTGAAATGCTAGAAACATCACAGCAAAGAGCAATCCCGAGAAACCCAAAACAAGTAGAATAGCTTCAGTCTGACATTTGGAGATTGCCTTAATGCCCTAAGGCTGGCAAGGCTGCGAATCTTAATACTAACCCTACTACGACGCTTAGCACCCTTGATACCCACAGAGGCATCCAGTCCTTCTGCCCAGGGAGGAAATAAACCTGGCGCGATCCAGCGCCCCCGAGCCGCTCTTCAGCCGCGGAAAGCGGCGCTCACTCCAGAGAGCTGCGCTCTCAGCCTGCAGAACGGCCGCCGACCAGCCCCGGCCCTGCTGGGCCGCCGAGCAGCGGAACCCCCCTCGCCAGGACCCGGCTCCCCGCCGCGCCCGCTCTCCGCCCGCCCGGGGTCCCGGGGCCCCGCACACTCACGCTCTGCGCCCGCAGCCGCCTCCCGGCGCCGCACGCCCCGCCGGGCTATATAGGGCGGCGCGCGGGGCTCCGCGGGGCCCGGCGGGCGCCGCCCCCGGCACCGCCACCCGCGGCCTCCCCGGCCGCCACCGGCGCATGCGCGCAGCGCGCGGGGGCGGAGCCGGCAGCCACCGCCCCTGCCCCGCCCCGCCTGACGTCAGCGGCCGGCGGCGTCGCGCGCTGCCGGGTGGCGGCCGTTAACGGTCGTTAACGGTCGTTGCCGGCCCCTCCCCCCCGCGATGGGGGAAGCGGGCAGGCTCGGGGGGGCCGCCCGAGGGTCCTTTCCCTTTGCTTTTCAGTCAGCTGTGGGATCTCCAGCGAGCGGCTTTTGACGTGGGGTGGGGTTTTTCTTTTGTGTTTGGCCTCGCTGCCCTCTTGCTCATCTGGGAACGTTAGGTGCTTTCCTGCAGTCGGGGGAAACCCGCGCGGGCTTCCCCGCGCCCTTGTGGGCGAATTCCGGCGGCGCCGCTTCCTGCCGGCGGCGCCGAGCTCGGCCTCGGCCGGGGCCTCCCTGCAGGGTCGAAGAGCTGCGTTTTCCCGGCGGTGACTTCAAACATCTTTCTCCCAAGGAAAGGGGAGTTACGAGTGCGCGGGAAAAGCAGTTAGTGCGGGACAACCTCTAAGCGCAGAACTGCCTTTCTTGGCAGTTTGCTAGCAGAGCTGCCCCAGCAGAAGTCTGCCACAGATGGAGCTTCCCGGTGGGATTTGGATTTGCTACCTCCCAGCCAGGACTTGCATCCACACAGCGGTTTAACCCTTTCTCCATACTTCTGGCAGAAGATGCAAGTTAATGTAACTGTTTCCTCTTTCTGCTGTAGCATGCGAGAGGGGCCCATGGTGACTAATTAAAGATTCCAATCATTAAAATGACAGCCGAAAGAGAATATGAATTCCACTGGAATGATTTAAGGCATTATCTGTGCGTAAAGAAATCTGAAAAATTTCCACAAAGGGACCAGAATACTGCCTGGGCTTATAAATGGCCCGGCACAATCACAATCTCACTTTGCCAATACAAAAAAAAAAGAGAAAATGCAGGGTGAAAAAGCCCCGCTTTATGCATATGTGAGGACAGAATGATATAAGGCATTTACACAAGTGAGAAGTGAAGAGCAAAAATAAAAGGAAGTGTAACCGAACAGCACATTATGACACTAGTGGGTAATTTTTTGTTACAGACTGTTCCAGTAAAGGGAATTACAA
Organism: Tinamus guttatus; assembly: GCF_059628265.1. Lineage (NCBI taxonomy): Eukaryota > Metazoa > Chordata > Aves > Tinamiformes > Tinamidae > Tinamus > Tinamus guttatus. The sequence goes on from NW_028288684.1 coordinate 13,453,586, forward strand.
AAGACTCATTCATACATACATACTTCAAAATTCTTTCAAATTTCCTGTCATACATGATGCTGTTGGTCATCTGACAAATTTCAGACATCTAATTGTAATAAGATAGCACTATAACACCATTTAACTTGGCTTTGTTTAATTGTTAACATAAGGGGGAAAAAAAAAAGGTTGTTTGGGGAGTTAATGGACACACAAACTTTACTAAATCAATGACGAGTCATTTTAAGGGAGTCTCTGATACCGAGAAGGCAACACTAAAACTTTTAAGTATTGAGTCAGATCTCCAAATACCAGACCTGAAGAGTTCTGAAGTGTGGAACTGGACGTTCCCTGGACCTAGTCCTATTGAGCATTGCATAAGGAAGTGAATTTTATGTATGTGTCCGTGGTTTAAATTGCAGTCAATCACTTGCCTTTCATTGAGCCAGGTGATATTGTTCGCAGCTTCTGGGTTTCAAGCAGGAACCTCCAAAGAAAGTTGTCTTTACTTTATAGATTATGAAGTTTCTTGCTTTTTACCCTACCTTCTCCCAAACTTAATTCAGTGTTCCTCCTTAACTCAATGGTTTCTTAGTAGAAACTCAATAGAAATAATAGATCCCTCCCTGCTCCACTCCACCCCTAGCCATGTATCTGCGTACACTTTGACCTCCTCCCAGTTTGGCAATACACACTGCTCTTTCCTCCCCTCCTAGGCCTCCAGGCAAGCAGTTTCGGACCACTTCATGTTGCAATGAGGAGGAAGGGAGGGGAAGGAACAAAGAGGGGGCTAAAATACTTATAATAGCCGGAAAAGGAGCATAGCTTCCCTGAGCTGCCAGGCTCTTTCCGATTCCTTCATGCAGCAGCTTCCCCAGTTCTCCATTCCCAATAGTGACTTCACCTTTCATGAGAAAGAGATACCGGGGACTTAGCAGAAATGATGGATGGTCTTTGTTCAGAGGGCCATGAAGTAAAAAGGTAACGAAGGTTCTTCTCTTCTCTTTTCCTTGGAAATTCCTAAGGATAATGCACTTTCTTCAGTATCCTGAGTCTGGCTTCCGCATGGAACTAAAATAGTTCCCTAGAGGAGAGAGAGGTTGTGTTTTGGTCATAGCCAAGTTGAAGGCAGAGGGCAGATGCTTTGGCTTGGGTTCTCACACTGTGGTCGGACTGCTCTGTGGGCATGATTCAGCCCATTCAGCTATACCAAGTTCCAAGGATAGGTGCTTAACCTGAAAAACTGTGGGTTTTCCAAACTAGGACAAAACACTGTGCTTTGCAGATTCTTTCCTCTGGAAAGGGGGAGGAGGGTTGTATTCACATAAAGTTCTTAACCAAAAGAGAATTTGCTTTCTTAAGAGTCCCATGAAATCACAGAGGTCACAGTGTGTTTAAGAGTGTGACTACCACATTATCAGTGTTTATCACAACAAGCTTAATGGCATTATTCACTGAAACAGCAAAGGTGATAGAGCAAATTTCTGAAGGTTTATGTGTTCACATGAGTACCCAAGATAAATAGGATAGACAGCACTGATATCTGAAAATCTGAATATCTGAAACAGGTTGTTTTCTTCTAAGAAAATTCCATTTGAGCTGTAAAGACAAAAAGGTCTCACTACAGATGTGATCTGCAGTGTGCTGTGTCTCAACTGAGAGGTATGTCTTTGTATCACTTTGGAAGGCCCAGCATCAGGAGGGACAAAAGATAAAATCTTCTATTCCACTTCAATCTTCCAATAGTCTGATTCAGGTTGTGGAGTCTCCTTCTCTGGAGATCTTCAAAACGTGTCTGGATGCCTCCCTGTGCCCCGTGCTCTAGGTGTCCCTGCTGGAGGAGAGGGGTTGGACTAGATGATCTCTAGAGGTCCCTTCCAACCTCAACCATTCTGTGATTCTGTGAAACAGCTGCATATCTAGAAGTCTTCTCCAAGGGGCCTGATGAGGGTCAGGCCCCCCTATTCTGTAACCCTGCTCTGATGCCCTCTCCAACTTGTAATCTTCCACAATAATTAAACACCCAGCTCTAATAGCACCTCTGAAACACACTCCCTAACTGTCTCTGAAGGAGGAGAGAGGACAAAGGACACTGCTCTTTGCCTTGCCAATGCTGCTGCCTTTCTCCGTTGTGCACTAAGTAGATTCCTGTTCTTTCTAGAACTTGGCTAGAAAGAATGGCCAATGGCCTTTAAGTCTAATACAATGTTCAGTCAGACTATTCAAAGGTTGAAATGGAATAGAAGATTAGTACCTATTAAAGTCCTTATTAAGATAAGTTCCTTCTAAATTTAAAAACAAAGCTAGCTGCAAAAGCAGAATAATTCAGACATCTTGCTGACATGGTATCAGATAAACTTCTGATAATTTGTGCGCATGCACACTACAATTCGTTCTGACTACCCACAGCATCAGGGCATATATGCATAGACTAGCAATACCTACGGTTTTCATTTTTAATGAGACTTCTGTAATTGCAGAATCATTGCAGAATTGCAGAATCAGTAATATCAAACAGATGTCGTTCTATCAAGACATTAAGGGCATGACTCATTGTCATAAATTTTCAAGAAAAAAAAAAAAAAAACCTGCATCTTGCAGCCCCGTTACTGAAGGTCAGTACATTGCAATGTGGAAAGTTTCCATCAACTTTGTACTCAGATAAGACTATTGCTTTACACATCCTCCTCCGCAAAGGATGACAAGTACAAATGTTAAAGTTTACCTCAATCTGCTATGGGTTTTCTTTTCTCACGTTTTGTGGTCAGAGAAATTCTCCACTAAGACATAATTACCCTCAAGAGTATATCAAAGCCATACTGAATAAATTGAGGCTTTTGAATCAGTCAGGACCTGGGTTGCTATTTATTTGGACATTAAAAAAGAGTTGGAATAAACTACAGGAAAATTTTAGCAAATGTTGAGTTCAGTTCCCTTTTTAGACTATCTGCTTGCTTTTCCAAGTTTTCTGATTCGCTTCAGGGAAGATAATTTTGTTCTGCTGGTGGGGAAGTAAACACTATATTTAGAAGGGGAGAGGAACATAAAACATGCCAAAACACAGATGATTGGATTAAAATATCTGGGCAGGAACAAGATCACATACCACAGAAATCAAAAGGCTGCTATTCAGCTGCATCAATTTGTTTAAATTACAGAATCAGAGAAGGGTTGAGGTTGGAAGGGACTTCTAGAGATCATCTACTCCAACCCCCCTGCTCCAGCAGGGACACCTAGAGCATGGGGCACAGGGTGGCGTCCAGGCGGGATGGAAGATCTCCACAGAAGGAGAATCCACAACCTCTCTGGGCAGCCTGTTCCAGGGCTCTGTCACCCTCACAGTCATGAAGTTCTTCCTCACATGGAGATGGAACTTCCTGTGTTTCAACTTGTACCCATTACCCCTTGTCCTGTCACTGGCCCCATCCTCCCTACTTTCTCCCCTCATATTGATCGCATCTCCTCTCAGTCTTCTCTAGACTAAACAGGCCCAGCTCGCTTAGTCTTTCCTCATATGACAAATGCTCCAGTCCCTTAATCATCTTTGTGCCTGGACCCTCTCTAGAAGCTCCACGTCCCTCTTGTACTGGAGCCCAGAACTGCACCCAATACTCCAGGTGCAGCCTCACCAGAACTGAGTAGAGGGGCAGGATCCCCTCCCTCCACCTGCTGGCAACGCTCCTCCTGATGCAGGCCAGGATCCCATTGGCCTTCTTGGCCACTACAGCACATTACTGCCTCACAGTTAACTTGTCAACCAGGACTCCCAAATCCCTCTCTGGAGAGCTGCTTTCCAGCAGGTCAACCCCTAGTCTGTCCTGGTGCCTAGGGTTATTCCTCCACAGGTAGAGGACCCTGTTCTTGTCCTTGTAGAACCTCAAAAGGTTCTTCTCTGCCCAACTCTCCAACCTATGTCCCTCTGAATGGCAGCACAGCCCTCAGGAGTGTCGGCCACTCCTCCCAGTTTGGTGTCATCTGCAAACTTGCTCAGGATGTACTCTGTGCCCTTGTCCAAGTCATTGATGAAAAGTTGAACAGTACCGGGCCCGGTACTGACCCCTGCGGGACACCACTGGCCAGAGGCCTCCAACTGGACCCTGCCCAATTTATCACCACCCTCTGGGCTCTGCCATCCAGCCAGTTCTCAATCCACCTCACTGTTCACTCAACTAACCCACACTTCCGGAGCTTCCCCATGAGGATGTTATGGGAGACTTGTGTCGAAAGCCTTGCTGAAATCAAGGCAGACAACATCCACAGCTCTCCCATCATCCATCCATCCAGTCATCCCATCGTAAAAGGCTATCAGGTTCGTCAGACCCGACTTTTCCCTTGGTGAATCCATGCTGAGTACTCCCGATGACCTTCTTTTCCTTGACATGCCTAGAGATGGTCTCTAGGATGAGCTGCTCCATCACCTTTCCAGGGACGGAGGTGAGGCTGACCGGCCTGGAGTTTCCTGGCTCCTCCCTCTTGCCCTTTTTGAAGACTGGAGTGATGTTGGTTTCTTCCAGCCCTCCAGCACCTCCCCTACTCTCCATGACCTCTCAAAGATGATGGAGAGTGGCTGAGCAATGACCCCCTGCCAGTTCCCTCAGCACTCTTGGGTGCATCCCATCTGGGCCCATAGATTTATGGGAGTCAGTTTGCCTAAATAATGCCTAACCCAATCACTGAGTGGGAGATATTTCCTTGACCAGCAGAAAGTCTTCTCTCCTGGTTTTCTCTCTTGTGTCCAGGCTCTGTAGTTCATTGGGACTAGCCTTACCAATAAAGAGAGAAGAAAGAAGGCATTTAGTAACTTTTCCCGCTCTGCATCCTCCATCACCAAGGCACCCTCCCCATTCAGCATCAGACTAATGTTTCCCCTAGTCTTCCTCCTGCTGCTGATGTATTTATAGAAGCCCATCCTGTTGCCCCTGACATCTCTCGCTAATTCTAATTCCAAATGAGCCTTGGCCTTCCTCGTTGCATCCCTGCATTCTCTGACCGTGTTCCTATATTCTTCCCATGTGGTCAAGCCCTTCTTCCAAATTATGTACATGCTCTTTCTCTCAATTAAGTTTACCCAACAGCTCCTTGCCCATCCACACAGGTCTCTTGCCCCTCCTTGCTCAACTTCTTTCTTGTAGGAATGCACCGATCCTGAGCTTGGAGAAAGTGGTGCTTGAATAGTAGCCAACTGTCCTGGGCCCCCTTTCCTTCTAGGACCCTGGTCCAGTGGATTCCTCCAAGGAGCTCCCTGAAGAGGTCAAAGTTAGCTTTCTTAAAGTCCAGGGTTGCAATTCTACATCTTGCCCAGCTTCCTCCTTGCAGGATTGTGAATTCCAACATCTTGTGGTCACTGCAGCCAACACTGCCCCCGACCCTCACATTTTCAACTAGACCATCTCTGTTAATATCAGGTCCAGCAGTGCCCTTGTCCTCATCGGCTGCAGCAGGCTACCACCTCAAGAAGTTACCTGCAATGTTCTGCAGGAACCTCCTGGACTATCTGTTCCTAGCTGTGTGATTATCCCAACAGACGTCGGGATGGTTGAAGTAGGGACCAGGGCCTGGGATCATGAGGCTGCCTGTAGAAGACCTCATCCTCTTTCTCTCCCTTGTTAGGAGGCTGTAGTAAACTCCCATGACCGCATTGCCCCTCTTGGCCTGCCCTTTAATCCTCACCCATAGGCTCTCGACCCACGCTTCGTCCTCCCGTATGCTGAGCTCCATACATTCCAGTTGCTCTCTCACGTAAAGAGCACCTCCACCACCTTGCCTTCCTGGCTTGTCCTTCCTGAAAAGCCTAAAGCCATCCATGGCCACGTTCCAGTCGTGAGAGAGTTGTCCCACCATGTCTCAGTAATTGCAATGAGATCATGGTGCTGCAATCACACATGCTCGCCTTGTTTATTCTCTATGCTGCATGTGTTCGCATAGAGACATTTGAGTTGGGTTCCCAGTGTACCTCTCTTTCTAGCTGGAGCACTGCAACTTGACTATGTGGGCCTTCAGGAGCTCTCACATTTTGTTGCTTTCCCTCTCCAGGCTTTGGGCATCCTTCATAGGCTTTGGATGTAGGCTGGTGTGAGTGGCATGGCAGGCCATCGCCTACCTTATGACCTGCTTCCCTTATGATAACCCCCTCCCTCCTCAAATCTAGTTTAAATTCAGAGATCCACATTCTTGCTTCTTCCAAAGGAGCTAATTTTCAAAAAGTTGCCTACTTTGACTCAAAGTTATTTTCCATTATCATAGAAAAAAACAGATTCTTTAAAAGCTGGCACTTATTTCCCTTACTTACTCCGCATCATCTCTCTGCAAATCTTAGATCCCTCTGAAGGTACCTAGTTCACTTCAGTTGGACTCATTATTGTTCTTCACGTTCTTAAGAGATGTTAAAGAATTTGCTGTGCAAATACTCTTTCCATTGAAATGGTGTCTGATATGACCCCATTTGACTTCCTGTACTATTAAGGCTGCTGGGTTTAGTAAGGTGCTTTATGAATCATACTGAATATGATTGTACTGTACTTTACTATGTGTCTGGATTATAGCTGTGGTGAGTGTTTCATATAAAAGTACAATCATCGCGTCAGAGGTTACACAGATAAAGTGAAGTTTCCACATCGCAAATGTCACATAAGCGCATGGGAACTCACTAAGTTCCCCAAAGCTACACACAAAGAGGGATTAAAGCCTTATGTTTCCACACGCAAGATAAGGGCCTAGTTCTAGAAGCAAACATCACAGAACTGAACTATGCTCCTATGTTCCCACTGCAGCAAGTGGGGAACTTCTCTGTGGTTTAAAACAAAATACCCAAAGAAAATCCTCAGCACAGACTGAAGAGGCCATAAATCAGTCCTGCAATCGAATTGAACAGTGATGGCACAGATACTTGCAGAAGGCATGGGATCAAAAAAGGCAAGAGAAATTCAATGCTGCTGTCACATGGTGGTCAAACTGCATAGCCTGAGAGAAGATAAGCTTTTCCATGCAGCATTCTGCTGTGTAATACTATTATTTCTTAAGAATATTTTAAGAAACAGAAGAATCATAGTTGCACTGAAAATGCTTTGTCTTACTAGTACTTTGTTAACTGTAGTGGAATGACACCCACTCTGTACTTATGGGAGTAAAAAGATGAAAAATAATAAATCTGTGTACACTAACTGAGAAAAAGTTGTCCCTAAACTTTAGATTGAAAACGTAATATTTTAGAGAATATTAGAAGGAAAATTGTAGTGAATGTGGGAGGAAGATTGACAAGGAGTTAAGCTAGTAGTTTTAGATACTGACAAATTGGATATTAACCCACATACCAATACCAATAGGGTATAGTTGAGTGGGGGCAGGGTTGAAGAGATACAAGAATTGCTAATTGACTAGATATAAATAACTATTTAATGAAAGGTTTAGACATCTGGATTTCCAGGGGCTTGACCTTGCTGTCAAATTTTGACAAATTTGGGGGTAAATAGGTCAAAGGATTGAAAGTAGAGTGGGTAGACAGATACGTTCTCATACAAAAAAAATGATTGTATAAAGCAGATATCTGTAGGAAAACAAGCTAAATTCCACATAATAGAATTATGCTGAATATTCACTTTCTTTAATAGGCGTAGGAAGGAGAATTGCTCCTTTAACTGGCTTGCTCATTCAGAAAGACCACCTCAGATTCACAAAACAAAGATCATATTGACAGTGTTTAATTTACAATCAAATAGTGACTGTGCTGACCTAGAATCCGTTTACCTCAGCGCCAACTGGTACTACCAGGGAGCAGATAATCTGTTTACGCAGTGAATCTCATCTGGGCATCTCATATAATCTGAGCCTACCACCTGTAGTTCAACATTATTACTAATTGTCATAATCCAAAAGGTCACTCAGCTCCTTATTTAGGAACAAAGCTTTGAAGAAAAGTTTGTATTCAAGTAGAAACATTCTTAGTAGGGAAACTGAGGGTTCCAGTGCGAGCCTTTAGCTCAGGCAGCTACAGGCCTGTTGAGTTCATTATCCCAAGTGCTGCAGAAATAGGATACAACAGCCTACAACAGTACTACTATTTTGTGTGCTTTTCAGGAGAGAGTGACTGAAATCCTTTTCAGCTTGGAAGCACCATCCTAAAGCTCACCGGATTCAGAGAATGTGAAAAGGATTCCTTATTCTTTTCAAATAAGATTCCCTAACCCCAACATTGCATGAAGTTAACGAAGCAGAACAAAACACCTTGTTACTAACATACAAAAGCAGTAACAGCATGTTTGCTCCCAAAAGGAAAATCTGCTAACTGATTGTTATGTAGCATCTGGAATATTAGGCCCCACCCTCTCAGGTCAATATAGACATAAGATGTATCTTATCTTCTCTGAAAATACGGAACATATTAAGGAAAGGCAAGCCCACCACTGCTAACATTCAAGATGCTGTTCAGACTAGGTAGTAGTGAGAATTAAATTACTATCTAGGGTCTGGCACAAAGGAAGACTGCCTGTCTTAATATAAAACATTTTGAAGCCTGAAATGCACAGCACCATTTAGAGCAACACCTGCACTTTGAGAAAGACAAATGCAAGGGCTGAAATAGACTGCCCCGGTTTTAATACTGGCCTTCTTGCCACTTTCTTATTACTTCCCTGTTTTGTTTTAGAAAAGGTTAGCTTTCAAGTTATCTCAAAGCTCTTGCTAATACAGTTTGAATGGATACCTAACTTCAAATGTGGTTTGTATCTGAGCTTAAGCAGATTCTATAGGGACCATTCTGTAGGTCTCTAGAGTGCTGTCTCCTTCACTTGGACACTGAGTTTTCATAGGAATAAAAGAGGCTACTAAAAGAATGTACCCAAAAGTAAGCAAATTATCTTCCTCTGAAAGACTATAGTCTTCCAATAGTTTGGATTTTACTCAGGACTTTTGGAGTTTCTCTGTATTCTGTGGATATGTTTATTTTAGTTTTTCATTTGGATACAATTGCAGTATTCATTCTTAGCCACTTCATAAGGTTGCCTGTTCTGAATTTGCACTTCTCAATATGCAAGCAGTCACTATAAAAGATGCAGAGCATTTCAGATATTAGTTGTTATGACAGTGATTTCCCTTCTATTGGTTTCTATGAATCATAGAATCATTGTTTGGAAAAGGCCTTCAACATCGAGTCCAACTGTAAGCTCTTCAACACCCTGCCCCAGGTCCCCAAGCGCCTCATCTACACGTTTCTGGAACGCTGCAGGGATGTTGACTCCACCGCTTCCCTGAGTAGCCTGTTCCAATGCTTCGCCACTCCTTCCATGTAGAAATGCTTCCTAATGTCTAGCCTGAACTTCCCTTGGTGCAAATTGAGGCCATTTCCTCCTGTCCTATCCATAGTTATTCTGGAGAAGAGATCGAGCCCTGGCTCAGTACAACTCCTTTCACGTTATTGCTGTAGAGAGCGATAAGGTCTCCTCCGAGCCTCCTCCAGACTTAAATAACCCCAGCTCCCTCAGCCACTCCTCGTAAGGTTTTATAAGGTGAAGTAATCTAATTTTAAAAATAATGTATTTTGAAGTGAAACATTATATATACATATGAAGCTGCTCGCTCTTGACACCAAGACATGTAGATATACTCGCCAAGGTTTTTTAGATTTAAATACTTAAATGTTGTGAATACCGATCTTCTGTTTTCTTCCTTTCAGATCTCCCTTTCCCCTTCCAATCATTTTCTTTCTAATCTTTTGCACACAGAAAATCCAAATCAGCACATTTATGTCATATATCTTTTTTATTTTTCAAACGTTTTAGTTGTTTTCTCTCTCTCATTTACACAGAAGTACTTTTTGGGTGACAAGTTGTCAACTGCATCATTTGCAAGTTGTCAGGCCTCCCGCATAACAGCAAGTTTGCCCTGTACTAGCAAGAAAGACTGTGGTTTTTTTCTCAGAGACAAAGAAAAGCTACAGAATTCATTGTACACTAATTTACTTTGTTCCATAAACAGTGCCACAAAAGACAAGCCTCTGCAAAGCAGTGTGTTTATCTTCTGTAATATAACACTTTGATGACAGGCACTACACAAAGCTATAGGAGTCAGACATGCTTCAGCAACTCTGAAAACAAAAAGACCTGCGCACCAGCAAAATCCTTAGGACACACCAAAATCAAAGGTGCAAAATTTGAATTTCATGCAAGAGAAGAACAAAGGTAACAGTGATGCAATTAGCAAGACAGGGAATCATGTGACAGAACGTAGAAGAGCTATATGATAGATATTTACATTCGAGCTGAGCAGTCTTCATAGTCAAATGGAAAGAGTCCTTTTAAACTGTGTTTTTCATTATGGAATCCTGAAACAGACACTTAAAATGGATTACATGAAGTATCCTGAAGTTTCTCCCTGTTCATTGTGAAGGAGGTAACAGCATTAACTTGATAGTTAACCTATTCTTAGATTAAAAGGACAGATAGTGGAAAATATATATTTTAATTTTATGTTTCTGTAACATCACAGCAGAAGAACATAGCTAAAACCATTGCACTAAGGAAAAAGGATGTGGCTGCTCTAGATCTACATGTTTTTCAGTGGGTAGGTATAAGTACTGAAGGCAGGAACCTAACAGTTGTTATGTTGAACCAGACGTGGGCCTGTTTAGTGTACTCTGCTGCAGTTTCTAATCTGCCCAGAGAAAAAGTACAAGAAATTCTACAGCAGGAAGTTAAAAGCAAACAGGATCAATAGATCCTGGAACATGTTTATTTTACACGATCCCTGTTCATTTTCACTTTCGTTTCACCGAGGACACGATTAGCTCAAACTGCAAAGACAAGAAACAAAGATTTTCAAGGGGGAAGGGATCAGAACCAACGACCTACTTGGGTTTTTTTTAACTGCACTGCTTTTTGTCTTTTTGTCTTTTTTTTAAAGACAATCTGAGAAAAGTCAGTGCTGTCCTGAAATGATTAAAATAGGAGGAACAATGACAGTAACATAGGACACTCAAAACTAGCTGTAGTGAGAGTTTTTGACATGATAATTTATGACATGGACCTTTCAGGAGGCTTGAGCTCATAAAACACCATTCCAAAAGCCTGAGTAGCCACATGCAGCAGTCCAAGGCAGCAAGTTCTGCAATGGGGATGCTCCTCCCTGTGCTTCCAGGCATTGCTGTCCCCGCTGCTTTTTCCATTTGTCTCCTTCAGCTCTGATCTGCAATAATTAGAAAGAGGAAGTACAAAATGTCCTTTGTGTCCCTTGTCCCGGCCCTTGTGATAAGCAACTGTGTGACTTGCCTGATCTGAGGGTTGAGCAATATCTGAATCAGGAATACCTGAATCTTCAGCATTAGCTTTATGTTCTCCTGATACATTTCATTTTTTACTCTAAGGAGAACCTGAAGAGATTTAAAGGGAAGAAAAAAAAAAAAAAAGAGAGAAAAGAAAAGAAAAAAATGAAAAGAGAGAAAGGTAAAGCACCAATGCTGCAAGTGCTCTCAAAATCTTATGTATGTATTAATTCCTTCTTTCTTTCATTATAATCAGGAAAGAACCTCACCTTTTAGCACATATTTTAAATAGATCCGGTGAACTACACAGCAGAAGAGCCTATTTCTCCCCACTATCTCTTAGGGGAACTGTGGTGACCAGCTCCGCAGTGCAGCCAGCCTTTCCCCCCAGCTCCCCTGCGCCGGAGGGGGGAACGAAGCCTCCCCCTCCGCTGTCCCGCCGCGCATGTGAAACCCTGTCACCCGCCTGTGGTGGCTGGTACCTCCCGCGCACCAGCAACCAGTCCTCGCTGCGCGCACCACGCCAGCAAACGTCCAGCGTGGCACGGGCACGGCGTGACCGAGCGCCCGTCGGGAGGGTGGCCCTGCTGAAGAGCCCGGCACTGTTCTGAAGCACACCAGGATTCTGGAAAGCGGCGCAGTCTCCTGGCTGTTTCAGTCACGCAGAAACTTTTTTGCTTTTGACACACTTAAAAAGTGCAGCATGGGTGCCAAATTTCACAAGACAAGTAGTTGAGCTAATCAGAATGATCTGTCTATTCCCACCATGGAGTTCGTTTTCCAGAGCATGATCTATCATGCGGCATGACAGTAGAGTTTTATTGCCAAATAAGCTTCAGCAGAAATTCAAGTGAGGCTTCAGAGCACTTTCTGGGGAGCAAGCTTTCCAGGGAGGCAGCAAATTTGGCAAGATTCCTCTCAAAGTTTGTGGGAATCAGCTTCTGAGGCTAAAGGGATGTGAGCATTCCTGCAGGGAAGAGGGACCTCCCTGGTCTGTGGAGCTGAGGACCCAGAGGACAGAGACACGGCGCTGTCTCAGTGCCAGGGAAAAGAGGGGGGGTTCTCCTGTGAACAACTACTTTTCCAGCAGAAGTGCAGACAGTTGGAAATAGTCACCCCTGAGGCTCCTCAGGGGAAGCTGTAGTCATCCCCAAACCCCCAGACCACACTCCTCCGGGGACATACGCTGTGAGAAGAAAGCAGTGGTGCGGCCACTCACCCCTTTACCTTCGCCCCCTGCGAGCCCTCATTCCTGTGGTGGCCATGAGGCCTCCTGCCCTCCCTTCCCGGCCCTGTAGGGAAGCTGCAGACAGAAAGCAGGAAGTTTGGCTTGTCACCCTCAAGGGAACAGGCCTGCCCCATCCTGTCGGCCCCACATGAGGCCCATGCGAGCACACAGCTGTGTCTTCACCAGGACCTTGCAGCACAAGCAGAAGACATTTTTCCTGGGCAGCCCCTGAACTGGAAGGAGTCCTAGCTACCTTCCTCCCTGCAGCAGGGACCGCTGCTGCTGGCCCCGCCGTGGCAAAGCGCAGTCCTGCGTGACTCATTGCACCCACGCGTGTCTCTCCTATTACCCAACATGTGGACAAGCTGCTCGTGTGACTGGCATGTGGTCACGGTCCTAGAGCATGCGCTGGTTCTTGGCCTTTCCACACGGTTTGAATTCGAACAGCTAAGAGGTCAGTGCGTACCTAAGCTGTAGATTATGCAGCTAACCCCTAATACTGCTCATGCTGGAAGGATGTTGCAAAGAAGGAAAAAACAAGTACCATGTTGTCTGCAAAGAACTAACTGCCCATGTGCTCGTGGATCCTAGAGATTTTTTTCATAAAATCAAAGTTTAGAGATACTATTAAAATTGTCTGCCAATAGCTGTATTGCAAAATTACTACTATGAATGTAATCACAACACATGATATACAGCTTTCTGTCACCAAATTTTAACTCCACTGGTGTTCAGAGAATCCTCTACTGCAGATACACTGAAATTCCCCTGAGCTACTTGCCATTTTATGCATGTTAACTCTGAGAGAATACGTCCCTGGTTGTTTGGGACAGGCTAAAATCCCCTCTGGAAAGCTTCCCCAGTCATCTAGAGAGCCTAGTTTCTATCTGAGAAGCCTCAGTAAGATCCCTGTATTTAGACTGAAAAAACCCCTCAGCCCTTAAGATAAGACCCTTATCTTGAGACAGACATCACCATCTGGCCCTTATCTTGGCTGTGCACTCGGAGCTGCTCTGCCACATTTTAGCCTGCATGGAGAGGTTAAAAAAGCTGGGAACCTTTCTAGCTGTACGTTCATCTGACTTGGAAGCATTTTAGTAGCACCCAGAACACGGCCCTTGGTAGCAGGACATCTCACAAACTGATTTAAAAGTAAATTTAAAAGTAAGGACATTTCCCTTAGTGGCATAAACTAGTTGAAAAGTAACAACCTGAAGAAGGAGTTGCATGTCCCAAACTGAGTTGCATGTTTTTCTTAACAGTCGCTTAACAGAAAAAAAAAAAAAAAAAAAAAAAGATTTTTCCCGCTATCCCGCTAAATTTGCCTGGTAGCAAGAATCCTTTATCGTCAGCCCCTTTTGAAAACAAAAGTAATTTAGATATCTACATTATCCTATTCACTTTTTCAAAAAACAACACAGAATCCCAAATTAATTAAATTATAATCAACCTTTGAGAGAAAGATTGTAAGCTTGCTAATCTCTTCCTGTGTAATTAGGCATGACAGGTCTTTGTGTTGCTTATCTCTGTTGCATTCAAAAGAAGAATGGCTGAAGAGCCAAAACACACAGCTACAGAGCCAGAGCAGCTAATTAGGTTTGCTGGCTAGTGAATTGCAGGGCCAGGTCTTTAAAGTCGGGCTTTGAACATCCCCCTAAGAGTCCAGACACTCAGCCTGATGCAGAGCAGTGAGAGAAAATGCCCAAAGGGCTGGTGTTGTTTTAGCACCACCGAGTGGACAAGTAAGGGAAAAAAGAAGAGTTCATTTTTGATACGCGTTGTGCGTGAGCCCCGCAGCCCTGGGCAAGCAGAGAGTCATGGGGTCATAGAGTCATAGAATCCTTGAGGTTGGAAGGGACCTCTAGGGATCATCTAGTCCAACCACCCTGCACACGCAGGGTCACCTAGAGCACGTGGCACAGGACTGCATCCAAGTAGGCCTTGGAGATCTCCAGAGACGGAGACTCCACAACCTCTCTGGGCAGCCTGTTCCAGTGCTCTGTCACCCTCACTGCTAATAATTTTTTCCTTAAGGCCCAGATGAGCCCTCAACCAGCTCTACAGCCTTCAGCACCTGCAGCACATGGGGGGCACATGCTGCCCCGCGCTGTGAGCCCCTCCTGCTTTCCAAATCCACCCTGACTTGACTTTTTTTTTCAGGAGCAACCTGGTGGTAACAGTCTAGTTATTAAAAGAAGCTGCTCATTTGTTTTTTCTCTGCAGTCTCAAAAGCCTCAGCAGTCTCATAGATGGATTCATTGGTACAGCCTCACGCAAGTTCTTGTCATCCAGAGTCCATGAATATCTTAGGAAGTTTTCATGCAACTCAGCACTAGATTGGCCTTTTTGGTTGTGCTTGGTCATGGTTCTGGAGTCTGAAAGGTCATTCAAGAAAACATTACATCTGTAAATATAAACAGAATGTCTGGAATAAGTATAACAAGATGAAAACAAATATAAAATCTGTCATTTGTAATACAGAATTTCATTTGCTTCAAAGATAGTTCAGATACTATTACCATTTTCTGCAAGTATCTAAAATCCTTAGCAGTGTTTGTTTAGATCCATCACACGAAGCTTGCACTTAAGCATCTGTAATACCAGTGCTTTCTTTGCTCACGTTTGGATGGAAGTCTTGGACTAATGCAGGAATTCCACTTTGTGCAGGAGTGCTCTGATGTCTTAGAGGAAGAGGTCACACATTTCTTTCGCTCTCTTAAAACCTTTTATGAGTCATCTGCCTTTATTGAAATCAATGCGCTCTTATATAAATGAGTGAGTTGCTCCCTAAACCACAGGGAAAAAAATAGTATCATGTAAGAAATACCTGGAGTGTTTTTTTTTTTTTTTTTTTTTTTTTTTGACGGTTACTCTTGTAGGTGCCTGGATTTGGTCAAATTCCTTCTGTCTTTTTTCATACTGTTCAAAAAAAATATATGCATATATGTAGCAGCTGTAACTACATAAGAGTTGATTGATTTCCTCTGGCACCAAATAGGATAGTTTTATATTAAACTAGATAAAAAATACATTTACCTCCCCCACCTATATTCTCAGTACTTTCCTGCAATACTTCTGCCTAAAGCTTTTGCCAGCTCCGTCCCTTGCACCTTATCTGTTATGGATCTATTATTTGGATTATACAAGAGTTCTTTGTGCTACTCCAAAAAATTCACAGGATGTCTCTGTACCAATGAGTTTACAGCCTGCCTAGATAAGACAGCAAGAAAATGAGACTTGGGCTGCTTTCAGACCCCACCGCAGCTCCGCGGGGCTGCTGCAGTGGCTGCAAGTACACGAAGGAAGGTCTGAGTTGTGCTGCTCGTGACCTCGGTTACAGAACTCATGAAAAGCAGGCAAAGGTGGCTCCTTTGAAAAGTGTATTCATATGTGGTGCAAGAGACAGAAAAAAGGAGCAAGAAGTCTGTTTTGAACAATATCCTGTAAAAAACAAATATTTCTTTTTCAGTAGCTTTTGGGATACTTAGACTACAGCTCTGTAGACACAGAGTTGTCCTAGTGCTAACTTGATGTGTTTTCTGCAAACTCCATGTTTGTGCTCATCAAATAGAGCCTGCAAAAAATCAGAAGCTCTTGAGAGGCCCTGTTTGCCCTTCATCCTCTCACCTTTGAATGAAGGAGGAAAAAAATCCCCTTCGGAGATTCCAAGGCTAAAAGTGCTAGTTACTGCTGCCTCTGTAGTGCTCCTACCTGGCTGAGCCCACCCACACGTCTCGGAAGGTCCAGAGAAGGCAAGAACCACAGTCTTCTTCGGAGAGAAGACTTCCCTGCTATGTTTAAGACGTGACAGAATTTGAAAGAGAGCAAGCAAAAGCCTGACTACTGCTTTGTTTATTAGTCTAATACAGAGAGCATTTCTCCTGGGGGCTTGGGTTCCATTCGCAGCTCCCAAGACCATTTCTATATTTTACCTGATGGCTGTTTGTGTGTTTGATATTAAGCGGTGAGAATCCCCCTGCTGTCTGCCTGCCCTGCTCTTCGGCTGGATACAGCAGTCTCTTCTTCAGCCCCAGGCCTCTCTTGCAGCCAACTATCAATAAGAAGAATGGCAAATCTTGGCATTATGCTAAGCTATTCTGTAACTTGGTAGTCTGGACACATTTAAAGTTATGCTAATTTTAAGTAAAGTGAGGAGGAAGTTCAGACCAGGTCTCCCACGTCCCAGTGTGCCAGCTGGGCACAAGCTCAGTACCCAGGAGTGCTCCACATGGGCGCTGCGGCGGTTCATGGGAGTGAACGCCTGGATGGATGCTTGGGCATGCACAAATTACTCAAAATCAATAGCATTGCAGAATAAGTTTGTTAGATTTTATCATCTGCCTTGTCAACAAAACCTATCTGACAACCCTACCACCTGCTCTGTTCTAGATCAGCCCAGTCTTTCATGTACAGAATGAATTGCTTCCCACCAAACAGCTAAATATCAGGTAGGTCTTGCTCTACATGCTCGCAGTTTTGGATCTCTCTGAGATCATCTGAGTCCTGCTAAATGTTGCATACTGGGAGGGTGGGTGTGTACATGGTGTATAGCTTACATGCCCCATGGGAAGATCCTTAAAGTCCAGCTTTGCAACGTTCAGTTGGCAGGCACATAAATCACCTTTTATGCCTGTTTCTCAGCATGTGAGACCTCTATTACCAAGGCTTTTTTAGTAAGTGTGTTTGATCTCACAGAATCACACAGAATCAGAGAATGGCTGAGATTGGAAGGGACCTCTAGAGATCACCTAGTCCAACCCCCCTGCTCCAGCAGGGATACCCAGAGCATGGGGCACAGGGAGGTTTTGAAGATCTCCAGACAAGGAGCTTCCACAACCTCTCTGGGCAGCCTGTTCCAGGACTCTGTCACCCCCACAGGAAAGAAGTTCTTCCCCACATGGAGCTGGAACTTCCTGTGTTTCAGTTTGTACCCGTTAGCCCTTGTCCTGTCAGCTGTGGTTGCAGCGCAGCGCCTGCCCTTGGTGCCTCCCCGCTCTGCCGTCCCCAGCTGTGTGGGTCCCTGCTCCCTGTGCCAACAAACCTGTCCTGCCGGAGCCGCTCGGCAGCTCCACAGCGCAGCGGCTCTGACCTTGCCTTTCCCAGGCCCCCCTGGAACAAGGGCCATTAAAGGAGAGCTCCTCCTTCCCCGCAGCTGTCTCGGCGTTTCACAGCGAGGAGAAAATGAATACGGAAAACTAGCACCATATATTCATTGAATACAATAAAGATATTGTTCAGGCTCTCCCAGTGGTGACAATGACATTGAGGAAACCGGGGAGTTTATGGTTTTCATCATAGGAGTATGACGACTTCAAAAAGCACACGTACCCTACATTAATCAGGTCTCTGTTATCCCTGTTGTCACATGGCTGTCTCAAGTGCCCAGTCTGATTTATAAACCAGAATACTCCTCAGAGATGTAGCAATGTGTTTTGTTTCCCAACTGAATTGCAATGGAATCGCAGCCTGGGTGGCTGGGCCTGGCTGACTCAGCAGCCCCAACCCTCTCCATGTGCCTGCCCTCCCTCTGCCACCCTGCTTATCACCCTGTCCCCCCGACCTGTGCTGGGCTCCCGGCCCCTCCAGGAGGCACCACCAGAGCAATTCACCATCCACATCCGAGGCCGATGGCAACCACGGAGCTGCTTCTCACAAGCACCATCCAATATTTGGGTAACAAAAGACAGAGATGGGAAGGGGACAAGACGCAGCTTCACGCACTCCATACGTATCACATATTCGTCCCACATCACATTCCTCTAATATGGTGTACTACCCACCAGGCCTTCCGAGTTCATACACCTGCAGAACACAGGGAAGGAAGAAACCAGGATGGTAAACTATGGAAAAACAGTTTTGAATCATATAAATGGTAAAGAAATAAAACTTTGAAATTCTTACAATTCTCTACTGTCTCAATCGCAGTTTCTTTTATGTGCACTTCTGCAAACTGTCTCTGGAGCAGTATGTGTGAGAACATTGTATCGCTTTAGTGTAATATGCTTCATGTTGGGTTAAGGCAGGATTTATTAATACAAAACTGTAGTAGACTGTAAGTTAAACATCAGATTATGTAAAGATCCTGCTATCCAAATTTAACAGATCATTTTCAAAATGAATGTATCCCTTTAACATATGCATTACGTAGAACAGTTCACATCCTGGTGAGGAAAATGAGATTTTCTTTGTGTAGCAGGTGGTCATTGCTATCATTATTATTCAACTGCTGATTAATAGCTAGTAGCTGGATAACTAGACATCAAAGAGATTCATGACCATTGAAAGGGCGCCAACTGTGTAGGTAGCTTATGTCTTTAATTAACTTTGTCTGAAACACTGCAGGTGCAAACACAGGCTCATAAGGTCCAGCGTGTGAAACCGTGAGTTACCATTAAATTCTCCCTGGATATTGTTTTATGAAGAAACTTATGCTCTAGATTAAGCAACCATCAATTCAGGGAAGCCCCACAGCCTGTGCTGTTAGATTAACAAAGGTGGGTCTTGGATTTACAGCTGAGAAACAGCTGAATCCTTCCTGCAACCAACCGGGCACAATTCTGGTCTGCTGCAAATCTAGACAAGAGCCGGCTGAGCCAACTGACCTGTGAATTCTGCCTGGCGAGCAGCTATCCTCATAGAGACACCGCTCATAGATATAATCTTATTTTTAAGCTTATATCTAGAATATCATATTAATAAAATGAAATTCAAACAGCTTCTACAGATGTGGTTTGTACTTATATATAGTTATATATATTTTCTCTTTTTTGGCTTTATTTGAAGCTCATTTCCTATGATAATCTGGAAGTTAATACTTCCCCCTTGTTTCTCACATGGATATTTTCTGCAGTGTCAGCAGTTAAAAATAAACAACCATTAAAAATAGACAGCAAGCATCTATTAATAATTCTGATTTTGGGAACTGGCTCAGTTTTAGTAAAGGTCTTTTTTAAGATGGAACTATTCTAGTCTAAGACAATCACTGCTTTTGCCAATTTATTTTTTGCCTTTCTCTAGTTTAAATATTGAAGTTATGAGAGACTGAAATATGAAAATGACAGTAGACACCAGCTTATGTGCTCACTTTCATGATCGGGATATTGCCTTTTTGTATCATAAGTGCTAATGTGTTCACATTTTATGTGTTTTTTGCTTTGCCACCTTTTATAAAACTTCTTACAACGAAATGCAAATACTCTAAATTAAGTTGAACAAACTATTTTGGAAGTAAATACTAGCAGTACGAGGACAAAAGAAAGAGCAAAAGACAGGGCACCCAGATATGTATTTAACAGAAAGCTGAAATTAGAGAGTTGATAGACTAGACTACAGGATCGCTGTTCCAGATGGCAGGAACCGCAGAGGAAGAAGAGCACGATTGTACGAAGCAATGAAAGGAAGCTAATGATAGATGAAGGAGGACGAGAAACAGACTCTGCAAGGCAGGCATCCAATTCTTCAGGTTACGTAAAATGATCTTTACCATTTATGCACTTCCCTCTTTTTCCGGGTGATGCACATCCCAGATAAAGCTGGTAGCGCTGCTTGTAATTACCACCCCTGACAGCTCTCATTATCCGCTGCTGCTTTCGGTTGCTCGCAAGCTTGCTAAATGTTACTCACCCAGGCTGAAACGTCCTCTGCCAAGTATCAGCCTCGGGCTGATTCTTTCCCCCTCCATTTTCTTTCGGGAGGAGGAAAAGGGGAGGGCAGTTTCAGTAAAAATGGTTCTGTGGTTTTCAGGGCAGGATTAGGCAACTGTTCCTTTGAGCAAGAGCTTGAAGTTTGGCAAAGGTGGGAGGTCACCCTGATGCCAGAAGACGCAGCCAAGTTATGTGTTTTTAAAAAGTCTCAGCACACGTATTGGAGCTGTGGTGGAGGCTGGGGAGGCATGGGGAAATGCTGAATTAGCGGCACCAAGTCTAGATTAGAAACCAGGGAGCATCAAACTGTGATGAAATAAGGAACTGGAAAGGTGAATACTCGAGACCCAGCCTAGTAAAGAACCCCGGATCAGAGGTGGGGGGACTGGCAGGACAGGAGGAGCAGGGTGATCAGGAGGAGTAGGAAGGAGGCAGAGGAAGAAAAGAATCTTGGTGGCAGCAGCAGGAGCTCCTTTCCAGAGCCGAGGTCACCCTGTTCCTCTGTTATTAGCAGAAACAGGGAAGTTCACTAGCAGGCATGGTCCCCACTGCTGTCCGGGGCTTCATGCCGTGAAGAGTCATCCCTTCTGCTCCTTGGTTCGGTCCTGGCTGTGGTTCCCCATCGGGGAGGCGCGCTGGTGCCGGGAGCGGGGCAGAGGCCTGCGCTGTGCGTCGCGCGCCGTCCCCAGGGCGGCCGCGCAGGGAGGACGGCGCCAGGCCGGTGCCGGCTGCCTCTGCGCGCCCGGCCTTGCTGCATGGTGGGAGGCAGGAGCAGCGTTGCCAGGCTGGGCTGCAGGAGGCGATAAGGGCCGTAATACCCTGTGATGCTGCAGACCCTGAAGCAGAGCGCAAAGGATGAACTAGGAGAGAAGCAGACACTTTTAGGCACCATTTGTTCAACTCAGTTTAGACATTTATGCCAGCTACCCCAGAATCACTCATTTCTCTCTCAAAGTTGTAAAAGGAGCTAAGGATCGCTAGCTCTGTTGAGATACATCCCTTGTTGACATCTATATTTGCTGAGATGATTCCATGCCAAACGACGTTGTTTGTTTATTCTCATTTCCTCGTTTGTGCTCAGACATAGGCTCTGTTTTCCCTCAGAACGGTGCCACAGGCCCACAGAGGCAGCACCGCGGCGGCGGCGGCGTCTTGCTCCGCTGAGGGTGGCTCCTCGACAGCGCTCTTGAGATTCGGTCCCATCGTCACCATCAGCGTGCGCAACGTAATACCACCTAGTGGTAAGAGAACAGATCCCAAATCACGGTATGAGCATAAATTCATAACACAGAGCCAACACAAAGATGCCATGTTGGTAAGCATTATTGAAAGGCAGGAATAAGGGAATGGTCCAGAAATTATGTTTCTAACAGCAACAACAACAACAAACATTTCTGCTCTTTTTCCTAGAAAGCCTTGATCTCAACTAAGTTTTCTTTAGAACAAATCTAAGTAACATCTTTTGTTAGGGTCTGTACATTCCAGTGTGATCAGCTTGACCAGGGTGAGATGCAAGTCACAGAGCCTAGAGACCAGAAGAGAGAGCAACATTTTGCACTAGATAAATCCAGTGCATGCCCCTGTCTTGAATTCTCTGGGCAGTTTTCTGCCACACACACACACAAAAGAATTGCAAAAATGGTTAAGATCTAAAAAAGGGCAACAGGGACACCAAGATTTGGAATCAATTTCATAGAGAGAATACTTGAACAGACTAGAACTTTCCAACTTGAAAAGAGAGAAGATGAGGAAGAAAATGATAAAGGTATATCAAATAAAAAGGGTTAGAAAAATAAAAAGAGAGCGGGAAACAATTGCTCCCTGTCTCTTCTAATACAAAAATCACAAGGCATCAAATGAAATTAGTAGGGACCAGGTTCAAAACAAATAAGAGGCAATAGCTATATGCAGAACATATAATTAGGGAAAGAACTGCACAACTCTACAATATGATGTTGTGAATATTAAAAAGTACCAGGTGACAGAAAGCACCGGGGGCCTCTACTCCATCCTTTTGTAGCGTAGTCCATGGAAATGCTGCCTTACTCTGTACTTCTAACGCTGTGTGTCTTCCTGTGCCTACGGCCTCGCTCACAGTCTGCTGCTGGCCACTGCAGGACACAGGATGTGCTAAACTTTGGTCTGATAAGCGTAGCTGTTTGTGGGAACATGGGAGGGTTTATTTGGAAACATTTTATGTTTATATATGAAAAAAGGCTCAGAAGCCAAAGCGGACATTAAAACAAAGTGTTTTGACTTGGTCTGAATAATAATTGACCCTGACCAGTTATTTTCTAAGTTTCTGAATAGTAAAAAAAATTTAAAATGAATTTCATTATGCTATGAAAAACAAAAATCTGAGGTAACAGTATCCTTCAGAAAGCGATCTTGGCTCCAAGCTATTTTACGTAACACAGGAAGGTTGTTCATTCAGGGAATATTGTCAGAAGGGAAAATGATTTGTAGCCATGTTTATTTGAGGACTATATTATAATGAAGAAATATAAAAAAAGTATATGAGAAGCCAGCATAGCTTGCCTGACAACCTTCAATCTGTCATTATTTCCATGGTTGCTGGATATGACAATCTTAACATAGCTCTTTGTATTGCACAAATTATAAACCAAATATAATCTCAAGGTAAGACTTTCACCGTGCTTGTGTTACCTAGTACATCTATTTTTAAGATCCCTTCAAGTCCCCAGTGTAGTCAGGGTGCCACCATTCCAGTCAATGTGATTTTTCGTACCAAAAATCTTCTTTGGTTAGCTTAAAACTGACGTGTTACGTCTCTCTCTCTTGCCATGACTAGGGCAATGGCTTTCACAGAGACAAAAACTATTAAAACTTCTCAAGGTCTCATCAAAATTTCCACAGCCAGACAGCGCTGTTGAGAAGAACTGAGTCACTGCCACATCTGGGGCCAAACTCCTTGTGAGCCGACAAAAGATGCTCCTATCTCCTGAACTCCTCTAGTCCAGTGATTTACTAGGCAGCATCATCCTGAACAAAAACTACCTGGTCAGGTACCGAGAGCTGAAGGAGACTGCGTGGGCCCTCGGGCAGAAAGCAGACACGGCCCCGGCGCTCTGGGCCTTGACTCACTGTAACGACACGATCTTCCTCCTTAGTGCACATGGGCACTTTCCCATGGGCAATGGAAACAAAATGCTTCCCGAGGATCTTTCTCCCCTTTTCATATAGGCAGATTGTGGCTTACCTGGGAGCAGAGTTGAGGACAGGCCTCCTAAGCACCTCCTACAGGTCGTTCCTCCTTGTTTTCAAATATGAGGGAATAGAAGAAGCGAAGGAGGACAGTTCTGGAGACACGCCGCAAGTGAAGAAGTGAAGGTCCCGTTTAAGTAAGTTGTTAGGAAGATTTCTTAACTATTGACAACTGCAGAGCAAAATACAATTATCGAGATTTGGCTAATATATAATAAAAAAACCTCAATGGACCAATGGACCTGATGTTTTTATTACTTCAAATGGCACATCCTTTTTTTAAGACTGATGCATGAAAGTTTAAACAATTAGAAATAAAGTATCCATGTTAAATTTGTAAGTATGCTCCATAAACAAAATAAAAAAATTACTTAGCATTTCAAAGCAAACACAACATAAAAATGATAAAGCTGAAGTTAAATTTAACAGGAATCAAATATATTACGATCCATAAAATCTTAGGCTAAAAGAAAATTCTTTACTCTCACTCTAAAAAGTTATTCAGGATCATAAACAGAGGCTAGTAAGATTTGTACTGAGCTGAGATTTTTTTTGGATCTTATTTATGTATTTTGCTCTCTTTGAGAATCTGGCCTCTAGAAGTGTTTTAAGATTGGACGTGTATGAAAAAATGAAGCATTTAAAAACAGTCATTCCCAATTTTATGGCTATTTTTTTCTGGAAAGCAAATGATTAAGGACAACAGAAATTCTTCAATCTAAGACAGTAAGTTTTGGTATAAAAGTTTCATGATCCAGCTGAACATCCACTGTCTCGTGCAGAGCAGTGCTCAATTTTTGAACTAGGAAATTTCTGCTACCATTTACTTCCCCATTACTGAAAGCAGCATTCAAGTGCACAGACCTTTGATTAAACCTCCTCTGATTTTCAGGACATTAGCAAGAAGGTATTCATGGTGTCCATTTTGAGCACATGCTGCTCAAATACCCTTTCAAAATTAATTTATGCAATTGCTACCAATGTTCTTGGGTGCTCTGGTGAGCTCCCAATGGCTGCATTAGCTAAGGCAAGGCGATAGGATGCCTTTCCTTTTCCTGTTGTGTAAGAGCAGCTGTGGGAGCCTCCTCTCTTTCAGAGTCAGACATAAGTATTTTCATCCCTCCTGGGATATGGCTTTCACACATCCCGTCATTTGCCATCAAGGGGAGAGGAGGGGGCAGGGGAGACCATGTAGGACAGGACTGAGCTTGTTTGTGTTTCCTTTTTTCTTGATTACCTGAACTATTTTTGAACTAGGAATTAACTGAACTAACACCATTTGAAACATTTCTGTTTGGAGAAGAGCACCAGAGTTAGGCCAGAAGAAAAAATGGGAAGGGCCCAAAAGTCAAAAAGAAAATCAACAACAAAAAAAATCTGTAGTCTGTTCCATGTGTTCCGAATGAGAAGAAAAGACGACGCTCCAGATCTTTCTGTTCATCACGGAGGAGCTGAGGCCATTGCAGCTGGTTACACAGTGAAATCCCGCAGCTCCAGGGCTGATGTTTGGAGCTCCTGCTGCCTCTCCCGCAGCACCCACGGGCTGGGAGCTGCCGTCCTCCCAAACCCCTGTGAGCGGCCAGCCCCGGCGCCAGAGCAGCTGCTCTTCTGTGGCAAAGAGCAACCTTCTTTTCCTGGTTTTCCTAAGGTTTGCACAAATTTCTGAAAAAACCCTGCGCTTGCCCGGAGCCAGCGCGGCCCCGGTGCTTTCCCGAGCAAGGGCCCTGCTGGCACAGGGAGCCCGGCGGCTCCTCTGCTCCCACCGCGAGGGCGAGCGGCGCGTGGGGACGTTGCGGTGCCACGGGAGGCTAAGGACAGGAACGTGTTCATCCAGCTACACTGGGCTGGTGGACGGTCCCACGCACAGTTCTGTGATTTGCTTTAGGTAGGAAGGAATGTTTGGAGGTCACTGTCACAGCTCTTAATCACGCTGTGCAGAGCACCAAGCTTATTTAAAATTGTAAAGACCAGTTTCATTTGCCTGTGTAGGACCAGTGTGATTTACTCAGCCATGCAAACCTATGGTCTGCATTTCTCCTCCTCTGCTCCAGCTCAGTAAAGGCAGGGAGATAAGGCCAAAGAAAATTTTTACCAATTTCTGCCAATAGCAACCCCAACTATTAAATTACATTGTTTAGGGCCAAAAACAAGGAGCAGTTATGAATGATTGCTTTATAAAGGATCATTTGCCTGCATGATTAGATAGCTATTATACTGTACAGTACAAGATGGTGAACCACTTTCATCAGTTCGTGTTTCTTTCTTCATCAGTTCAAAAGCTTCACTGCTATAAAAACAGTATCAGATACAGAAAAAGAAATCCAGCATGATAGGAAAGTGTGTTTCCCTGGGAGTGGGGTTTGTAGGTATCTTTGACACCCGGCCATCGTGTCCTCCACTAAGGGATCCCTAACTAATCTGTAAGCGATGTAGCGGCTGCCCACACTTTTAGTAAAATTCAGAGGGAATAGCTGTGATTTCACTGTTTTAGGCTTGGTTGCATGGGCAGTTACTGCTGAGCTGTTGCAATGATGTAAGACTGACTAGAGGCTGCTGCTTCCCTGTTTTCACTAGAGAGCCAAATGTTAACGGGTTGGAAAGAGCCATGGAAGTAGCTAACAAACATCCCGGGAAGACTTTTTTCAGTGACTGTTCTGTATTTGATAATTCATTTCTATGTCTGTGATTTGACTTGGTAGCCTGTTGTTTTTGCTTTTAGAAAAGAGCACATAATACCTAAAGCAACACAAATTCAAGCCATCCTTTGGTACATAATGAGAGGTGCCTTTCCTAAATGAGAAAAGTAAAGTCATGCCAGAGTTTATTTTTAAACTCTTATTCTCCATATCAAGGAAGCAACTAAACCAGCCCATTTTATAAATCATTCTCAGGCCTCATGAATGCTGGCCTGCTGCACAGGCCAGGTCTAATATCAGCAATAACCTCAGGAAAATGATATATTGTCTTTCATGCAAGATTTAAGCACACGTGTTAAGTAGGTCTCTGCCGACTTGACTTGAATGAATCTGGAAGGGAACAAACTGTTCCCATCCCTCCATCCAAAAATAGAAGAGGGAGAGACAATACTCCTTCATGCATTTGCCAAAACGATAAGGGAGACCAACAGAAACCACTGCCAGCTCCAGCCCCGTGGTCTGAGCTCACTGAAGTTCTGCTGCATCTGGTGCCGGGCCGATACCGCTGGTCACTCATCCCATGTGCCCCATCCTTCCCACCCAGAGCCAGGGAGAAGTAGCAGTTTTACCTTGTCTGCATCTTAAAACAAAATTATTTAATGAAAAAGGTGCTAGTGAACTTATCAAGGAAGTGACAAACTCTTTGATGGTCTTAACTACCTTGGCTTGCCTGAGCTTGACATTCCCCTGCTCACTGTGCATTTAGTTCACTTAAGCACATCTTCGGGGAGGGGCTGCCTCCCAAGAGCTTCAAGATATATTGCTTCCTGTCTCCCTAATCAGCTGTGCAATGGGGTAAATTTAGAAACAAAAGGCAGTGCAGAAGTGCTGGCAAGTGGGGTTAGTGCACATTAAAACTTGTTTTGGAAAGTCAGAACAGGTTGTGCTTAGAGCAAATATTGAAATTCTTTCTCTGAAGGATGACTTTTGTACAATTCACAGGATGGTTGAGGTTGGAAGGGACCTCTAGAGATCATCTAGACCAACCCCCTGCTCAAGCAGGGACTCCTAGAGCATGGGGCACATGGTGGCATCCAGGCGGGTTTGGAAGATCTCCAGAGAAGGAGACTCCACAACCTCTCTGGGCAGCCTGTTCCAGGGCTCTGTCACCCTCACAGGAAAGAAGTTCTTCCTCACATGGAGATGGAACTTCCTGTGTTTCCACTTGTACCCATTACCCCTTGTCCTGTCACTGGCCACCACCAAGAAGAGTTTGGCCCCATCCTCCCTACATTCTCCCCTCAGGTACTTGTACATATTGATCAGATCTCCTCTCAATCTTCTCTAGACTAAACAGGCCCAGCTCGCTTAGTCTTTCCTCATACGATAGATGCTCCAGTCCCTTCATTGCCTTCGTAGCGTGTCTCCAACTCAGCCAGAACTGGCAGACCCTGAGCAAAATAATAAATGACTTGTATGCATTTGGCACCTTTCATCTTGAGAGCGCCTGAAGTATTTTACTTAATGTGAGTTATTGCCTACCCACTCATGAAAGAGGCACCTGCGGACAGCCTGCTGCACAAGCCAGATGGTGCACAAGCATTTTCAGAAGGCAAGTAAGGACGATCTCCTTTATTCAAAAATGCAAGAGGAATTTAGGTGGGCATAGGAATTAGACAGGTTGACATTCAGCCAGGAAAAGAGTGCATGAAATAGTCCTTGCTTGGCAGCAAGTACAATGAATTATTTAATGACACTCAGCCAAATCCAGAGCATTTCATCTTGGTGAAATTACTCCAGAGTCTCAAAAAGGTTTATACCCCCAAATTTTCTTTCAAGTGTCCTGTAATTTGTTTATTTAAAAGCAGTATTGCGAACAGCAAAATGTCAACTACAAGGAAAACCTTCTTCCTCGACAGGGAAAAAAAAAAAAAAAAGACCGCTCCCTTAAGAGAAATATATACCAGTAAACACATACTGCTATAAGTCTGCAGGCCATCATTTTTACCACAGCACACTGCACTGGAGAACGTGCAAAAGATTGTTCCATTAGGAAAGACCACACACTTCTTATGCTGGATTTTTTTTTCCCCTCTTACCCAGTTTGATGCTTTTGTTTTTGCCAAGACTGGTATCTGGGCTAAGCTTCAAGCTCATCAGTATTTCCCTTAGAGTTTCAGCCAAAAATACATATTTTTCCACAAACACTGGATGATTTTCAGGATGATTTTACTTCTCTGCAGGAGGTTTTTCTCCTACTAAGTGGGAACTGTGCTCAATCTATTGTATCTTGGCCACACTCAGACTCTTCGGTTAATTCACAGGCAAATTGAGCACATGCAGTACATTTAGTCAGAAAATAGATAGCACTGAAGTGCCCTTTGCCACACTGCAAACACTTTGTCCAGTTTATGAAGGTGGTTAATCTTAAATAAAACATGTAAGCATTTCCAACAGGAAAAAAAAAAAAAAAAAGGTTTCTCAACCTTTTCTAAAGGTTAAGGTTAACCTTTCCAACCTTAATCTAAAAGATTTCTTAAGCAGAGAAAAGACCAATGAATGGAAACCAAAACAGGACAAATGTAAACAGCAAGTAAGTTTTTTTTTGTTGTTTGCTTTGTGGGTTTTGTTTTTTCTTTTCATTTTTAAACAGCCAGGGGGAAAAAATTACCAAAGTGGCAGATCTTGGTAGATCCCCATTCTTGCCATGTGAGTCAAAACTGCCTGTCTTTGCTTTAGCTAGTGACAAATTACAGAAGCTACAGGCGCTGACTGCTGGTCAAGATGTGAAGATGGAATGAGTCCATGATCTTCACCTCTATCAACCCAAGTTTTCCAAATCAGGGCTTAAACTCCCAACAACGGCCCACAAGTCTTTGAAAATATGACAGGAAGGGAACCTGGGGAGTTATGTGGACAACCTGCCTGCCCCAAGGCAGGTGCAGCCCTATTCTATTTCCAAGAGCTGTTTGTCTACTTTGTTCTTTGAAGCCTATCATGATGGAGACACAAAACAGGCACTCCAGCTGAATGCACCCTAACCTTGGAAAGGCTTTCCTAATCTTAGTTTATCTTAACAGTGAGCTTTTCTTTACATAAATGTCCCATCTACTCCAAACTCCTCTTCTATGTTCTCTTTGAATTCTGACCCTTGCCGTTACTCTTCTCCAGATTATTTTCAGTAGGTCCACAACTTTCTTGAAAAGTTATGTCCAAAAAGTGGACCAGCAGTCCAGCTGCTCCCTGATACTGGCTAGGGCAGAATTATTTTATCTGGTTTCATTTATACGTACCTCATGAAAGCATATGCATTTTTATGACAACAACAACAACAATAATTGCAATATTCTCTTGAATCACAAAAGCAATTTTACCTACTGAGCAACCAGTTCCCCATCTCCCATTCCCCTAGTTGAGTATCCCTGAGACCACACTCACGTATCTGTCTTTATGAGTGAGTTACCTCACTATGTTCAGTCACTTCATAGTCTTGCCCTTTAGCATGTTCAGAGCACTTCATTTTGGTGTATTAATTCTAAATAGTGTTCAGAAATTATGCAAAAGCACTAATACATATATATGTGTAAACCACAAAATTTCCTAAGGAGATAATGGATTATTTGAATAACATAGTAAGTATATCATACATTTTTGACGGATGACTAAAAGAGGAAAAAAGAAGAGCCGAAAGAGTGGCCATGAAAGTCCATGGCAGAATCAGCTGAAACACCCAGTTTGTCTTTTGTGGGATACAAAAAATCTCTTCTTTGTTCCAGGACTAGATCCTGTGCAAGGACAGTACCCAGCCCAGAGGGCAGATGCAAAACATGAGGTCAAAACTTCTGACTCAAAACACACTTTGGATCAGCTTCAAATCCCTAGACATCAGCTTGTCATGTTATATTCCAGTGCTACTGTTCTACCAAAGTAATATTTAGCAACAAGAGTTGTGGCACAGAAATAGTTATACTGAACTGTGGAATAAATCCGCATGTTAATACATTCTAAAATAGTCTAGGCCCACCCATGAAGGCATCTTAAATCTTCAAAAACAAAAGAAACCCCAGCAACTGTCATGGGATCTTGGGGATAGGGAAGTAATCCAAAACATCTTAATGTCTATTTAAAAGGAATAACTCATGTAAGCAGTGGAGTATGTGCTGCGTGCCAGTGGAACACAAAAGTCAGCTGTATTAGGCACCCATTAGAGGTTTAATCCCTGCTGTGAGTGAACATCTTACTGCATAACATGCTAGTTCTCTGTGTCCTTAGCGCCATATACGTATCTGTGTTTGTGTGTGTGTATATGGCTGTGAGGGTACAGAACGAACCTGCACATACTAAGACACGTGGCATGGATCATGCATTGGACTTGAAGCTAAAGTACAGAACTGGACAAATCTCACCTGAAGCCAACTGCTCATTATCGCACCGTCACCGAATAAAGACCACAGGGTGTACGATGCTCTTTTCCGTCGGAGGGAAACGGCTAGCAGCCATCTTCTCTGTTTTGTAGGTGCCTCCAAATCCCAGATAGCTGAATTAACTTGCATACGGGGCACTATGACTACTAGTTTCTTGAGAGGTACCATAGCTGAATAACATGTGTATTCATGTTCCCTCTTATTATTAATTCCCTTTTTAATTATGCTTGAAGGGCTCCCAGAGCACAACCAAAATCCTGAAGATTTGAATTTAAGCAAGTCATACAGACTTTGTTTTTTTTCTTTTTAAAGAGACTAAACATCATAATGCTCGTGAATTGCCTTTAGGCAGGAAGTTAGTGTTATATAAAATATGTGCATGCATGTGTGTGTGTGTGCGTGTGTGTGTGAAGTATTACTCAGTCTGTTTATGTATATATAATGATTCAAGACATTTTTCAGCCTTGAAATTCAGAATTAATAGAAAATACTTTTACACCTAAAAGATTACTTTGGAAAGAAATCTGGATAAAACTCAGTATGCAGGCTGCATCTGAAAAACAGTTCAACAGCTAAAACCTGGGGGCTTAGGCACAAAGGTTTCCAGAGAATGGTGAGCTGGTGCATATTAGTCCATTGGTGGTAACTGTATGCTTTTATCAGCAAATACGAGGTAATTCAAGATCATTTGTTTTGGAAAAGTATCTTCCCCCTGATGGAGTACACACAGCCCAGTGAAAACGGCCATTTGATAAACACCTTTCTGTAACGTATTTGTGGGTTTAAGCTGTTAGAATAGGATGTATCTCTCATACTAAATGACAAGTTTATACCCCCATGTGATACCACCAAGTTAAAGACTCCAACAAAGCAAGGGTTTGGGAATGCAGGAATAGGAAGCACTTAAATAACACTTCATCCTCAAAGCACTTTTTAAACATTAATTAACATTTCAGCGCTCCCGGGAAGCAAGTAAACCCATGCCGCGTTGCCCTCCTCTGAAGTGGTGAAACAGCTTGTCCAAGGCGAGCAGAGAGCCAGCTCTGCCATCCCACGGCGGGAGTCCCCTCTGTCCAAGGCAACGCGCACTCGGCTAGGGCCTGAACTCTGCATTTACCTGAGACTGCCTTTGGAAAGCATTTTTAGCCTTTGTTTCATTTGTCACCAATGGACTTGCTTCAATAATGTGGCCATCTGTAGAAAGTTAGTGACATTAAAACACAAATGAATGTGAAGCCAATTCATATAAAGAAGCAAGTCCGCCAGAAGTCTTCACTTCATTAGAAGTGAAACAGTTCTAAGAACAACTAAGAAACTCTGCCCTAACCCAGCAGTGCAGATCTGCTCCCTTCCCATTTTCATGACCTTCATCGGACTTCGCTATTTATTTCCAGCATGCCCATAAAGCAAAATACACATCAAAACAGCAACCTTCACCTGCATAAAGTTTTAGATGTAAGGGACTTGCGCTTTATGGTAATAATGGATTTTCATGTAAAAAGTGTTTGTTTTCCAAAACCGGGGCCAGGACAAAGATGAGAGGAATTCAGATGTTACTATCACTGCTTGGCTATCAGCTTTCCTACCATTTTCTCCATAAAGCTGCAAAGAAAAATTTCAGTTTCTCAAGGACCTATTAGTCCCATATGGACTGATATGGGACTAATATGGAAAGCTATTATTGAGAAACCTGTATCTCTGGAAAGATCACCAAGAGTAATTCATTCAGCGCCCAAAAGGGCTGCAAGTTAAATGCCGGTGAGTGCAGCTCCTTTCTATTAGATAAGGATCTCGAGAATGCCAAGATCAATGAGCTCCTTCTCTCTCGCTGTGCTGGCACTGAAACTTGTACATGGCTCCTGCTTATCTTAATAAATGCTTCTGGATAAGACCACTGGGTAACTTATCACTGAAACCTCCACTTTCTCTGAACGTTGCTGTGTTCATAAGGCTATTTTGATCTCGTGTTGGAGAACTGAAAGATCCTGAAAGGCTATAACAAGAGCAAAGGTCTTTTAAAGAGGATCACACATTTAAGGAAATGAAAAAAAGGGAAGAAAATTACAAAATTTTAAAAAAATTGGTATATGAATCTAAAAGATAGGGCTTTAAAGCAGTTAATCAACTGGTAACAGGAAAACAGTGGCAAAAAAAACCCCAAAACAAACAAACAAAAACCCCCCAAAATGCAGCTGCATGGGTGGTTTTAGTGAGTCTGTCGGTTGTTGACTCCTTTAGCTGTCATGAAGCCTTTTCTCCTTGGACCCGCGAGTCCCTGTGCAGCAGGTGAGAGCCGGACAAGCAGGTTCTGGTTTGTTAAAGACTTTCTGGGCTGGACTGACACCCAGCACCTTGCAGGCTGCAGGTTCAAACCACCAGTCTGACCAGAAGGCAGCGCGTAGTCCTCACCCTCTGCCATGAGGTGCCACCATGAGATATCACCACTTGAATCACAGAGCTTCTTAAAAGTGTGGGCTTGGGATTTTGTCACACGTTGGACCTGTATCTCTTTTTAATCCAAGCTGTGGGCTTTGAAAGTCCAGAGCGGCAGCAGAGCCTGTCAGGGACTGCTCTTCATCAACGGACAACAGGTATGAGAGGATTACGCTGCTCAGCAAACGCTGAAGAAGGTCTCACTCAGTCAAGGGAACTAAGACAATTGTGTTTGCACATCTAATGTTCTGAAATTACAAATGAAAGAAGTGATCAAACCGTCGGCTCTGAAAGGCACCCCCAGCACCGTCTGGGAGCAGCGCTGCTTGGGCACCCCACGCCGGGCCGGGGGCCCCGGCTGCAGAGGACGCTGTGCGGCCTGGCCAGGCCGCTCGCGCTCGCAGTAACGGGGCAGCAGGGCGGCCCTTTCCAGGCTCTGGGAAGCCAAACCGGATACACAACCTGCCTGCCAAAGACCCCTCCAGTGAGGGCAGCAGGGCCGTGCGCCTGGATCCAGGCTGTAATCTCCACTTTATGTTACAGACCCAAACAACACAACAAGGGAATGCCAAGAGGGAGGAAACTTTCCTCCTTTATGGATGAACTGAACCTAGCACTACTAGTCTCCATCTTGAGAAAAGCTTTTGAGCATTAGTAGATGGTAGATAAAATTATTTAGAAACATTAAAGAGGTAGGGGAAGAAAAGGCATTTCAGGTAGGATATAGCCTCCCAGTTTAATAAAACTCTTTCATTATTACATAAATAAGAAGAAAGAAAAAGCCTCCTGGGCAACTTCTGCCCTTTTTTTTTTTTTTTTTAAATAAAGTACAGGAAAACAAAATACATTGTCCTGGCCTCTCGTGTTCTAATAGAAGACAGTTCAATATACAAAATGCTATAATCTGAGTGACCATCCTTATTCCCATATGGAGGAGAAAAAAGTCAGTAACAGTCTATTATCTGTAACACGTACCCTTACAAGATCTGCAATCAGACAAGGATGTGTCAAGTAAAAGGAAAGAACATGAATTTCCTACAGAGTGGCAGCTTTGTCAGATACACTAATATTTATGTGCTTCTTATTCAACATGCTGCCTCAGTTAGTTTCTTTTTGAGAAAAAGAAAATTACTTTTTTTTTTTAAATAAAAAAAAAAAACCAAGCCACTGAGTACAGCACATGCGGTGCTGGAACAAAGTTCTGCCCTATATTCTAAAGGCAAGTTGATTCTTCTGTTACTGGTGGCTCTACCATTCCATCCATGTCAGCAAAACCTTCTAATGTTGTACAGATGTCCTAATATTTTGATGACATCCAGATTACTTTATTGTTAACAATAATAAATGGTGATGAAATAGGGCAACGAGCACGTCGCAGGTCTTCCACACAAACTGTGGAGGAGCTGATGCAGTAGCTAAACTGACGTGTCTGTCCTACCTCAGGATGACCCTCCAGAGCAAGAGAGTCTAGACAGATTGCAGCCTGATTGCAAGTAATTATTTTGTTAATGATTCAAGGTGAAAAAATACATCTAAATTTTGACCGTATCCTACACATTAGCAGAGGAAGACTCAGAGTCTCCTTGGAAGCATACTCTTTTTAGCTTAGTAAAAACAGTATTTATAACCAAGTGTTGAAATATATCAGAAAGAATTCCCAAGTGCACCCGGAACACCTGGACCCGATATCCTGCTTCGCTGTAATACTGCCTCCTCAGGGCTGCCTCAGAAGGTCACTCGCACTTCAGCTGCTGCATGTCACCACCTTATAAATGGGAGATACAGATATCAGCATTTAAAGATCGGTGCCTTGTCATGCCTTCACACTGGCTTTCCACTCCCACGTGCAAGGTACGATGGGCTGGGTTTAAATTTATAAAATCTGAATGACTAACCATAGCTGTGAACTTATGAGTAAAGACAGAACTGCTGGAAGCATCAGGGTCTGAACCTTTAGCTACGGAAACACCCAACTGCACTCAATGTTGCAGGGCCGAGGGATGTCAGTGCTGAACGCTGGCCCATGTGGTACTGCTAACATGTAAGGCTTCAGCCATGAAGAAGTGCACTGCACAAAAAAATATCGGAATTTATCTTCCAGAGAAAGTAAATTAATGAACTTCAACAAAACTTTTAAACAAAAAGCTTCAGAACACTTGGAGGTATGTCATTACATATATCACAATTCATAAGTCAAAGTTTGGAAATGAAAATAGCATCTCTTTATTGATAGTCTGCCACAAGTCATTGTATAAGCTTAGAGTTAGCCAAGGTATCCGCTATGTGGGAAGATCCTGAACATTGCAAACATATCCGCAATGCAGTGGATGCTTTCGTATCGCAGGCAACAGGCTCCCTGTTACCAGTTCTCGACACGTTGCCATCTGCAGCAGAAGTCGCCTCGCTCTGTCAGCGGAGCTGTTTTACACAAGCTGCAGGAGGCTCAACAGAGTCACTTGCTCTTCAGCATCGCCAACACACTTGGGATGTACTTAGGATGTTAAGCTCCACTGGCTGCAGTGGATTCCTCTGTCTGGGAGTTCAGCTTGTACACAATGTCTGCAGGACTGGAGTTCACGATTACAAAAACTGCTACGAGGGGGAGAGAACAGACAAACTAAGACAGGAATTCCAACAACTCACCGCATCCATCGTACTGAAGGAAATCGGTAACTTTACAGAGGATTGGACGTTAAAAACAAACAAAGATGTTTAAGCACAAAGTATATATTTATACCAAATAAAACAACTGAAAAAGTATTACATAAAGAAAAAATAATGTAACAGAATGTACTTAAGTACCTAACTTACAGTCATGCTCATATCTAAAAAAAGTAACATTGGTAACTAATATATATAATTTTGACAAGGGTGCATTTAAGAGTTCTCTAACATATAACATTCTAAATGTGGAGAGTATTTTTTCCGAGATACAGAAAACAAATTACTTGACACAGGCACGCCTGCTAATTTGTATAAAACAAAACAAAAACAAAACAAAACAAAAAACATGCTTGTAAGTGAAAAGGTCACTTTAGTACTAACTTTACCAGATGTATGAAAGCTACGTCACGTTAATCATGTTGAAATTGTCTCTTCTCCTTTTGCGCTGGCGAGCGCCAACACTGACTGGTACAATGTTTGATCCACACAGTTTCCTGACACCGCAACCTGTCTGCAGGCAGGAGCCCTGCCCCGGTGCACGGCGCTGTACAGCCCCCTCTGTCTTCTGCATGTAGTGTATTTATAACTAAAAGCTATTACAATTATTACAATGATTTGTTTCAATATATACATCAGTATAAAATGCTACTCAGAACACTTTTGCATTTCAAACAATTTTAACCACTTCATCAAACAATGCAATTGCAGAATAAAAAAAAAAAATCCAAATTAATGTCGATTGCCAACAATACAGCATCTCTAAGGCATGTTTCCTAACAAACAAAAGAACGGAAATGTATTAAAAAAATCAATTAAAATAAGTATCACAAAACTGAATTAGTGTTAGAACAGTTCAAGGATTCCCAGTTTGTCAGTATCTACCCTAAGCAGTGCTACCCAAATACAGTATAAGCCATTTAGTGTTTCTACAATGAGAGGAAAACATTCAAATATTAAAGCTGTGTCAAACACACAAAAGCAAGGAAATAAAATTTGTTCTATACTCATCCTTATTGTACCTTGGTACAGCATGTCAGGAGTTTGCACTGAGAGCACTATGTGCTATTACACCGAGATACAAGTGGGGAAGACTGAAATGGAAACAGTTCTGCATCTCCTT
This sequence comes from Tinamus guttatus, assembly GCF_059628265.1. NCBI lineage: Eukaryota > Metazoa > Chordata > Aves > Tinamiformes > Tinamidae > Tinamus > Tinamus guttatus. Next base: position 13,490,189 of record NW_028288684.1, read on the forward strand.
GCTGTGTGGTTTTAAGTCAGGCGATTCAAGTTATATTTAACAGCTTAGTGTCATTTTTTCTTTCCTGAAGGGAAGACAGAAATCATAATGGAATTGTAAAAATGCTACTAAAAAGTCTTATCTTGGACACAATATACTGCTTTAAGAGCTACCGTGTCATTGCACAATATAAGTGGCCTATTAATCACTGAAAGTGTAGCAGAACATATGTCATTGTGCATGCGTTTTGAAAATTAGTGTTTATAAACCTGCCTGTATTTCATTACAAGTCATAATTTTGCTTATTTCAAATACTAAGGTACTACTTAGGTAAAGTAGTAAATTTACATTTAGTGTGGCAAATTTCAAATTTCTGCCTCTGCTGCTTCGGTTTGTAATAAAACAAACTCTTATTTCAGAGTTTTCACACCTTAAATTATTTTAAAACATATCTGTCTCTGAAGCATATATAAAAAGATCCAAGTTACTAAATGGGTTATTTTTTGGATTACTGATTTATTCCTAACTTGAAAAATAAACAATTCCTTAAAAATCCACCCCGCCCCCAATTAGTTCCTGTTAGCTGAGATTTTCCAAAACCAAGTTTCACCCTTTCACACCAGCATCTCTACAGCCTTGTTACATACCCTTGAAAATAAGGGCTCACGTTGGGAATGGCGACAGGCCCTTAATTATAGAGGTGCTAACTGGTGACACCACTATTCACCAGAAAAACAAAAACAAGCAAAAACAAATCACAAAATTTCATAGCTTATACTGAAAGTTTGATTCATGCTCACTTTGTTCATCTAAAAATACTCTTTGGAAACTGTGTCAGCTCCTGCAGACAATTTAGTGACACATCTTTTCCTGTTAAAATATAGATAACTCATATTCACCTCTACCCCATACTAAGCTCTACTACTAATATACACGTCATTACCTGCTCATGTCACCATCTACCACGTATCTTTACAGTCTTCTACATATAGTACCCAGGGCTTATTTTTCACCAAACAGAATTTGATAACTATTTTACTTAAGAATTTCAGTGAGGACTTCTTTCTTTTGGTGTGCCAGCATTTTCATTGCAACATAGAGTGAAATCAATTAGTTTAAACTATTTTTCCATGTTAAGAGAAGCTTCCATAATTTTTTCTTCCAAAAAGGATTTCAAAAGCTGAACTCACTTAGATATCAAAACTGAAAATCAGAGAGAGATTAGGTGCATCTGTCATCTTAAACCATTTCTGCTACTTCAAAATGCATTTAAAAACTGTACATACCAGGCTTAGAATCCTAACTTTTACACTGTGGATCAGATTCTAATTAAAAATTATTGCAAATAAACATGAAAAATAAGCCACTGGTCATGAATTCTAATGATTACATTCAAAGCTAGCCTTTAAAAAAAAGTTACAGGCAAAACACACTGTTTTATGTACTCACTAGCTTATTAGGCTAAAATAGGCATGTTTTAGGTATAAAAAAGCAGACAATTCAGATTTAAATAAGACTGTGTGAAATCAGAAAAAAACCCTTAGATTTCACTATTAAAAAAAGAACACCTATTATTACTTCCCGCCCTACAGCTACAGTTAAAACAACTAACAAAAATAATCAAAGTATTTCTGACAAAAGTTAGGCTAGAATATGTGGCAACAATCAAAGTTCATATATGTTTCTATGTAAAATGACTCATGATTTACTATAACATAAAATATGAACAAGAGCACTTTGTGACTAATGAAAGAGCTATTAGTAGAAACACTTAATGTCAAACAGTCTTCAGCCCTCCTTTAAGTCGTATCTCCAAATCAGTATTGACTTCTTTTGACCAGATACATCATTTTTGGCTTGTCATCCCAGTATGTCATGTTTTACCACTTGCCACAGGCAGCAGGAGACAACTAGCTGAGCAAACTACAAGCACTGACATGCAGAAATTAACTTGCAAATCTGAGTACTTAGATAAGGTGATATGCAAGCGCACACTAGGACAAAAGGAATGGCATTCGTCACCCAAATAGGCTCATCATCCCTTCCCACCCCCTTGAACAGTAGTTGCAACAGCAATAGAGAAAGATCAAGAAGATGTCTGTTCTTCAGAGTCAACTGTGGAAAAAAGTCAGCAATATATAACAGCAGCGATGGACAAGGAAGAGCAAAATGAAAGAATCTTGTTGAGTATTTGTTCATTTACTTTTTCTGAACACAAGCCCAAGTTTCCCACACTGGCTTGCTCTGAACTTCAGATACAGATGTCCTATTCTCCTTAGATCCTTCACAGATTTAGAATTCAGTCTCCCTGAGGCCTCTATAACCAAGTAAGAAAACTCTCTTTATCTAGCTTGGTGGCTGCCAAGACAGACTCCATGTCATTAAGGATGTCAGAGCTCAAAGCCTCTTGCAGACTTGGCATCAGTTCCTCTCCTTCTATGTTCATCCCATCTCCTTCCAGTGTCCCAAGGTCCACATTCGTCCCTGGAATGGCTTCAAGGTAGTCTGGGAAACGGTTCTGGTGGGACGGTATGTTACTTTGGCTGATACTGTCACCTAGTCATAATAGAAAGCAAGATGAATATTAAAAACGTTGGAATTACCAAGCCCACTATTTATCAGGACAACTAGTCAAAAATTAGCCCCAGCTCTCACATCATACAAGCAGATTCACAGAAATCTTGTTTCAACTTTTTCCACTTCTGGACTTTAATCTCTACTAATCATGTTTTTATTTTTCTTATTTTTATATTTAAAAGACAACACTGACAAGTCAAGTATTTTGGGGCAATATCGCGTGGCAGTAATGGATAAGGTAGGATCCTTAGCTCAGAACAAGCAATACTGACACTCAATTTCTGCTTAATTACAGAAGTGATGTCATTTATGAGCTCCTCCTGGATAGAATGTATTACAGGTATATTTGTCACAAATTCAGCTGTAACATTTCTAAAAGAGAAGATGCCAGAACACTGCAGGGAGTAGCACAGCTGAGCACTCTGTGGACACAAACATTGCTGAAAAACGTGCATCAAGGTAAACAAAAAACAAACCTGTATCCATCTCATCAACACTGTTCAGAAAGTCATCGGGGGTTCTGGGTACACTGTAACTGCTCATGCTAAGTCCACTGTCCGTGCTTTCATCTCTGGAGTGATATGTTCCACTATAACAGAGGAAAAGCAGCAAAAAAATGAGGGTAGGGCATGAGGATAAAAAGCTAAAATGATTAGAAGATGCAAGGCTTAGAAGAAATCTGAGGGCTTCGATGGCATTGCTATCACAAGAAATGCAGTACTCTAAGTAAAAGCCTTTGTCTGTGTGAGATGAGGGCTTTTACCACTTAAGACCTTATTATTTGGATTCAGTTTTACTTGATGAGAACATACTTAAGCGGCTTTAAGTAAGTGTCTACATTGTTTTAAAAGCAGTTTCACACACACCCACAGCCACCACAAACCCATTACAAATGTATCACAGATAGTCTCTAACGATTGTAAAGCTTAATAATGGTATAGCATTTCACACTTCTTTTATAAGGATAAAAAAAACTTATAAATGCTCATGTCCTGTTGCTTAATCACCCACTGAAATTATTTTTAGCTCTCTGCTGTTATAAATAGGAGTTAGAGCTGGAACTACTTTAGCAATTCTTCAATTGCTTCCCACTGTTGCATTACTACTAGTTCAGTTTTACATGTCACGGCAACAGAGCTAATATAAATCAAACACTGGTACAGAAGCCATCCTGCAAACAAACCCTGTTCCAAACGATCTTGTTGACAGAACAGTTAACAAAACAGGTGGCAAAAGGCCCTATATATGTTGTGTTCTTATTGCCATCTCTACTAGAAGAACAAGCAAAACCAAGAACACTGGTGGAAAATTTTGAAATTTAGAAGGAAATTTAGTAGTTGACTTCCTTATAAAGTAGATAAACTATTTCCCTACAAGTAGAACCACAAAAAATACACGCAAGACTCCAAGTCATCATCTTAAGCAGAATAATTATTTTCAAAACTTTTTTTTCCTTAAACTACTTGCTATACAAGACAGATAGGCACAAGTCTGCAAGACTTAAGCTCCGAGAGCCTAAAGATGCAACAGTCACACTGCTGAGCAGCTCCCGAAGCACACCCCTGCATGGTTACTATGAGCAAGCTCCACAATGTGTTTTCAAATCTTTCACATGTCTTCGTTTGTGGCAGCATTTACTAAGAATCCTTACTAATTTTCCAGCTTGAATATGAAGTGAAGTTTAGCTTCATGTGCAGCTCAAATTAGCATGAAGAAATACTGGTCCTTTGTGTAATGTGCTCACGACACGTATAGCATATACCTTGTTGTTAAGCATGGAGAAGGCTGGTCAACACTGGATGCAAGTAAAATGCCATCAACCATGAACACATTAGATTTTACAAAGTCATTTTTGCATAGCAAGAGACCCAACATTTCTATATAGCTGTAGCATAAAAATTTAAGAATAGTGTCACCACACATTTGATGACCACTGAGTCTATTATACTTTTTTCTTATTCCTGCAGAAGTCATATTGAAGTAAGAAAGTTACTTAAAACTTCTGTGAAAAATGTTTGACTGTGAGGTGAAAAGCTAAAAACAACTGAGGTGATACTGAACAAAATCACTCTATTTGAGAAAGTTTTTTGGCCGCTGCTATCATTTTAGATGGCCAGCACTTCTTTTCCTTCGAATCTTTAACATACACAGTCTCTGCCCTTCATTTCAATGGGGATCTCTTCCCTCCATTTAATAGTCACACCCCTCAATTATTGCATGCAACTTAACAGCATTATCCAAGGAAGAATGAATGCTCCTTTAAGAAATACTTGCTAAAAATATCCATATACAAAAGAAGAAAGCAAAAAATAGAGGAGTTAAATGGAGTACTATCACCACCAACAACATATATCTAATAGACAAAAATATATAAACAGTGGTAAATCAAAAGGTGAAACCACCTAATAAGGATCATACTGTGGAATGTCCCATTTTACAAATAAAATATGCAAAGACCATAAGTACTAAAGACACAGGCAAAGGATTTAGTGGATAAATGAACACACCACTGTACATCATCTTAATCCTCTCCAAAATAGCATTGTTTTCTGGTACTCTTTGGGTGTTCTTTTTATGTAGGCAGTGGAAAATATTCAGACTATTTAAACTTTGGATATCCATCAAACCTCAGCACCCAAATTAAGACGATCTCATCAGGAAATTTATGTAACTTAATGAGATAAAAGCACCACTGTAGGCCTGAAATTTAGTGAAAGGGACATTACGTAGATCTCTGGAGCAAATTATTGGACTGCTGTATCCAGCAGCGACAGCTACTCATACCAACAAATATCCTTTCGGAAGTCGCCCTTTCCGATAGCAATATGCAGTAAAATGCAGTGATGCACAGAACGTTATCCAGAAGAGGACAGTGCTCAAAGCAAAATGCACATTAAAATATTTTGAGCTCAAGTCAGGCACAGATTTTTCAGATTTTCAGCATTTTGTCTGAGGTAGATAGACCCACCAAATAAATCAAACCAACTAGCCAAACGTGGTTAGCCATTTGCAGCTGGGCAAACTGTAACTGTGCTTTGTAGTAAATAACCCACGCTAAACAGCAACCTTTCAAAAAAGTAAAGGTTTGAATTTGTCCCTGTGGCTTTCTTCTCATTTCTAACTCGCCTAACCACACAACAGTTGAGACTGAAGCGACCTTTAGAGATCATCTATTCCCTGCTCAAGCAGGGTCACCTAGGGCTTGCTGCCCAGGATTGTGTCCAGGTGGCTTTTGAGTATCTCCAAGAAAGGAGACCCCACAGACCCTCTGGGCAACCTGCTCCTGGGCCCAGTCACTATCACAGTACAGAAGTTTTTCCACATAAAGAAAATTATTTTATAATCGCACAAAGAATTTTCAAAGATAGCAACAGTATGAGCTTCTAGAATTATGGCAGGTATCTAAGCTTGACCAATTGTAAAATCATGCAAACACTACATAATGTTGACCTCTTACCTTATAAGTAGGTTGGAAACTATATTGATGGCAAAAAAAAACATGAAAGTTAACTTACTTTGAAAGCACAATGAAGAATCTTAACGGCTTTTTCATGAATATAGTAATATACCATCCAAGAGAAGGAGGAGTATTTTGTTCTAATTCCTGGGCACTAACAATGGGCAACCTAAAGCCAGGTTAACATTTCAAGGTAATGCAGAAATACATAATTTCTCTCTCTTATGGTAGGATATATTGAGTTGCTACCACTTTAAAGTGCAGACAGAACAGTCCGATGAACTACTACAAAATTAAGTATTTAATAAACACAAGTCCCTTAAATTGACTGAGGTTTAACTGCTTGATACTATGGAGCAGATTTTTAAAAATCACATGGTTCGGTTTTTATTCTTTTATCCATTTGATCTTTTTTTTTCCCTCCTAGTTGTTACACAAAAATATGGATGCGATGTATCTCAAGCCACACCAGTTTGCCCAAAATTGCATTAGTTACAGCATTTGCAGACTGTAATTAGCATTATTTCCAACAAAACAAACACTCCTTAACTCAGAGGGTTTAGGGGAAAAGTTATATGAATAGCAAGAGTCTATCTAGTAAAAGCTTTAACTCTTGAATAAAGAGAGAACTTCAAATAAAAACGTTTAAAGAAAAACATGCTACTATTTGCAGACATAATATTAACAAAGTAAAAATACTGTTAGGCTAAATACCTGAAATGGAGGGAAGGGGTGAAGGGAGAAACCTTAACATGAACCTCAAGGTGTAGTTCTGAATGAAACTAACAGTTCATTTATCTCACAGCAAGCTATTCACAAATTCTTCTGAGTCAGTAATTTGAAATGACTGTTAGTCAACAGATTATGCAGAGGCAAACATGTTATGACTTTGAATAAAAAACCTTCCTACAAGTCTGAACAGACTACTTCCTCCCACAGGAGACAGCTTTTAATCCTCAACTTTTACTAGACTTGCCATTTAAGGAAAGATTCATTTACAGCTGTGGCTTTTGGCACAGACAGATGTTCAAAATAAACTATTACATGTACTGAACAGAATCTTAAATCAATTTCCCCCCCCTCCAGTAGCTACTCCTACAAACCTGTTAAGAAAGGGGTCAGAACTATTTGTAGTCATTGTTCTCAGTTCCTGAGACATTCCAGGAGACGACACGGGATTTTGAGAACCACCGTCTTGTTCCATTGTTGGAAGCTGGCTACGTAGAGCCAATTCCTAAAAAAGGGGAAGGAGGAGAAAAGAAAAGATGTTAGGCATGTAAATGCACTTTTCAAATATGCAAAAAAAAAGATATTATAGGATAATTGATGCTTTAATGTTTTCAGTTACCATATTTAAAGGAAATAAGCTTCTGCAGACAAAGCAGCAATTTTCACTAGCTTCGGTGAAAAAATGTTCATCCAGTCACGCCCAGTATTACAGGGACTTCACTGTAAATATACTTATGGATATTAAAATTCTATGTTTACATATGTATTTTCAAGTTTAATTTGGTATCTTTTTTCTAAGTCTTTTCTTAAAGTCAAAAAGAGTTGTCAGCACTTCCTGAATCCTAAGATACAGCTATGTCTGCTATCTCTTTTGCCTATTCCTTGCAATCCCTGGTTAGTTCTAATTTCGTATTCATCCAGCAACTTTCCTTAAAAGTTCCTGTTCACTCCTCCTGTTGAGGCACATACTTTGACATTTCTGTAAATCAGTGACTTCCTCCATCTGTAAATCTTAAAATACTTCAACAACTGACAACTTCTTAGAAAAACCAGGAAAGCCTGCCTTTTTAAAGTTAAGAATCTCAAATTACATCTGTATTTTTTTCTCTTACTGTACACCAAATAATCAATGTATAACCATTTGATCCATCCATATAAAACTTTTATCATCACTTTTTAACATAAAATGCACAAAGTTAAAAGTGGAGGTTGTGCAGAGATATTACTTCCTTGCTTTCATGTTACTTCCATGGGTAAAACATATGAAAAATACCCTTTCTTGAACCACGATCAGTGGCTCAACAAGTCACTGTTTTGTTAATACAGAGATTTGTCTTGTGACTGCTTTTCGTAGTATATTATTTCCCATCTCTGCTTACGAAGCTAGTATTTTATAAAGACAACACTCAAGATTTTTCAAGTTGTAAAATTGGGGGGGGGGAGGTCTTTACACATTTCAAACAAACCTGAGGATCACTGCAAATTTTTAAAATATAAAAATCAACTTTAATTTCCCATTTTTTCCAGTTCTTCACCAATTTCATTTAAAAAAGTCCAAGGTAACTTTCTTTTCTAGTAGATTGTACCAAACATACAATGCTCCTCTACCACCTGCTTTTCTTCTTTTCTCAGCTATCTGTGCTTCACTCGCATTGCTGTGGATTATAATTCCACATATTCCTTTAATAGCAAATTTCATGTACTGCAGTAGAACGTTTTCCCACTCCAGGTGCTCAGACCCTGTGGAAATATCCGAATGTACCAATTGTTTTTGTCACATGCAACTGTTTCCCCTAGGTAAGCACAGTCCATTCATTAGGTTATGCAAAGGCAAACACATGTTATGTTCTAATAAACGGTAATAATATTCCTTCCCCTCATTTTCACATCAGAGGAAAGCAGGCACCCTTTATTCATTTCTATAGGCTTATTCAAATGTCTTTCCTTTTGTTATGTAATAAAACTGAGCACACAGAATATATAACATTTATTTTACATCTTAGCTTACAAGCCTTATCAGTCATACTAGCCTTAATCCAAGAAGGGCCTGATATTCATATGATATACAAGTGGAATCATCCTTTTGTTTTATTTAAATACAGTATGCTTTCCAGGAATGCTTCTCCGGTGGTGATCTGAGAGAAGTCTTAAAACATCCCCAGAATTAGTCACTTTCACCACATACTTTATGTTCTTCCACTGGAGAGCAGAAAAATTCCTCCAAACACCTTTCCTTCTCCGATAAACTTCCTTTAACATGATATCACTACTTTCCATTAGTTAGTTTACTATTTTCCCATTAAAAATAAGGGGCAAAAAAAATTGATTTTGCATCACTGCATTTAGATTCTTTTCAGCCTTGGGTTCACACCTGGCAACCTTCCTGCTGGACTATGCCATAGGTGCATTCTTTACTGCAACATCAGAGCAGTCAGTTAACCACCTCCCCAGTCCTATATTTCTATAATTGTCTGGATGTGGCAAGAATTCCCTGGCCTTTCCCCTTAGCTCTGCACAAGGCCTTTTTGTCTCTTTAGACTGCGGACCCTGACTAGGAAACAGGGAGCAGAGGGCACAAGTGCCACTCTCAGAAGAACCCAAATCAGAGACTAGCACCCCAACAGCTATGCCCCTGCAAAGCCAGCTGGAGTCCTTTCTGCCTACAAAGCCCTGGAATGACATTACCTCTCGTGGGAAGGGCCTGATCTACCACACCTTCAGCAATGCCTAGTGATCCCATAGCTGAAAACACCACCACAAACCAACCAACCCCCAAAGCACAACAACAAATAACACACAGGCCTCCTTTTCAAGGGTTACATCTGATGTTTCTTGTACCACAGTGGGAGGAAAGAAAGAAAAATTTCTCCTCTGTACCTTAAACTTAGAGGTGAAGAAAAAGAAATCAGTACAAAGGAATTAACAAAATGCCAAGGGAGAAAGTTACCCTTGTATTTTCTAAATACTTACAGGGCAGGAGCAATTGAATGCAGTTTTGTCAATACATGACCTTGAAATAGCACGATAAAAATAAGTATAGCTCAGATAATGGGTAACTACAAAACATAATTATATTTCACTAAAGACCTATTAAAGATTCACATAAACCAGGAGACAGATAATATTAAATTTAATACTAATTTTATCTTTGTTTCAACAAACAGTACCAAAATGCAAAATTGTAACATTTTGCATTAACGCTATTTATTCAGAACAGGAAGAACTACAGGAAGTAGTTGGGAGGAATGCAGGATTTATTCTAATCTACTCTAACTAGGAAGAGTTCTACCTCTGACACTCACTCGAGCAACAAATTTATGTTAACCTTATGGTCTGAAAAAGGAACTACCAAAGTGAACCTGTTGAGAAACAAATGCAGTGATTTTTAATCACTCCATAACATATCTGATGTTTTCTACAAGCCTTCAAGAATATGCTGTATACTGTTTTTTAAAGGTACATAGAAAGAATATCACATAGCTTGAAGAATGGTCTTTTTCTTCCCCCTTCTAAAATTGATTTGCAGTGAACTTGCTTTGTGTATTACCCATGGTTTAAAAAATGCTTGGGAGGGTACAAGCCTCCCCATCTCCAAACAGAGCAATGTGAACTCTAGGTTTTAAATCATGCTTTAAAAACATATCCTTATTAGAAGTACACAAAGTCTGGAGGTAAAAATGCAACCATGACAAAATCCTGGCTTCAACTTCTATGACTTGATCTCATCCTATTTTTGTAACTTTTTTTTTTTTTTTTTTTTTTTTTTTTAGTACTGTCAGAAAAATAAAAGCTTAGCATTCCCATTGTTAGCACAGAATCTGAATTTTGGGTATTACACACAAGGCCAAAATGATCTGTCATCTCCTTGGGGAAAGTAATTTTAAAAATAAGGCCAGCATTGTGTAATTTATCTGGTGGGCCTTTCCCAAGTTTTTTTTCATAGTTGCTCAAGGATTAAGCTTTACACAATTCCAAGTCATTCACATCACATTCAAACTAAGCTTATAAAAGTACTCTTTTCAGAGCACTTTTGTTTTTACCTTCACCACACTATTGAGGAAAGGTGGAGACCGACTCCCTTGCACTACTTATACACAACAGTTACTATATCAAAAATATGACAGGCTGATCATTTTGAATTAATATATCCTTATAATTGTCTTTTGATAATTTTATGCTTTAAAATGCCTGGTATGGGGAGAGGTAGCAAGGGAAACAGAAGACCACTCCATCTCTACACAGACCATCTGCACAAATTATTTCTTCACTTTAAATATTTATGTTCTTGTTGGAGAAACACAAAGTTCTAGCATATGTAGAAAAGAAACAGGGAAAACACATGGGCAGAAGACAACGAACAAATTCAGAAATGGAGTTACGCAATAGACGAAGAGTAGGGGAAAACACAAATCATCCAGTGTTGCAATCATGAAAACCATCAAAACTGATGCAAGAGGAGCACTGATAGTTAACTGTATTGCACGTGCTTGGCACAGTTCTCATTTCTGTGTGTCACCTTTTTGCCTATCTGTGAGCAAGAGATTCTGGGCAACCACCTCCAGTCCCGTTTGCGAGAGCCGGTAGGGCAGCACGGAGCAAAGGAGACGTTAGCGGCCAGCCTGGCTCGGCAGGCCCAGCCGCGGCACCGCTCCGCGCTCCGTGTGCTCCCGGCGGCACCTCTGGGCGCGGGGCCGCGTGCGAGGAGGCAGCCGCCTCATGGAGGCCGCACAGGCCGAGGCGGCTGCTCCACCAACCCCCGTTTGCTGCCAGCAGAGCAGGTACTCAAGGCCACCCCATACTCAAACAGGATTCATTTCTTCGGCTGACCAATTGCTTTAGCAGTACTTCTAGCTTTAAAAAAAATCATTTAAAAATAACTTTCCTTACAACTCTTCTGTAGCTTAACTGTGACAAACATACACACTAAGTGCATTACAGTCAGACTGGGCTGACGCGACACGGTCCCTGCACTCCACTGTGTATCCCTGTCATGCAACCCAGGTATCTTTTCTACTGTATGTAACTGTAATATAAATACTACAACTTTTGCCACACACACTAACAAAAAACCATTTAACTCAAATCTATTGCTTTCAGTAAAGAATAAGGCTATACTCTGCCTCAGAAATCAAAGAACAGTTTAAAGTACTATGTTCACAAGAAGGCTCAGGAACTGTAATGTTGCTTTTATAGTAAAAGCAACTGAGTTCCACATTTTGTGTATTTTTGTGCCAGTCAACATAGTCCCTCCCCCCTGGATGTAGCCACACAGGACTCCCTTTCACTACTGCATGACTATTTATGTCCAGTTGTGTTTGCATTTTCTGGGCACTCTTTAAATAATACCATAGAGTGCTGCTCACAAGAAATAAGACAGTTTTAAGCAACAAATAGATTAAGGAACCACTTCATCATTTCTTAAAAATATCCAAATCTGAGTTGTACTTTCCAATGCTTTGGCAAAACTTATGGCTATATTTAACAGAATTTCAAGGCACAGACTGAGAGTCGGTGTAGCCTGCCTTGACTTTTAGCTGTTGTGGGTTACGCCCCATCTCCAAGGGGACAATTCCTCCGTCACTTTATACTGAGGATGGCAGGTGGCCTTTGTGTATTCCCACCCTCTCCTGAGCTGGAACTACCATTTGTATGGCTGTACACTGAGACAAATTAGAAAACTGACTAAACTGAAAAGCGATTTTTCCGATAGCTGCCTTTCTCTGATCTGCCTCACCACACAAATGCTTTGGTTACTAAATTAGGAATAACAGTGAGCAAACATATCCATTTTGGCTGCCTTATTATTTAAGGCAATCTCTGGCAGACAGCCAAGAGCACCAATGTTTTTACCTGCTGCAGTCCAATTTGCCAGAGCTTGTCTACCAGAGCTCTCAATTGTTTTGTTAAGAAGCAAATATTTTGCTAAAAAACACTACACAACTCCCTGATCACAGTCTTCGTCTCCAATTTAGGCTGGCTCTATGCGGGTCTTTAAATATTACACTGAACTAATTTCTAGAGCCACAGCACTGACTTCTCCATTGCACGGGCATGCTGCCATATGTGTAACCCTGGTGGGACTCTATAGTCAGGCTCTGTGCAACTGATACACATCAAAAGACGTATTCGACAGAGTATCTGAACTAACCTCTAGCTATATAAATTGCAAGAGCTTTCTTACAAGCAGATGTCTACAAGAATAGAGCTAATACACTAAGAGTTGTTCTTAGAAGCTCCATTTAGTGTGACAGACCAAAAAAAAAGTTACTTCATTAACTGCAAAGACTTTTAGAAGTAGTCCACTGAATAACACAGCTTGTTACCTACTGGAATAAAATATCCCTGCTAAAAGTAAAATAAGAACAATTAAAGGAAATTTGAGATAACTACAAATTGATTTCTGCCTAATTGGAATCTTCAAGATCCACTTCTGATATTGCATGGGCTGCTTGATATCCTTAGTCCTGTGCTACTGCTCTTCAGCCAGATTTCAGTACTGGTTTTGGAGAGTAAGCAACTGGTTACAATTTTTGTTCACTGTGAAAAAGCAACATTAAAACACTGAAACAGAACAGTCAAGCTCTATTGTAGCTCTATTAATAAAAAGAGCTAACAAGTGGAAGGAAGGATACAATAATTACTAAAGTAAGAGGGGTTAGATGTTATTTGTGTTATTAGAAAAACAAAACTTCAATCAAGAGCAAAGTGGAAAATCCTTGTTGGAAGGACTCTTCACTGCATCTCATCTAGCTCTTCTCAAGACTGTACATAGCAGATCTTTTTCGGGATGAGACATATCACAGACCACTGTTTCTATCAAACACCACAGAACCAAGCAAAAGGAAAACACAGGGCACAATTCAGCTATACAGTTTACTCTGTGTGACTTACTTTCCTCTTGAACTCTATAAATATAATTATTGAAAAAAGTTCCTGAATATTAGAGTAAAAAAAAAAAAAAAAAAAAAAAAAAAAGCTATGTTTAAAATCACTGGTCAAATGGCTGGGTTCAGTACCTTATCTGTGTTTAAAAAACAAAAACAACCCTGAAAACAGACTTACATATAACAACTTGGTGAAAACAGCTGCAAAGCATTTTTATCTCCTTAATCTAGGTCAGCTTTGCATAACATGTGGAGGGGAAGGAGGAGAGTCAAGAGACAACCCTATTAGGGATTAATTACCAGTAAAAGTGGTCACTGGACTCCAGTTGGAATGAGACACGAACAAAAGTATAATCAATTATGAAAAAAAAAAGCATATAAAAGGCACAGCAGTCACCTGAAAGGCACCAGCATTCCTGTATACAGTCTGTATCTTTCTTTAAATCATGAAACACCTTCATAGGCCAAAGTAGTGCTGCACTCCATTCCCCAATAAAAGAAGGTATAAATCTGCAAAATAATGCTGATCTATTTAATGATATAAAATGGTGAAGGGGTAGGGGGAGGGCACAAAATCCTCAAGTCTGCAGTAATATAATACTAACTTCACTACCACAACAAAAGGTGCCTGCAGAATTTGAGCCCTTGATTTTAATGCTGCCTTCCTTGCTTTCTCCTGAGAAGAATGCCACGAATCTGACAGCAAAACAGCTTTACGCTGAGTACACACAAAGTGACACAAAATATTTTATTGATGAATAATAGTATCCTGTGAAATTGGTATCTTCCCCTCTATCTCAAGATTTATCTTAACATTGAAAAAATCTGCCTGTTGATTAAAGTTGTCAGACTTTGATTTAAATTGATTAAAGATGTCAAACATCAGTAAAAACAGAAAAAATACAGGAAATTGAAATAATCTTTCAAAAAACGTTACTTATTTAGCACTGAAAGCACTTAGCACTATTTAGCACTTATAACTTAACTACTTAAGAGTAAAGATGCATCAAAAAGAAATGACTCAGCAGATAGGGTGCGAGTGGTCATATGTCTTTGCATATCATATCTGGAAACTCTTCCCTGTTGGTAAGAAACAAACCACAGAGGAACAGGACAGAGAATCAGAGTAGTATTTTATTATTTTTAAAAAATAAAATAAAAAATCTACACATTTCACGTATGCAGAGCCACGAAGACAGTGGCCCAGAGATAACAGAAAGGTAAGCCAGAAAGCAGAGTCGGGCAGAGGGACAAGGAAGCCAGATGGCATCTGGCTCTGTAAGACAAGAACCTTATTACAGAGCTGGAGGAAAAGAGCAGACACTCAAAGGGCAAACACACACACAGGAACTACAAACCGGTTGTAACAAACTGATCATACTAGCAAACGTGCCATTATCAGCTGCAGTCAAATTAAGAGAAATTAAGCAAAAACAAAAGAACAAAAAACACTTGCAGCTTGAGCACAAGGAGACAAGGAAACAGCCTGCACAATACCCGAGAATAACACCACACAAGCATGCCAAATAATACACTTCAACATTATTTGCTCCTCTCTTTCTATCAGAGATCCTATCAACAAGCCTGTTGAAAGGATCGTTACCCAACATCTAGCCAAGTTTGAAATTTATGTAACAGCTGACTTCAGCAGAATATAGATGCTTTTATTTATTTATTTATTTATTGACAACTGGGTGGTAAAGGGTAAGTCTCAACTGGTTAAGCATGCAGCTTTAAGATTACATAAATAATTCATGATTTGATAAGGAACCAGATGGATGTTTCTTTTTCAAATTCCCAAGATGTGTCAATAGTTGAGAGTTCTTTTGTAGTGTGTAGTTGCTATACACACTAAATATGGAAGTTGCAATTTTTGCTTCAAATACCTTTGATTTAGACATTTTTCTGATTATGAGAAAACACATCCTCATTAAAACAAGAGTCTTCTACAGGACTATGATAAAAGATGAATCTGAGCAACTGATTAATCTTTCAAGGAGGAAAGGCTTGCATGAACTCATAATACTCAGTGTTGGCAACCCTAAAGAGATATTACAATATCACAAAAGAATGAATTAAACCCGGCAAAGACACAGTGTTTGCCCAGCACCAAGAAACATGACCAGAAGTATCAATGTATTGCTGGCCCCAAATCCAAGTACACGGACAAACACGTCAAGAAGAAAGAGGAAGTCGGACTAGATGCAGGATGTTGGACTAGATGACCTCCCTTGGTCCCTTCCAACCCCCTAAATTCTATGACTAAGAAAATTTCAAAGATCCCATTGAAAGGTTAAGGAAAGTCTTCTAGTATTTACCCAAATAAAAGAAATGCTTCATGAGAAGTGAGCTTTAAGAATTCTGATATTTCATGATTGACTTACTTTACAAAAGTAAGACCTTGACAATATCATCCCAAAGCAGACCACATCTTCCTAGAATTAATAATACTGAACATTTCTTGAAGATTTTTATCATTCCTTAAGGAGACCTCTACAAGTCGGCAAGAGAAGCCATTACTTGTCCCCCGAACACAAGTGTATTATCATAAAACAGATAATTTCTCTCAACTTCATGAATTATCATCAAAGGCAGGAAAGGTTCCAACAAGAAGAAAAGTGTGACCAAAAAAGCTTTATTTCTATCTATAGATGTTTCCAGATTCACTGGGTTGACTATGACCTGAATCTGATGTACATACTTGGACTTAAAAAATAGTATCATAGAGAAGACAACAGAGACTGAAACTATGGCATACGGCCTCAAGAAGCATCCACAGAACAAATTCCAAGGCAGTTCTCTAAGCATCTTCTCTCACATATGGCTGGTCACCACTTCATTGAAGTGGTGCATGAAAGTACAGAAGTAAAGCAGATCATAATCATACATGAATAATCCTGTGTTATAAACCTTTGAAGTTGACACAGTTGCACACTTTTCTATCAGTAAGATCACTCAAACACAACTTGGCTTAATTAGTGACTGCAGGCTAATAAAACCCAGTCTGGTGGGTATAAAGAAAGCCTGACAAAGTCCGTTTAAATATAATCGGAAACTTGAACTTTGTGTATATCCTTTTACCATTTTTCATCCCAAGCAACGAACCAAGGGAGACTACTGCAGTCATGTGTAGTGACATTGCACATATTGTCTATTATGTCACTCTACAAGAGGATCCTTTGAGTTTTTGCAACTTTATAGTGCTTTAAGTCAAAATTTCAGGTAATTCCAAAATTGTGATCTTTCCGAGTTAAATCTGTAATCGATACTAAAGATTTCTATTATTTGCTGCATATTTTTCAGTTGCCAACAGGAAGCAGAAGTTACTGTGAAAGAAGGAGCAAAAGCATGATAGAGCTTCTTACATATGGGGAAACACAGAATACAATTTGGGTTTTGGCACTCAATGGAAAAAGCATCCCTTTTGAATAACTTGGTTGTGATAGAGGATAAGATGATTTGAACTGCTGTGGAGGAAAGCACTTCTCTGTTTATATCTTTATATACCAGCGATTCTTAACAGTTTTTCCTCCTCCTGTGTAATGGAATCTAATGCTAAGACCATTACCAAGCTAATGCTCTGTAAATGAATTAAGTAATTGGTTGCTGATTCCACCTTAGTTCAAGTTTAAGTTTGAGAGCTGCCCTGATATTGCCAAATGGGACTGTATTTTTTTCAGGATGCCAACACTATTCCTGAAGTTTGAAGACCATTTTTCTAAAGACCACCTTCTCCAAACTAGTAATGTACAACTTCTGTACTACTTCACAGGAGAATTTGACACAGCAGTACTCATGGCAACAAAACACAGGATACTTCTTTATTTTTCCAAGAAATATGCTATCTTCACTGCACAAAAAGAAAAAAACAAAAAAATAATACAAGCCAAAGTAAATGCTGTCCTAAAAACAGTAGGTTAAGAACACTGGTAGCAATAAGAAGCAAGAAAATCTTTGAATATATCCATAAATTCACCCTTTTAGGAATACACGCAATATTCCATTTCTTAAGAACCTAAGAGAAATGCACATTCAGCTTCTCATTGTGCTTTACATTCTGACCAATTCTCTTTTGCTCTGAGTTGGTAAAACTTGTAAAAAATGTTTCCTACACAGAAAATGCATCTATGCAGGACCCTGTTAAATTTCAGAACAGAATGACTACAAGTTATATCCCCTTAGCAAGTATGTTGTTAGTCTAACCTCTTAAATATTTGTTATATTTCACATGCTTAAAGAAAAATTCATAAATACTTTAAATGATTTTTGACTGATTTGCAGATATTCTTTAAGATCAAACCTGTTTAAACAAACTGATCAGAATATTCATATGAACAGTAAGTACTTAAAAGTCACAAACTACTACCTTAGATGTAATGGAAGGTTTGCTTTAAATACACATCTTGATGACATCAGGGCTGGAACAGCAGTATCCACAAGAATGCTAAACAAGAATGTCGTTTTCAATGCAGAAAAACGTGCAATGAATTCCTCATTTGCTTTTAAATATTGATATAAAGTTGTGGTAATGCTGCACTCAGAAACAAATGTTAGGGTCATGACCAGAGAAGTGGTTCAAAAACGTGTATGACAGAGCTTGTTTCTAGAATGTTTTTTTATGTAACAAAGTTCCTCTGCTAGCCTGATTTAATGCTTTATTTTTTTCTAATTATGCTGAAACATCAGTTAAGAGCCTACCTGATGTTTTGGAGAATTTGCTGTGCTGGGATTGATATTCCGCAATGCCTAAGAGTAAAAAATAAGATGGATAACGATTACTTTAGCTGCATAGTTTGGCTGTGCAGGCTGTCTAATAAACACCATCTTGTAGTATAAAGTCCCCAAGACAAGCCAGATGAGACAGGATAAGGGAGTTGAGAGTCCACAAAAAAAAAAAAAAGAAAAAAAAAAAGAAAAAAGAAAGAAAAAAAAATCATGAAACAGGGAAACAAAACTCGCAGCTTTACTAAGGATGAGTATTGACAGAAAAGCTTAACGGCCAGGGAGAACAACACGAGAGGAACTCACTGTCACCTTGTCCAAAGTTAGTCAGGTTTCTTAATGACAACTGAAGCAAGAAGAAAATTAGAAGGCCTACCTAGAAGCATGCTAGCATAGTGTAAAACATTTGTTGGTGGATTAATAGCAAAGCAGGAATAGCAGAAGCCCAGGTGCTTAAGCAGAGAGCAAAACTCCTGATGCCATTTTTGCAGTGTGTTTTTTATTTGGAGTACTACAGGAAGCATCGGGTTTTAAAGATGACCCATCTTATATCAAGAGATGCTAGAGATTCCTAAACACAAACCTAGAGCACAAAAATGATAATGGGAGCCAGATTCCAGGACAGAATACTGAAGAAAGAAAAAAGTTGTCTTTTAAGATGTCTCCTCTCCTGATACAAAGCCCATCACCCAAAGTGAAGAAGGGAACAGAGTAAGATTTTTAAAAGTTCATTTTCCTAAAAGAGAAGATTAGTGCTTTCTCTGGCAGTGTCAAAAATAAAGAATATCCTAAGCATCTAGCACAGATGGTAAAAATCTTTTCTAATGAAGCAGAGGATTTAAATAAAAGTCAAAAAGAAGTCTGAGGTGGAACTGAAAATCCAGAAATCCCAATATCCAGCCCTACCCTCTGTCACTCACTATGGTTATATTCATGTACTAGAAAAATTCTGAAAGGAAGAGTTTACAGCCTAATTATGAAGTCTGAAATTCCTCATAATAAGAAAATCACAGCTTCAGAATCCAGCGTGATTCAGTTGTTCCATACTCCTCTGTTAAACAGATGAGATTTTAGTAACAAGGTGTCTCCTCAATGCATCACATACAAACTTGAAAAGTACTTTGGAATCCTGCAGCCTGTGACACATTCTAAAAGGGAAAGACTTCCCTCCGCTTCAAAGGCAGAACCAAAGCAGCTGTGGGAACCAAACTTTCTGCCTTTTTGCATGACTCAGAACTCAATGAATGTGAGAGAGATTCTCAAGAGGAATCTCCAATCAGATCAGCAGTCCATGATGTCATCCTACTAGTAAGGCAGCCTGCTCTTTGAGAGTTTTGTTAGACAGGAATGAGGGAGGAAAGCAAAACGCTTCTGTCTCATAAATCGGACACTTTCACTACCAGGCTGATACCAGTAAACAGAAAAAATTAAGACTTTTTCACATCTTAAAGCCTTTTGTACAGTCTCTAGTTTTTAACACACACTAGAACAACAACTTAACCAGAACAATAAAACATAAAAATAAATAGTGGAAGTAGGTGTCTAACCTGCGGCCTCACCTGCCGAAGCAGTTCTTGATGCTTCAGTCTCAGCCTTTCCTTCTCCATCTGCAGCTGCTGCAGTCTCATCTGCTGCTGCTGATTGGAGCTGCTCCCACCCATCACGCCAGCCTGGGGGCTCTGCGGGGCCAGCGGGGGCGGCTGCTTCACTGGGGCGCTTTGGCTGATCCGCTGATTCATAGCTAAGGAACCAAAACAAGAAACATTTTAAAATTAAGTTCAGAAAAATGCTTGCGAGCAAAATAGTAGGCCTAGACAGCGTACGTTAAAAAACTTGTAACACATCACGAACTATGACAGTACAGAACATGCAGCTATGCACGGATGTCCACAGAATGGGAAACGTTCTGTTCGCAGTTGAAGCGACATTCTCAGGTTAAAGAATATAGGGTCCAACTCTGAAAAGAGCCAAACTTTTAAGATGGTAAGAAAGAGAGAAAGTCCCTGAGAAAGTCCAAACTAGTGATAAAATATTTCAAGTGTAATTAGAATAATTAATTCTCTCTTATTCTCTTCTTTTTAATATACTTTTCTTGACTTAGGTGCAAAAAAAAAAATACAATTTACTTATTCAGGTGAATTCTTAGTATCCTTAAGCTCTGTAACCCACTGAATACCAAAACAGACGGTCTCCCTTATATCCAGCTACATTTGGTTACAGGCTACATTCCTCCATCTGTGCTGCAGCTCATGCATCAACCATTCACAATGTTTCCACACCAAGTTTTGAGTGTGACACCAACTTCATTTGGAGCAGCGTGAGATGAAAAACTAGGGATGGTACAGAAATGGCAGGTAAATAACACAGGCAGAAATATTGCCATCAGCACATGGCATGTGTTTTGCTGACGCTTCTTCCCCTCCTCCACCTCCCCTGCAAGGTGTGCAGGGCATCTTTTCTGGGGTGGAAAGAAAAAGCTTATTCCTATATAACTAATACATAATGATGACTCATCTCCCCTTTTCCCATGAAAGCAAGATCTAAGGTAAATTTTGTTTCATAAAATAATGTATAATTTGGACCTAGCTACTTGACAGACCTGATTTTTCCCTCACAAGAGACCTGCTGAAGGTCAGCAGATGCCCTGGAGTCCCTGTAGTGGCACACAGGGCTTGGGAAAGGTGAATGTGGAAGGACATTGCTTTCAGGAGCTTTCAGTCCTAGAATTAGCTCCCCATCCTGTTCTCTGGAACAGCCCGAATCTGCTAACACTTAGAACATGTTGCAAAACACATTTGCTGGCGCAGTAATGGGAGAGTGGTAGGGATTTTTTTTATTATTTTTTTCTGGGAATGAGGATTATGGTTTATGGGAACTAAGGAAAGGCAATGAGCTTCTTTTAGGATAATGGGTTGTTTTGGTATAAAAACCACATCTGTTATCTTAGTTTGAATGAATTCATCATAGAATAGGATTCCTAGAACACTAACATTTTTAATTAATATAAGCAAAAAGCATTATCTTGTAAAGATTCTGTATCACCCTTTTCCTTTAACTCAACTCCGTGTGCTCCACTCACAGCCTGTAAAGTACAGACGTGCCTTTCTTTTGCTCCAAGAAATTCTACATAGTTTTAACCATCTCATAAAAAGCAGTAAGAAGTGCTGTAGCCTCACAGTCTTGCTTCCTTTCCCTTGGCACAACTGTTCACCAGTTCATCTTTCCATTGAGAGGGAACATATGAAGAAGAAATACTGTTTTACTTGCTGCAGGGAGAACGGAAAGGGAAAATAAAAAATCCCAACCAAGAACAGTGACTGACTTAACTCTCCAATCTACATTTTTAACCATTCTATAGATCAGGCACACAGTCTAAACTAAACATAGTTCTACAGTCTAAACTAAACATAGTTCTATTTTCATGAGTCCAATGTGAAAATAAAATGAAGTATTATATGTCTAAAGAGATAAGTGATCTTTTATGGAGTTACTTGTGAGAGCTTTGTACATATCACAAATAAGATAAAATTTCCAGCAAGACAGGTGAATGGATGAAGTAGAAAATAGCAGAAAAAGGATCCCAATGTCAAGTAAAAGCAACAAAATGAATGCTCAGGGGCAGGAGGGTCAACTCCAACTGGAAGTTCGATCCTGATGGAACAAAAAAATAACTACAGGAAGTCGAAGAAGCTGTGAATAAAGCTTAAAATTAAGCAGTTGTTCTTAGAAGACATCCAGTACTTCATCATCAAAACTGAACTTCAGCAAGAAAGTGATGGGCATCCGTCAACCACCCAGCTTTTCAACATGAACCACCCCTAGGCCAGCAAGACCCAGAGGCAGGACAGCTTGTGCCCCTGCTGAACAGGACACTGGGGGCTCACAAGGCCCAAGTATCAGAAACTGCTAGGCAGAAGTTTCAACATGGCCCTGCAAGGACGCGAGCGGTGAACAGGAACACAAGGAGTCCACTGGGCAGCCTGTGCTGGGAGCCTGATGGCAGGAGAAAGGTTAAGGAGGAGACAGGGGTGCAGAAGTGAAGGGCAGCCCACGTAGCAGCTCTCTTAGGGGCTAGACGTGACACTGCCAGATGGGGAATGGATTTGCTCCTTTCTGCCCAGATTCTGACCAAATCTGGAACCGGGATGATGTCTTTTGCTTTTTGCATCCTATCCTCTCATCTTGAGAGCAAAAAACGGAAGGGACAACAGAAAACAGCAGCCTTCTGCTGCTAACTCTTGTAGCCATCCCTCTAACCAAAGTAGAGGTCTGGGCTGCAACTCAGGAGTTGCAGAATTCAAACCCTGTCATTAAACACAAGGGAAGGTCAATTACAGCTGAAAGTAAAAGGGGACAAAGTATAGAAAATTACAACTACCTATGAAATCACCTAAAAAACAAAACGACAACAACAACACAACCACCAACACCCACACTCATTTAAATTTAGAGCAAACTACCCAACTCGTAAAAATAAAGCACCCAAAGCTGAGGAATTTCAGTTTTCATTTCATTAAAACTTCATCTTTAACTTTCTAGTCTCAGTTATACCATCGGCTTCCAGAGCCGCTGCCTCCTGCAGCTGACAGCCCCGCTCCACCACAGACAACTCAAGTAAATTCAGCAGTTCAGAACTTCAGATAAAGACACATGTGTACCATCAACAGGCTTTCAACGTGTTTTTCTATACGCAACACGCAAGTATCACTTCATTAGGTGTCTCTTCCACTAATATAGAGCTTTGGGAATAATTCTCTCATGACTTTTTTATTATTATTTATATACCTGTATTTATCTTCCTGACAGCTGCTTGTATCATTTCTGTCCTCTCTGCTGATCATATAATCAATCCACTCTTCCGATCTCCTGATTTTGCAACTTAAAATGTAACAAAAATGTTTGTCTGACACTGCATATTACTCCACCATCCTAGACCCCTGAAACGCTTTCTAATGTGCATTTTGACACTAGTGCTTATACCTAAAACTGTATCTAAAACAGGAGTATCACAAGATATTGAGACTTTGGTGTATACTTCATGTTTACCAATAAATCTGCAGAGACAGCTCAATTACATGATCATATATGATTTTTTTTTGTTACTCCTTAGAAGCTGGATCTAAGATCTAGTTTCTACATTCATTCACATATCTATTAAAAGGATTTTCTTTTTAAGCATTTTAATATTTTAGGAATGCAAGTCTCAGAGACTCCCAACTGACATGGCTTTAAACCAGTCTCAGGACAGATCTTCGACACGGGAATACTTTTAACCATGAAATTATACCGTGAGTTTGGAAATTAAACCAAGACATTTATCACTCCATTTTATTGGCTTAACACACCCAAGCGAAGAACCAGTGGGGGAGATAAATGAATGAATAAATAAAGTATCAGTAACACTGAATGATTTTCAGCCATCCCAGATGATTCCACAAGTATGTCATCTTCAAGGGAGGTAGAAAGGAGAATGTAATTTCCTATCATTTGCAACATAACATTTTGAAAAGAGGACAACCAGTGGTTAAAAGATTTTTTTTAACCTCTCTCTTGCAGGCTGAGGACACGACTGCAGGACAAACGTGTGCTCCGAAGTTTAGGTGTCATAGAAGCACTTTTTGTGTTTTCACACCTCACGGTTTTGTGGTGCTCCTTAAGCTCGTTTTAAAAGTCCCAGATTTAAAGGCAGAGGGCTTTGCTTATCTGCTAGAGCTGCGACTTATCAGCTTTCTGAAGCGCCTGCTCCTTCCCTTCCTGGGGCAGGGAAAGGATTTTAGAGCAGGGGCTCTGCACCCACCAGGGCAAGAGCTGCGAGACCTCACAGGCAGGCAGGAACAAACAGGTCTTTGTTTCTAGAAGAGGGGGTTTGAGGGAGGAGGAGGAGGGGCAGACAAGTTAAAAAACACTGGCAACTTAAAACAATTTAAAAAAAAAAAAAAAAGGATTTTGCAGCCCTATAACATGGCTGCAGCTCACAGTCTGCAGAACGCGTCAATCGTAGGAGTAGCAACATGCTTTTGAAAACTATCAGAGTTTGGGGCCCTCGAATACTACGCGTTAAGCGTTCCCTCGGCCCAGCTCAAAGCTGCGGCGGTGCCGAAGCTGCTCCAGAGCACCAGCTGCACCTTGCCTGAGGACAAGGGCAGAGGCGAAGGAACGACGGGCAGGCGCTGGTGTCCCCGGGAAAGGGCCGGCTCCCCGCGCAGCGCCGGGCGCAGGATCCCGCAGAGCTCCCGTGGAGGCGGGATGGCTGCTCACAGCTATCCCTTCGCTCCTCAAAACTGAAACTCACTTTAACCTCCAAGCCAAGGGTTATTTAAAGAACTCAAAAAGTCCCAGATCCTGCTGCCACCTGAGCAAACTATAGTTCTTAAAAGCAAGATTTAGGTTTATAGCAAAGGGAAAACTAAAACAGAGCACTTTTTCCTTTCACCTTCATGTAAAGGAAGAAGCAAATCTTTGAGCATCACTTTTGGCTACAGCCAGGTTTCTGACTGATGTTGGTCTGCAGCACCATAACAGAGGGGAGAGGAAAAAAAAAAAAAAAAAGCTTTGATTAAATTGAAAAGAGCCGAGAAGAAAAAGTTACCAGCAGGATTTAAAATAATGAGCCTCGGAAGTAATTAAAACTTGTTCTTCCTTTTTTTCCCCAGAGGCTTGTCAACAGTTTGTTTAGTCAGGATGCGAGGTATGTTTTTGGGCCTGCTAAATTATTTTAAGGAAATCCACGTTGTTTTGCATTAGCAGCATTAATAAACCCCAACCTATAACTCATCACAATAAAGCAACTCCATTGGTTTCTATGTTGTTCAAAGATTAATGTGAGGATGCTGGAGCTGAGAGGGGGCAGGAGCGAGAGCGCTCTGGGCTCCGCCTGGCTGCGGCAGCGCAACTTAGTAGCAATAAAAACTCTCACAGCCCCAAGATGGGCTCTTGCTTAAAGCAAGGTGTAAGCCATGAAAATACTATTACAGCAGCACCTCCAAATTATGCCTTGATTATTTTGCATCTATCAATTATTTACATTAAAGTGAAATCAGTATCTTCCCTCTTTCTCCTCTTTCACCAAGGCGCTCTGTAATTTAAAAACCAATAGTTGACTAAGCGGTTCCTAGTCTGCTTTTGATAAAGCTGCTGTCCTCAAAACTCTTCTTTGCATCCTAAAATGCTGAGGTGCAACAACGTGAGTTTCAGAAGAACTAAAATACTTTGCTCAGCCAGAAGAGCAAATATAAACAACATAATAATAGTAACTAGCTGTAAGAAACTTGTGTCCAGCACATGTTGTATGCACCAAAACATTTTCTATTCTTTAAAAAGCAATTTTAACTTTGGAAACTTAAACAATTTCAAAAGACTTCAATATTTTAACATCTACCTACCAAACAGAACTGTCTTCCCAGGACGTATTCCCAGTGGGATTAGTACTACATGAGAACTACTTAGTAGAAGACCGTAAAGGACAGATGATGAGAAGACACCTCTACTACTGCCAGTTACCCTTAAATGCTACATATGAAACACGGCAAGGACAACAGAGAGTGCAGGACTCTCGGCTGACCAATATCCAACACTTGACAATTGAAGATGTGGCAAAACACACTTAATCTAAGTCTCCATTTTACACCACAATTTAACCAGTAAAGAGTATCCAAAACAACACCAGCTTCCAACACTTTCAATTGTTCAATCACTTTCAAAATTAATTCCAGTGTTAACCAGGTCAAAAATCAAACTTCTTTCTTCTATAAAACATCAGGAAAGCCATTACATTAAAGGAAACTTACATTTAAAAATAATTTCTGACTTATTCACCTTTGAATTCTGATGTATTCCAATTTATACCTTGGGTATACGCATATGCACATGTGTGCATCTATTCTCTATTTCCATCATATGCCAATTACAAATGATTACATAAAAATTTCAAAATCCAATTAAGAAAACCTTTTTTTTTTTTAAATAAGCAGCATATGTCAAGAAACGGTACAAAACTTTTAATTAAAAAAACTAAAGAAAAACCATGAAAACCATGTTTCAAAATGACTGAACTCAAAAACACTAACATGTCTGAATTTTAAATTATATAGGAGCACCTACAGAGTACATAACTTTATATACCCATAACTTTATATAAGTGTATGTAAGTAAATGTATATTTTTTTCTTACTTGAACGCTGACAGACTGCAGGTAATAACGGCGGATGTGCTCGCGTGGGGCAGCTGCCGCTCCAGGCCGCAGGGAGCGGCACAGCGCGGTGCTGGCCGTGACGGCGGGAACGGGGCGCAGCGGGAACGCGGCTGTGGCGGTTCTGAGAGGCTGTGGAGTCTCCTTCTCTGGAGATCTTCCAAACCCACCTGGATGCCACCCTGTGCCCTGTGCTCTGGGTGTCCCTGCTGGAGTAGGGGGGTTGGATTAGATGATCTCTAGAGGTCCCTGCCAACCTCCAACCCTCCTATGATTCTGTGGTTCCCTTCGTGCCAGCCCCGCGATGGGCACATGGGGATTTATATCCCCGGGCATAGAGGCATTACCAGCAGCAAATCCCCTTTCTCATTAAAGGATTAAACTATTCTGAAACAAAAGTAGCTATAAGCCCGTATAAATCTATTGCCCTCAAAAATCTTCAATAAGGGGTTTTTCACTTTATTAGTGCACCCATATTTTACATACTGTAGTTTCTAAGTTCCTTGTGGGCAGATATAATGATTTCTTCAGCAAACTCTGGTCAGGAAGCAGAAAAACATGCACTTTTCATGCAAAACATCCTTTCATTTTCTCATATGCCATGAGGAATAACTAATAGCATTTATTGGCACCATTGTTTATAGGGCAGTACCCCCTCTATAAAGGATTGCTAAGCACCAAAACCTCCCGTAGAGTCAGGGGCCCTCCCTGTGACACACCAGCACTTCCCTGGAAACTCATCCTGCTCCCTACATCCATGTTCTTTGGAATACGCAGCAAAATAATTAGTCTCTTCTCCATCCTGAGTGATCTCCTGAAACTGTTCTTCTGGAAAAACAGGAACTGGGAAAGGCAACTACCAAGAGACCTTTGAGATGAGTCAAAACAATTTAGTTTTAATGACACAGCACGGAAAGAGGATCTGCCACCGCGTCTGCAGAGCCGGAACGACTATGGCCTACATCCTCACGCTCTGCTTGTGGGCAGGGAGAGAAGACAGATCTAGAGCTTAAAAAAATAACAATAATTTCCTTCTCTGGAGATCTTCCAAACCCGCCTGGATGCAACCCTGTACCGTGTGCTCCAGATGTCCCTGCTTGAGCAGTGGGGTTGGATCAGATGACCTCGAGAGGTCCCTTCCAACCTCAATCCTTCTGTGAATAATAATCAAACCTGAGAGGCCTAACATGAGTCTTCTGGACTAGCGTTCCAGTTTACAATGCCCCCAAATCTGCCTTTAGGGAGGCAGGTTTAAAGATGAGTGTTGAACCATCCATTGGACAGGTGAGGGACAGAGCTATGAAATACTCCTCTCAATTCCCAATAGTAAGAAAACAGTAGAGGCTCCAAAGCTTAAGTTTCTAAAATTTAGGATGTTTTAAGTGCATTTCAAGTTTTTTGTAGAAAACAGATACATGTTTCAATGTATTTGGATGTTCTTGTTCTTAATAAAAAATAAATAAAAAAAATACACTCATGCTTTAAAGTCTCATGCTTTCTTCTGCTTCTGACTGCTAGCTGCAATGAACCTGCAGGCCGTGTTCCCCTCCGGCAGCTCTGCACGAGCCCTTTGCAAGCTTAAGGATAACTGGTCTCGCACTGTGATCACGGACACAGACAGACCTGCTCTTACCATCACTTTTTTTCCTTTTCTATGGGTAGTTTAAGCAACTATATTCCAGGGAGGCTCTGCGCACCTTTCCATAATGATGCCAAACACTGTCTTGCCTTCGCCCTCATTCAAAATCCATGCAGAACTTAATAAACATTAACGTGATCCTTAACTGGGAGTGATAAAAATGAACTCGTGGCAACGATTTCAATCTGAGGTCACATCTCTTGCTTCATACCCCATTTGGCAGCTCCAATGCTGGAAAGAACAGAAGGAAAAAAGCTGGACATGTGTAAGGCTGGTGTGACCACTAGTAACAAACCTATAAAACTGAAGTTTGGAATAATCTAACAAAAATGTGAAACTCTATCTTGTTTTATTCCAATTCCTACAGATTTGTCGAAATACTCTAATGGAGTGCTTGTGTGAAAATATTAAGACTCAGGTTAAATCAGTAGAGACACTGAAATGAATCAACAGTTTCTGATGTTTTCTTCCTTTTTCCAGGTTCACCATACATCTTCAAAATTAACAAATTAAGTATCCTCAAAGGGCCAATTATCTTTGCTTGTGTTTCAAGCACCAGTCCTACCATCTGCAAACTGAAGTAATAGTTAAAAGCCCTTAATGCTATTGGAGGCAAAAGCCAAATCTTGGAAACTTGCAGCAATAAAGTTGGACGACTCCAAACTTCTTTTTTTTTTTTTTCTTTAACTGATTCTAGGAAATTAAATTTTATAGAAAAAGCAGATGTTCTCCTACTTCATCAACTCCAACTCCTCGCATGTGTAGCGGCTGATCTACTTCCTACTGAGACATTCTCTGACTATCAAGAACTACTGGGATCTGTGAAGAATGACCAGTGCACAACAGCAGAGAAGGGAAGAAGCTGGAAGACACAGATCTCTCCAGAAAGCTACCTCAACCTGACTAATTCTCTTAAGGAAATAACCTCCAAGAAATAAACCTGCAAAGGCACTGCAAAAGGTTGGACAACATATTTGTACCAGATGCTCTGCTAGCACAAGGAATCCTGCAGACAGAGGCCCAGGGACGCTACCCCAGCCTCATTCCTTTCATCCCATGTGATCTTTTATGATGGTCTGTGCTTGGCATGGAAAGATCCTCCTTCCATATTTAGTCCCTTCGTAGATTTAAAGGTTCAGCAATTCTCCTAACTCAAAACTGCTCTAAAGCCACATATATAGACTAACAGGATTAGTATCAGAACCACAGCAAGACCTCGCTGCAGTTTTAAGTGACGCAGCTGAAGACTTCAAGCCCACTTCAAATGTGCTAGAGCCGAGGCTTGGATCCAAGTTCCCATCTTCAGCTTGGAGCAAGCAGAGCTTAGAGCAGCCTATTCTGCAGTGGGATATTCTGACGGGAACTCTTATCTGATGCATTAGTCTTTAGAGCCTGTTCCAAGAAAAAAATCCATACCAACCACATCCTTTTGCTTTCTGTTTAAAGGCAGGAACGAAATACCCAAATGACCTTTACCAATTAAGTCAGGAGGTGTGCTTGCCTTTAAACTGATCCTCCTTCTTCTTTTCTAGCCACATTAATTAATAGTTCCCAGCACCACTTTGGAAAATAAACTTCAGTGTGCATCTACTAGACAAAATAAAGATGAATGTGAAGCTTCCATCTGATGAGGAACATACAGAGAGATAAGGGCCGACTCCCTCGCAGTGGAGAACTCGGAAACACCAAAGGGAAACACTCAGCATCCTCTTTGTGTCTGAATTATGCAACAGAAGAGTCGGTTTGCACACACCATTCAACAATGTTACGGTTTACAGTGTTTTCAGAATGGGTGAAAGGCAGCTTCAAGGAAGATCTTGAAGAAAATGAAGCATCTCCTTCATTTTCAATTAACATGAATACCACTGCATTGATCAAGAATTATGAAGATGCATTCACCTATTGCTTTTGAAAGATTTAATGCTAAAAACATATAGAAAACCAAGTCCTTATATTAAAGCACCAGAATACAACAGTATGGCAACAAGAAACAAACAGCAGTGTCAACCCATCCTGAGCACTGGAAGTAACGTTCTGAGCCATTCCCGTTTTATTTAGGGTCACAGCACGTATTTCTTGAGGATCTGCACATGATAAATAAGTGTCCGGCACAGTATGTTAGCTCTGTCAAACAGATTTTCTTCTTCTTTATTGGAGTGGCTTAAGAGGGTCACAAGTGAGAAAGCAACAGGAATAAGATTTTCTATTTTCTTGGCTCAAATGATAAAAACATAAACCACAATACACTGCATACAATTTTGGATTTCAAGGAAAACTCCTCCAAGCTCCACAGCAGCTAGCAGCTTGTCTCTATTTGCTGTCACTCTAGATCAGAAGAGCCCACATGCTTTTTTTTCCTTTCCTGCCCCTTTCAGTTACACTTGAGCTCTTTGACTGAAAAGGTCTGGAACAGATTAAAAGTCCGACCACAAAATAAAGAGCCTTGGCATGTACTCAAGCCTGTCTGGGATACACATACACAGTGGGCCCAAAAAGGGAAGCTATGCAGCAAGCAACCCTTATGCAGTCTTTTGGCCATTTCTAACTTCTTTCAGTTTAACTGCACAGCCTTAACATTTCATGGAGCTTCAGCAGGCACAAGACAAGTAGCTTTTCCTCGTATGGCTTGATGTACTATTTACAGGAATACAAAACAGCTCTGAGAAACAAGATTCATCTCACTCGTGACCTTTGTCAATTAAAACCTTTTCCACACTGCTTTCTAGTTCCAGCTGGCCTCTGTGGCTCTTGCCATTCTGAACACTACGGTAATACAAAGAAAAGCAATACACATATACTGGAAGATTACTTAAGTAAATATAACCCGCCTGCCTCTCTCTGCTGCAAGAGGCAACACAGATTTTTGGAAGTACTCCTTCCTCTTAAAGCCTTAGTCACGTATTCAGTAATTGCGAAGCTGCCAATGACCCACACACTCCTCCTGCGATGCACAAACCTGCAGGCGGGTGTCAGAGCCAACATGGGCATCTGTCAAAGCTGATGGTAATCAAAATAAAAGGAAAATATATATATATACACACACACATATATATGTGCCACCTTTGGGCTCAAGTTGCACAGTGG
Source organism: Tinamus guttatus (assembly GCF_059628265.1). NCBI lineage: Eukaryota > Metazoa > Chordata > Aves > Tinamiformes > Tinamidae > Tinamus > Tinamus guttatus. The sequence continues at coordinate 13,521,448 of NW_028288684.1, forward strand.
TTCAACCTGTCTACAAGCTAGCGAGCAGCTGATAAACAGCGTGACAATCTAGTGTTTTCCATAAGAGCAAGCGGATGTTTAATGCAAGCACTCAGCCTGCAAAACAGAACTGCTGAAAATTTTAACAGCTGTTTCACAAAACCAAAACGGAGCAGGCACTGGCGAGCACTGCAGCTCTCTGTTTATATGGCATTCATGGAGTTAATGCCTCTCCCAAAAGGGGCCCACAGTTGTTGTTAGGTCAACCCCTGTAAAGCTTCAAAGGCTTTGAATCCCCTCGGCCTGACCTACGCGGTGATCTGCACACTGTTTTCATTTAGCTGCTCCGAGGCCAAAAGCAAAGCTTCAAATCTACAATGATTTTTTCTTTTTTTACCCTACTGTTTTTTCCATTGCTGTGGAAAAATAGCTAACATCCAAACGAGATGAAAATAGTAAGTTACTGGGAAAACAGATCAAGAACAAATTAATATGTCTAATAGAGTTTATACACACAGGTCATGACTTCTTGCAAAAATAAAATAGCAATTTCACTGTAAACACATAAGAACAGTCACTTGGATGATCTAAGGAGCTCATTTAGATGTCTCTTTAACAATGTTACATTCTATTGCTATTTGTATCAATAGCGGCAGTATTTTACTGCAGAGTCTGCAACTCTGCTTTTAGCGTTCAAAAACTTTGCTAAAACATGAGCGTACAAAAAAAATGCCTCAAACCCCAAATATCAGTTCTAATGCATTATATATTTAAATTAGGGATCAGAAGATCTAGATGGAATTTACTATTTCTATGTGCAATGTTACGTAGTCTAATTAATATTCTTTACCCCTCAAAAGAAGATTATGATAGAAGCAACAGAACTAAATCTCTCCCTTTTTAAAAAGAGATTTTTTTTCCATGATCATCACTGTGACAAGCTGGAATTATAAGCTGGTATATGTTTCACGCATATTTAAAGAGAATAAATTGTTATTAGACAATGACCTCTTTAGGACAGGACCAAGGAAAGTATTGATTTGGTAATTAAAAGACTTTTCTGGTGTAAAATTTTGCAAGTTTAAGGGAGACTGGACAAAGTCGAGGCAGACAAGATATTTCTGAATGCCACCAAGTTTGGGAACCGTATGGATCATATGGCAAAAATCCCAAACCGTAGCATTAGCACCTTGGGTGACACACACTCTTACAGGATATAAGCTAATCCTTCAGAAGGGGAAAAAAAAAAAAAAGGAGGATTTTAAATAAGGTTTCTATGATTCAAATTAAAATATATTTTAAATCTCATTTAATCTTACTACAAAAAGTTTCCAAAATATGTCTGCAAAATGAAAGCTGCTAAGTGAACTGAAGCGGATCAAAAATGCTGAAGCGAGATGAACTTTTACCAAAGCGTGGGTCAAGCCTTGGGTCTAGCCAAGATGTGGTCTTGTTCTTATGGTTTATGTAGTAAATTTCTCCATCCTGGGTCATAGCTTGTTCCCATCCATCGGGGAGTGGGCCTGCAATATAGAAGGAAGGAGTTCATGGCGCGCTCTTGTTTGCTCCAGCTGAAAATTGATCTAAAAAAAATTGCAACATTTTACATATATAACAGTACATGAAACAAGAGAGTTCCAAGCTCATGTCTAACATTTCTGGGATAAGGACAAAGTGGCAAATGAGAAATAAAAGTATAGAAAGTATTTCTATCATTTTTATCTAAGATTTGGAGTTCAATTTTGAAGAAGGTGTTAGCATCCTTTTATATGATTTTGACACTTCCTTTTGCTATAGCCACATAGTACAAAACCAGCAATAAGTCAAGCCTGCCAGAATGAACCCAGCATGAGCACCAGAAAAAAAAGAATGAGGACAGTCTACCTTGCAAGGAAAAGTTCAGCTAGTGAATAGAGGCCAGTAGCAAGAGAACATGACAAGATTCTAAAATTGTATTTGTCTCTTCCATAGAGCAATTAAAAAGTCAGGACTTATTTCCCCCTTTCCTCATACTGTGACCTGCTGTGAAAGTGCTAAAAGCTGCAGCAAACAGAAAAACACAAACCGTAAAAGCAGGGGACAAAAAGCAAATGGAAAAGCAAAGGTCAAAACCAGCAGGAACGGACAGGAACACGAAGCACTAGGAAGAGCAGTGTCACCTCTACAAGCAGGACAGCACGTGCACGGGAACCTACGTTTAGGACACGGAGGAGGGGGACAGATGTGTTTGGGAGTCCAGTTAATGCCTGAATATGGAGTGTCGAGGGATTTCTCTTGTGCTCCAAACTGCAGCTTTCAAGAAAACAACCTTTACTTGGATACTGCCTGTGACCCACTCATTCCCATGTATATAGGATCATGTACATTCGTCTGTATTTGCTTTGTTTGAAAGCTATTCTCCAGGCTGGCTTCCTCTCATCGCAGGTGCTTTACATGTTTTCGATTTTTAGATCTATCATGTAGACATAGACTTTCAAAATTATCTAGATTGGATACAGGACATTTTACTCTCATTTCTTTAGAGTTGAATGCAATCTTAAGATGATTTACCAAGAGATCCACTACAAATCTTAAGAAAGTAAGAGAAATTAGAACAGGACCAGGAAGCAGGTTAACTTTTCTTCCTGCTCTTCCTCGATGCACTATAACAAAACATTAGTAAGAGTCACCTGGCTACTAAACTTTGACTAACAGGCTACTCAGTAAAGCGTAAGGTGCATTATGTGAAGCATGTACAGTCAGTAAGATTTCACACATGAGATTCAGATATACACACAAAAATCCAAACACGTGCCTGAAGCACCTACTCTACCAGTGTTGGAACACACTGATTCTTCCCGCCTTGGCTTGTTCTGAAGTGAGGCTGTTGAAGATTTCCATTGTTTAAAAGTCACTGGGAGAAAAAAATAGACTTGACTTGTTTGCTTAATCCCTAACTATGTTCTCAGGGGAATGTCAAAAAGAGTGAAATAGCCACTAGATTGCATTCCAGGAATATCCCAAGGCACAAACAAAAATTCTTACTCAAGTACTTGGCCCAAGTAAATGCCCCGCAAACTATATTTCTAGCCTATACTCTTCCATTTTGGTCCAGAAAGCTTTGTAATTCCTCAAACCCACCACTCCATCATTAGGGATACAAGTTTTCAAGAGAGGACAAGCAGGGATCTAACAGTTGGATACCTCCTTCCTATTCTCACAAGCTTTAAACACTATGTACAAAGTAACAAAAGTACCTTGGCTTTTATTAAAGGCCAGTGCACATGATGGGCAAGATGGTTCCATGAGAATGCTGAAAAACATTCATAAATTCTAAAATATCCACAGTATAAAAGGACATCTATGCAGAATTCAAAATTCAAGTGCGAAGAACCTGGTACATGTCGTCACACCCCGAAGTCCATGCAGCTGAACTTCTAGACTGCTTCACAAAACTGAGGCCCTTGCCCCAGATCACTGAGGCGCAGAACCCCACAGGGCACCAGGTGGGTCCCTTGGGGGTTAAGGCACTGCCCTCGCTGCAGTGACAGGCCTCCTCACTACCATCCTCCTCAGAGTCCTTCTACTCCACACGTCTTTAGTAGGTGAAGGTCGGTGGGAAAGTATCTTCTAAATTCCAAAGCTAAGGGAACGGCTGGTTCTAGGAAAACCCAAACCAGCCTTGGGGTGCCAGTCCTTCTGAACATCGAGTAGAGCCAATACTGGTCTGGCATGTTCCTTTGTAGTAGAGAACAACAAAACACCTTTGAAGCGGAATGCCAGGGTTTGTTCGGTCCACCTGCCTTTTGGAAACACCCTGCTTATTAGACTCAATGATCTAAGGCCTATTAGTTTGCTAGACCCAAACCTGGGCAGGGCTCCTTTTCCAAATAAAATACACGAGCAGCACAAGGGGCCGCAGAGGCCCCTGCTCACCTGGCTGCCACAGCAGCAAGTCTGCCTTGCTAAGCACCACCAGCAGCTGCAGAAACACACTTTCACCCTCCGAAACTTTCGTCATTAAACACTACGTTGGTTTCCTTCCTAGCCAGGAAACTTTTCTATTCCTGCTGTTGTCCCTATGCTTTGAAACGGCAGTTCCAAATTTGATTAGTATTATTTTTCTCAGAGGTGGTGAAACCAATGACTATCAGGCCAATTCTGTAACTGTCTCTCTGACAAACTCTCTGTGAGAAGCAATAACAGAGGAAACATAAAACACCCCAGTGAAGAGCAGCAGACATTCACTCAGGTACTTCTAGGAAAATTCCTGTGCAATTACATGTCCCCTTCCCCCAAAAGGCTCAACAGGAACAGAACTTTCAGCACTAGCTCAAGCTTTAAAGCATCTTAAATTATATAAGCCCTGTATTGTTCTTTTGCAGATCTGTGAATTAAAAACGTTAATAATTATTTTAACCCATGCTCTATAACCACCACCATGCTGGGTCCAACCAAGAATGCATCCAGCTCAGGTAGCAAGGTCACAGTGACCACCAAGCATCACAAAAACGGCAGGTGAGGCTGAAGAGCATTTGCAGACAGAGTGTCCCAGAGAAACATGTCCAACAGCGGGAGAACCCACAGGGGAACCCGCAGGGATGCGCTCTGAGCCACGCGGCCCTCACCCCTGCAGAGCCCCGGCTGCTGCTGAGGCCCAGCAGCTGCAGCCTCCCGGCAGCCGGCGTTAAGAGCAGCCTCCTCGGGGCGCCGGGGGCTACGCGCAGCCGCCTCGGGGCGCCGGGGGGCTAAGCAAGCAGCTACAGGAAGCCAGAAGTGGTCCCTAAGAGCAAGAAGCTGCAAGGAGCGTTGCAGGAAACACACCGGCTTCCCAAGCACCAACTGCCCAGCAGGAGTCACAGCCAAGGAGCAGAGGAGCGTCGTGAAGTCTCTCAACTGGAACGAACCAGGAGACTCATCTGTTTTGGGGACATGGGTTTATTGATGGTAGCCGATTGAAAAACAGCCTAATGAATAACTGTCAGACTTTTAAGTTTTTAAATAAAACACTGGATGCCCAAACAGATTTTAAATAACCAACCAAATCCCTCAAAACACAAAAGGTGGCGGCTTTGAGCACTCTGCCAGCCTCCAGGTACCGCAGGTGATTTCCCGAGGTGATTTCTGTCCATTGAGTGAGCCAGGGAGGACACATCTCGAGCCCCCTCCCGCCTACCCTGAGCAAGACCCTGTGACACGGTCCCCTACTAGCGCTGTTGGACACTGAAACAATCACGATCATAGCTCAAACCTGCAGCTCTACGAGGCTACTTGTACAGGGAGAGAGGAATTGCCCACTTCACCCTGTCATTTACTAAGGTATTTTTAAAGACAGTTATCTAAAAAATAGATTCCAATTTTCAAGTGTAAGCTATTTTTAGAGAAGCACTGATAAGGCATACCTTTGTGACTAAACATTCAGAGAGTGTTGTAGCTCCCTATATGTGTAAAAATACACATGTAATTTTAAAGGTGTGTATGTGTGTCTCCTTTTCGTGGGTGCATCTCCTTTTGGTGCATGTGATTTTTCCCCCATCAATTTTTAAGATACCGTTTTTATCTAGAGCACAAAGCAAAGCTCATTGCTGGCAGAGAGAAAGCAACAGCAAGAGTAATGTTAAAGCAAAAACTAACAAAATCAAGCTATGCACTATGCTAGAATGAAGTAAATCTTGGTAATCTTTATAATTTCTGTTAAATAAGTATAAAATAACTGTAAATAAAGCTAAGAAAAAGCAGGGGTTTGCCACATAGAAGATGAACAAAACATTGCTAGGTTAATGCATAATAGAGAATATTTCATTTAGCTATTAAGAGAACACATATGAACAACCTAGGAAAACAAATTCTGATGAATTGGTAAACATTACAACAAGACCACAAAAAAAAGTGGGGGAGCGGGCAATATTTACTTTTGAAGTGAGAAATGAGCACTATTGCCATACGGATACTTAGAAGCTTGAGTTCCACAAGAGGACGTAGGCGGTGCTGCCTGGACACAAAGCAGAGTTTGACAGATCACACAGAAGAGGGAAAGCTGCATCTGAAGCAACCAAGAACATAAAGGGAAGAGCTTAAACAGAGTTTAGCTCTTGGCATATTCTTCCCTCTCCATGAGGAGGACGGCAAAAAAGAGCTATTATCCACAGTGTGTTCATTTTCCAACATACCTTAAAAGATGCCACCCTGATCTACTTTAAAAGGTGCCCAAAATGATACAAAGGCTATGAATTTTCACCAAAAAACCCATTTTGAAACTGTAGTCTACGGTAAGAGGAAAATGCACAGAGACAGGAATCTGCACCCAAGCTAAGCAAGGGCTAAGAGAAGCAGTGCAGTCAAACATGACTCAGATAATAAAACTAACTGGAGAAGAGCAGTATATTAATACACTTATCACTCTAATTTTATAAGAGACAGACATCGTTTAGTTTCAAATTTCAACTTTATCTCAGTAGGGATTGCATAAGATAGGTTCCTCAGTATAATGACCGGTTTTATTAGTATATATTTTCTTATTACTACATTTTTCCTTAAAAGACAGAATTTCTTTCTATAAACACCCCTAGGAGAAAAAATATACAAAATGCATTAAAAATAATCAGATCAGCCGAAATAAAACTATATCTACTTGTTGCATACTCAGCAATAAAAAGCTTGCTTTCTTTCCGTTATTGACAGAAAGATGCATGTATTTCTAATGTTTTCATTTGATCCTATTTCACTGAAGATGATTAAACAGCAAATGCTGTCTAAGCGTGTTGTGGGTTTCCTCTTATGTTACATTTCAGTTGATTACATGAAACATGTTTGGCAAGACTGAAAAAAATACTCCCCCCAAAGAGTCATTTTCCACACACCAATGCACTCCTTCCTACCACAGATGTATACTAAAGAATACTCAAAACTGCTCATTCACAAAATCATGCTGGAAAAGCATGAAGCTGTTTGGAAGAAATGCAATTTGCAAAGAGATATACCGTGTTTTAGCTGCTTCAAAGAGGTGGAATTTCTTAAAAAATGCAACCTAGAAATCTCAACATCAGCCAAAACAATATTCTCAGTTCTGAATTTAGTTTTAAAACCTTTCTTTTGATTTGCCATCACTCTTACCATACCTTTTAGTTTTGCTCTCTTCCTACTTCCCTTGAGCTCCATTGGTCCCATTCACCAGAAGGGGATGTTGCCTTCAACGTGCAGCTAGCAACTTTCCGAGCTCTGCTCTACGACTCCTTCTCCAGCTTGTTTTCCCATTCTTAGTTAATGGAAACCTTCCATGGTTTTTAAGACTGCTCCTGAAAATCTGCTATTTGAGTATTTGATCACAGTGCCATCATATTCAAGTGCCCCTAAGGGTAATTATATACACTTGACGTGTACTAAAATTTGGTAGGAACTCCTGATTAAGAGCTAGAATTAATGAGGATGAAATGTTCAGAAAAGAAAACATTCCTTCTCTTGTGGCACTTTGGATGTTTCTTTACAAGTCAGTGACTTCCAGCTGTCACAATGCTTATAGATGTGAGGCTTTTTTGCTGCTGTTGGTTTTTTTGTTGTTGTTTGTTTTACCTCCTCTCTCTCCCCCTAGTATCTTTCATAAAGGCTCTAAAAGCATTAGAGCATGTTTCGTTGCCAACATTTCATATCAGGAAACTGGGGACTTAAAAGTCTCAGCTTTAGGTCCCAGTTCTTGGGGACAACTATCCAAATTAGAACTACTAGAATAGTTTTTTTTTTTTTTTTTTTTAAATGATTCTAGCACTCGGCTTTAAGTTCCACTGTGCCCAGAAGATAGTTATTTATTTGCTTTTCCCTTTCTTTTACTGTTTAGGAAAGCCACCAAGGAAGCAAACATTATATAAACTCAGCAGTAAAAAGTAACAGAATCAGACATAAGAAGCATTACTAAAAATCAAATAAATACTCCTAATTTGAAATTAGACAAAAAAAAAAGTACCAGAAGAAACATATACATATAAAATCATATATAATAAATGCAGGTTCAATATTATTTCATTCAAAACAAAAGAGTCAGTTCTAAATCACATCAGCTTTAAAAAAAGCTACAGAAACGATTAATACACAGAGAAGTTTTGATTTCTTCATGGACTTTATCAAAGTGAGAGCACTGGGAAAAGGGGCTTTCAATTCATCTCCAGTACAAAAACATTTCCGCAGTTAAACAAACATTCAATGAACTTGTATTTAAATGAGTGTCCCCTCAAGTCATAAGACAATCCCCCATAGGTTTGTTTCACCTCTACTGCATGAGCAGTGAGATCAACTTAAGACCAGTTGGACCAGCTTGCACCAGTCACCTTCATATAAATCACTGATTTTTAAATAATTATTGAGTGGTAACTCTTCTTCAAGCTTTTTACTGTCATAAAAAGAGTGTTTTTTTTTCATAAGGAACCTTCAGTAGGATATAGCTGTGATGATACAATTTTTTCCACATACATATGTGTATTTTACTTCACTACCAACATTTGTTCCCTATTCATTCTTAGCACAACGGAAAGTTTGAGGAGCCAACCTTAAAATACAGAATCTGTGTCGATATTCAAGCAAAGAGCATCTAGTTTTAATGTTAATATGGATATAAACCAAAGGCAAGGCACGCAAGGGAACCATCCCCTTTCTCTCATTCTTGCAAAAACGTGTTGTCATCTAGTCTACTCTGATGACTGTGTTGTCAGTCTAGTGCTGAAGATTTCCTAAGATGAGTTTACAGAAAATAAAAAGATTTTATTTCCACATCACATAATGAAAGCATAATTGCTTTGAATCACAATTTCTTAAATTTGAACAGGACTCCTTCATTTGTTTCAGTGCCTAGCCAACAAAAAGCTGAGATACAGTTTGCTGAGCTTCCCCTCCAATGCTGTCACGACCAGCACTGTTTGCTCCTGCCGGGTAATCTTTTGGCATTGCCTGGCAGCATGTGAATTGCAGCACAAAACAAAACTTTCTAAATGCACAACAAAAAGCAGCACACGAGAATAATCTTTGCAAAATACAGGAACAGCAGACACATAAAATAAAACTCAGACCGTGAGAAAATAAATAAAACACAAACTTCAGTGACAGACAAAAGCTAACAAAGCACAGGGAAGATTGCAGCAGTCAAACTAGCACAGGGCTCAATTTATCTACTATCTAGCACATCAGGACATGGGAGATCTGCAAATATGTAGCTGTACTTAAAATCAAACATATTATACTGCTGTCTAGTCATGGCCCTCACAGACTATCTAAAAAAATAAAAATATAATGTTAATAAAAAATACCTATATTCTGTGAAGAGACTCCCTGATTTCCTCAGCTGAAGGAATAATTGCCATGATGCAGGATTTTGGAAATGACAGGAGAGGAAAGGGGGGAAAAAAAAATCTCTGCTGCTAAACAAGATTTTTACATATGTTTGCTATATTCACTTAAGGAAGTCTGAAGAATGGGTGTTCATAACAAGTGTGGGATATGTAAAAGAATACAAGAACACCAAACCCAGTAAGCAAGCAAGGTGAGGCAGAAGAATATTGCAAAAGCATAATAGCTTTAATGGGAAATAAGAACAATTTAACACAAATCCTGTTTTCAGTAAATTTAGTGGCATTTTCAAGCTAGAAGAAATTAAGGTAGAACTTCTGCTCCTCTAAATGTTTGAACCATCCACTTGGGGGGGGAAGAAAAAAGAAATCATCCCTCCACACATCATTCTCATACATTAAGCATCAGCCTCTTACTTGATACAAGAGACTTTTCCAATTTAAAGCTTAAAATCAGGATAGCTGGAAGGACATTGAGAGGATTTAGACCCCCCGCTTCAGAATCCACAGGGATATTTCATCTGCATGTTCCCAAATGCTGCTTTGGCTTACCTGATGCCGAGTTCATGATGTTCTGCTGCACCGGAGGGCTGGTGGGTGCCGTGACATTCATCTGGGAGAGCATGGCCTTCCGAGGGTCCTGCCAGGTTGTTGTCTGATCAATGTGACTAAGACAAAACAAAGCAGGGGTTAGGACAGGCACGGACCCACAACAGCGACCTGCTAGCACAGAGTTTAGCAACAAAAGGTTAAGCCAGCAAACAACAGGCACGCTCAAACCCAGGCGCAAGATCTTTCTGGATTTTTTCCAAGCATTACTGTAGGTCAGACGCTCAAACTCTCACTCCAGTCACCACAGCTGCACCGATTAGAGCTGGTCAGATAAGGGTTCACACGAATATCAGAATCCACGGTCTTGTGCCATAACTTTTATCTACGAATTAAACATTCTCTTCCTGTTTCTCTTTGGTTAGTTACTTGTCATTTTTCAACGCCACTTGCGAATTTTTCAGACCAAGCCAGTTACATCTGGAATGTCGAGCAGAGTCAGGCACCTTGGAGCGAGGTTTTGTACTCAACACTTCGTGTCACCTTTCTGGGCACACACCATGTGCTCGAGATGGGTCATCTGAGCGACTCCCCCCTCACCACTCGCAACCCAGCAGCCTTTCTGAAGTGACTTAAGTCAACAGCCACACTAGAGCAATAACGAAAATAAAAAATTCTGCTGCCTTTCAGTTTAATGGGAAAAGATGAGGACCGTTGGATTGCTAAGTGTCTCAGCCCTCTGCAGAATCCAATGGCAAAACTTTTAGAGCTTGACCTTCCTTGAGAAGCTGGTAAACACATTCAGCATCATCATTCACAAAATTACTCAGGTCAACCAAAAAAATAAAATGCAATGAAAGATTACTATGCTTTGGAGTATGCACTTACGCTTTGCAAATAAGTAACACATGCAGGCTATTCCTCAACAAGTATCATAATATCAAAATTGCTCTGAAAAGTATATTCAGGCAAAAATAAAACTACACTAAGCTTTGACAGTAAAGCTTATTAATACAACTAGAATTGTCATAAGATAGGGTTGATATTCCAAAAGAGCTGTTATTCTTCAAAATAGCCACATCATTAACCTAGTCCCATTCTTTCATTATACTAGTCATTCTTAAAGTTACTTTATTATTTTTTTTTCCTGGATTACCTGGAATGTCATTTCCTTCAGCAAAACCTCAATTTATTTTATTTAATGCTGGAATATAAATTATACAGGTCAACTGAGTTCAAAAAAGAGGTATTCCAGTTCATACCTCTGCCTTCTACTTGTGTTGTACTTTGTGCCATGTATCCTGGTGGAGCAACAGGAATTCATACTGAAATATTCATCTCTCTGTAAATTTACTATCTTTGTACCTCAGATACTTAAAAAGGGCAGATAATTTAGACCTGGTCACATTCAGCACAGATGCTCTGGGGACATCAACATCTGACCTCGTCACCGCTGCCTGGAAGACCTACATAAGCTCTGCTAGGACGTAACCACCTGGCCAGGTTTGGGAACATATTCAAGCCTGAGGTGAACCAGGCTCCAGGAGTGTCTGATTTTTCCATTAACTATAAAGGGAATCTCAGGCAACTAGGTCAAGTACACTGCCATTAGCAGAGATGAATCCCAGGCTTTGCATACGTATATGCATGACTAGCGCAGCCAAGAGCCCTGGTCATAAATTAAGACCTCACCCTGGGCCCAACTGGACAAGCAAAACAGAAGGTTGTTTCCTCCCTGCCTCTATGCCTGGAAATTTTCTAAGGAAATTTTTGACTCTGATTAGTCAAAACATGCTCCAGTGCATTAGTGTTTTCTAATTTGTTCCTTCATGTTCAGAAAATTGACTTTTCAAAAATAAGAACTTCTGGACATGGTTCATTATTTCAAAGAAGTGAAAATGAGCAAGCACAACTTCAGAAGTCCATAAAATGGGGCATTGCTCAAACTAACTACTCATGAAGAATCATTAGAGGACTTTCTGTTATAAGATGGAAAGTATCATGAGTGGTATTAAAGATAAAGTTTTATTTTAACGTATGTGACTTTTTCACTCCATGGATTTTAACCTCTCCATACATGCATACAAACAACTCCAGGCCAAAAACTTACTGATGTACTCTGAAAGGTCTACAAAGTAGGTGAAAATAGCTTTTGTATGAATATATATATAAACATATATCAGTAAACAATTCTGTTTCTCCCCATGGCAAATATTGCCCATTTTCCCATGTAGAGGAACCCCCTTATTACGGTAGCATGAATTAAAATGGTGTCGCTGCCACGTCAGCTTCCGTGGTGAAGCTCAGTGAACACAGGCAGCACAGAGCACACTTGCAGCTTTCATTGCAAACATTTTCCAACATTCAGCTCAACTGCAAAGCACCTATCAAGCGCAGCAAAACTTTTTTATTTCCTTTTTAGCCTATTTATCAACATAAGAGGGTTCAATATAAAGACTAGCTCTATGCACTGGATTATGCACTTTCATACTATAAAATGCATTTTTTCCCCTTCTCCTGCTAGTCAGTTCTACAAAGCAATGAAAGCAGGTGCAGGTAGTACAGATGTGAGAACACTGCAGCACTGTAATGCTTCACAGGCTGTGTTTAAATTACAGTACCAGCATGTGCCACTCCTCCCCTGTATCTCCCATTTGTCAAGGGGCTTAACTCGGTGCTGGGAACAGTGGAAATGGTGGGAAAATACCACTTCATCCAGGATTACACATTTGTTTATTCCCATTAAACTCTCCTGAAGGGAAATGTATATTGCATTTATCTTTACAAATGTGCCTATAAGTTTTATTTATAGCTTTCATTTTTATTACTATTTAAATAGTATAAATGAATAAAAAAGGAGAAAAGTTGTCTCACTGCATTATAGGATATTTGCAGAGTGAATTACTGGGACAAAACAAACAAACAAATTCAGCTATCTCCCAAAAATTGGAATATGAAATAGATGAAAGGACCCAGGAATAAGTAATTTCAGAAGTACAGCAAAGTTTGTGCCCGAGGGCAGCATTACTGATTCCTCAAATCTGCTACCACAGGTGGCGATTCCATCCAGCAGCTCCAGCCTTCCCTTGCTGAGCACCACGGGAGAAAAGCGCCCTTCTCCCTTCCGCAGAACTCCCAACCAGCAAGAGCCACCCAGGAAGCAAGTCTAGAGGAAGCTGATTACGCTGAAATCATACTAATCATAGGGTTGATTCAATATGAGGCAAGCCTGTCCTTTCTCTCTCGATTCTCTGCTTTCCGACCCACATTTCAGTTCCCTCCACATTCCCGAAAACCCTTTGCTTCCACCTCCTCCAAACTTCACTCCCTGCACAGACTGCTTTTCCTCATCTCCCTGCATGATGGTTTTTTGGAAGGGAAACAAAGACAATAAGACAGACATAACAAAACCCCAAAACACAAAACAATTTTTTACGATTTGAAGACATGCTAATCAACGTAAGGAATGCAAGCTATCATTTATATATGGATTTTTTTATAATAAATTATAGCACTAAGCTAATGAACACAGCTCTTAATTTTATTCAGTATCTGCAGCACTTGCAGCAGGGTAACTCATTTATATGTTGCAAGAAATATGTATTTCTCATTATCTATGTAAATATTGAAATTATAATTAAATTCTACCTGCCTGTGAAGTGGAACCACAGCTTTGCATTGCAGCTCTCCAAGCACATTTTTTTGGTATTAATGCAACGTACCACATGCCAGAAAGTTTGTCAAATTAAATTTCTGAACAAATTTAAATAGGAAACAAAAAGAAACCTATGCCAAACCCGGCACCATTCCTACAATCTGTGAACTTATGTATCTTCATACTAGGCATGACATGAACTATAACATTGGATGCCACATCAGCCTCATAACTAACATAAAAGGATGCTCAAAAAATTACTTAAATCCCTCGAGAGAGACCTTAGGAGGTACATACATGGCTAAGGTATGCAACCAAATGGGCAACTACGAGCATTATTTAAGGGTCCTTCAGCTTTGCTACTGGGTAGTATTGCAACTATCATGTTCCAGGTTGCGAACACTCTTCTCAAACTATGTTGAGGACTTCACTGACTCGGTGCAATTCCTGCCTATTAGAGAAGTGGGCTTCTTTCTTCCTTTCTTTTGCCCTACATAGCATAAAAGCATTTTATATACAATGCTCACAAAAGCACTCTTGGTGTGAGCCTCATGCAGAAGTTCAGTTCAATGGTTTGGATTGAGAACACTCCTTTCATGAGGAAGAAACTTATCCGAAAAGACAAACTATTACTAACATGATTGGGTCGGAATTTGTCAAATCATTACACCAAAACGTGCAACAGAAATGTATCTCTAGGAAAAGCAGAAAAAAAAAAAGGCGCAAAGAATATCTTAGTTTTAGGTATTAGATGAACATATGAAATCTCTGCAGTAACAAAAAGAGAAGTGGTCTGTATGATCTAAGCATAAAAGAAGACAACGCAAACAATCACTCCTCATTTTTCGCTGTTGTTTGGACATTACTCTGCATAAAAGAACGTCACAGAACAAATACAGCACAAGCTTTCAGAAAACTGCAGGAAGAAAAATTTATTTATTTATTTATTTTTATTTATTTATTTATTTTTTTTACAAACAACATCTAGATTTTGGGGCTAGATTTAAGACTTCACTAGAAATCTTTAAATATATATATATATAGCTATTACTAAAAACAAAGCACAAATACACATCAAACACTGCGGCAGACCAAGTGCAGCATCATTGGGGAGAGAGGGGAAAGCCTTTATGCAACAAAAGCAAGTGCACAAATGAAGTTAAACCTTACTCTTTGACACTTGATGTGAAATTTCAACTTCTCATGGAACCCCAAATATAAATCTATGTGAATCTATAGTACAATACTACCCTAAACAGCTGAGCTGCAGATGCTATTTTTTCATATATTTTTCCCTGTCTTATGTTGCTGTTTTCCTCAATTTACATATTGTATAATAATCTGGAAAGTTTTTCTCATCTATTTCTTTTTACCCAACCTTGCAGCCTAGACAACTCATGACCGGTGTGTCTCATAACTGCTATTACTGAATTACATTGGAGCTCTCACCAGTATGTTCTTCTCCATCAGGACTGAATATATTTACATGGAAAGTTAGGTGTTCTGGTTGCACTACTCAAAAAATGAGTGAGTAGCTTTGTTGTACCATAATGTTGTACCATAACCACAATTCTTCTACCATAAATGCTCTCAGAGAACCAGCTCTGCCAAATCTCCTGAAGCCCTGTACTGTTTCTAGGCAGTTTAGACAGGGCAAGATTCCCACTGAAGCTGTGCTAGAAGGCAGAGAAAAAGCCCACGTATCTACAACCTCAGAGAAATAGTGAGTGAGGCTCCCGAATGGGCAGCCTGACAGCAGGACAGCTGTGAAAGTGACGGTTTCTGTCAACTCGGGAACAGAGCTAAACAGCAATTCCTCCCCAGGGCAGTAACAGCCAGGAGGCCAAGATCAGCCTGTAGAGGTTGATGGGCTATGGGACCAAGGGTGAATTTTTCAAGGTTCAGATATGGAAGAAAGTTTTAGGGTAAAATCCGCCTAGGCACAAGCTGTGTTTATTACCACCCAAATGCCTGGAGTGTAGCCACAGAGATGCCTGGGTTTGACTAATGGTGCTGTTAGGAGCCCTCAACAGAATGGGCTCAGCCTTGCCCGGGGGTGGAAGCTGTGACATTCTTGGTCCACCATTTCTTCCTTCGCACACCTTTTTTTCTATCCTATTCAGGGGGTTTCAAGAATTTGGGGCGGTGGGCGACGGGGGAAAACACCCATACACACACAGATTCTTCAACTTCTATTAGCTTAGTGTGGCATGGTTCCTTGCAAATAGTAACAAGGCTACAGGTGATTTATATCTTAGGTAGCATTGCAACATCGTTTCAGATGGCAATTTTAAACTCCTAGCAGTAACAGTAAAGATAAAAGCCTGAAGGTGAAGCAAGATAGCTCTTTTGGCAATTCTCTAGGTTCCCAGTCTAGTAATTCAACAACACTTTCCTAAATTTGTATCACTGCTAAGCAAGGGGGTGCCCTCTAAACAGTTCAAGCTCCTTAAGGACTTTCCAACTGTCTCTGTAAATAAAAAATTCAAAAAATGTAAACAAGAACAACGAAAAAAAAGTTGCTCATCATGCAGCAATGAAGTGTCATCTGCAGAGAGAGATAGTATTCCACCTATGGGTTGGGAAAGCAGTGTGTTCCCACTTGTCCTCTCCACATTTAGTTTCAAGGTTTCTGTACTATTATACTCTACTATATGTAAAAACATGCAGTAATAAAATTCGGAACCCCTTATTCCCTGTCTTTCTGGGAAGAAGGTCAGAAATACTCTAAAATTCTTACGCTAGTTTCTCTCTCCAGGACACCAATGCTTCCAGCTATGACCTAACTGTTTCAAAAAAACAGATGCGGGTAAAGTGGATAAAGTTTCCGTATCCTCATATCGCCACAAAATATAAAGACATTCCTTCTCCCAGCTGACAGGCTTTTATACTTCAAACCGAACTGTCGGGCTTCTTGATTTACCCTGCAGATGAGGTGCTCACCAAATCACACCAGATGAACCATGACAGTGAGCGCAATGGTGACAAGGCGATGTGGGCAGCCCTACCCTGTTCTCAGTTTGCACACGCGTGTCCTAGAATTGCTACACATTGAGTGGGCAATCAAGTGCTGTGTTACAACTCTGATTTCATTCACGTTGAGACCGTTGTACTAGAAGACTGAGCAGACTGCACTGGAAGAACGGTGAGCACAAAGGTCCCGCGGACGGCTCCATCACCTAAACACGGTCCTAGGCTGCAGATATTCAACAAATGAACGGTTTGAATCTGATTAAGAACCAAGTAACAAGGAGAGTAGGAGTCTTAAATGTCCCTAAGAGCCTAACATTTCACACAAAGTCCCTAATAGTCAGGTGAGTTCTTCTACAAACCTCTCTGAAATTTAGTCCTAAAGTGCTTCCACCTCGCAATATCCTAAGAACTACAGAAAAATCCTGAGTGTATATCCCACATGGCTACCTGAAGTGTAGCATTTTTACAGGTACACAAAATACAACATTCATTACTATGGCATTCGAGGAACTCATCATTAGAATTCACCTGTATGCAGATAGTCCACAATACAGGTACATTAGGGAGTTAACATTAAGCTTATAATTGTAGTTACAAATATCTCGCTGCTTTGGGGAGGCAGAACAGCACTGTCCTCCTTCGGCCCCTGCTTGCAGAGAAGCCATGGACAGCGGGCAGGCTACATGCTCCACTACAGAGAGAGCAGAAGCCATGAGATGTTCCAAGGCTTGCCAAGGTAGCCTCTTATTACAACGAATTCTTTAACAACCATTTGTTGAAGCAAAAATGGAAGATATAAAAAGAAATAAATACAGAAAGAAGCATGTTATCCTGTTTTTCTTCACACTTTGCACAGAAGACCCTCATCTAGAAAAACAGGGCTAGTATCACTGCCCAAATTCTTTTAAATTGATCCTTAAAAATATATTTTAATTTGGAAATCCACATAGGGATCTGGAAAATTTTATATATATATATATATATATATACACACACACACACACACACTCCTGAGTTTTTTTTTTTTTTTAAAAAAGATATCATTATTTCCAAAGTCCCTTCTATCGCACATCTATAAGAAACAGCAGGATTATACAGACTTTAAAAGGTCCTTGGTCTTATGGTTTTTGTATGTGTTCAATTATTTTCTAAGCTCTGGAAGACTAAATGCTAAATAAGACTAATTTATTTAATTTTAAACTTGCCCTCTCAGTTCCACAGATCAAAAAGAGACTATATTTAAAAGGAACCTCTCAACCTTCCCCCACACAAAGATGAAAAGTTTGTTTCCCCTGGCTAAGTCACTCAGCACACTTAAAATTCATAGATTTCTTTCTCCTTAATGATAGATGAAAGAGATAAAGGCAGCAGATGGAGGGCAAATCTAAAGCAAGAACCGGCCGTTGCTGCTATTTCATGGGAAACTGCTGGACTCTCCACAGAGGTTCTTCTATGCCCTCACTGAGGAGGTTTGGACAGCATCTCCTCAAAATGCAACTATTTTGTTTTCTGTAGCACTAAAGACAGGATTAAACAAACATGAACTTTCATGTTATTAAGGGAAAGGCAAACAATTTCTAGAAGTGCTGAGGCAAAGAACCCCTTATCACCTTCTTGTCCTCTTATCCTTTTATCTCTGCACCTCTTATCTCATTTCTCCCTCCCTAGTGAGCTCTTTAAAAGGAAACAAAGAAAGCAAGAGGAAAGTCAATTTTTTTTTCTTCACACTCCCCTTCTCATTTGGAGCAGAATCCAAGCAATTCTACACCCCTTTCTGTTCTGCACACTCTATTTTTGGTTGCCTGAAGCTTTTCAAGCGGGGCAGCCTGCCCGAGCACGCTGCTGCAGCAGCTGCCTCAGTATCTAGAGGGGGTTCCTAGCAATCCTGCTGAGGCGCCCTGAGGCTAACCACCACCAAGGAAAGCAAAATACTGAGATAAAGACATTCTTTAGTTTGCTTCCTCATTGCTCTGTGTAGGAAGTCTCAGAGGGCAGTGCTAACTGGTT
Source organism: Tinamus guttatus (assembly GCF_059628265.1). Classification (NCBI taxonomy): domain Eukaryota; kingdom Metazoa; phylum Chordata; class Aves; order Tinamiformes; family Tinamidae; genus Tinamus; species Tinamus guttatus. Next base: position 13,539,919 of record NW_028288684.1, read on the forward strand.
GCTTAAGTTTTCAGACAAAGATTGTTCCCTCATGGCCTTGACAGGATGGGCTCCGACCATCACGTTGGACCTACTGCTAGTCAATGCACACGCAAGGTTTTTTATTGCAAAGAATAAGTGAATATGCTTTTATTGCTACTAAAACTTCTGAACTCCCACTTCACATCTTAAACTGACTTGCTGTTTAGCTGTTCTCCATTTTATTCACACCAATAGCCTCATGCACCATCTCCTCCTCACCCAAGACCTTCAGGAAGGCTTAGCAAACAAGACCTTCCCTACTTGCTTGTTCTATACATGTGTGTTTTGGAAATGGCAACTTTTTTTTTTTTTAATCTGATTGTTAAATATTTTTTCCACTTTTTCATTTCCTATATTACTTTTCCCCCCCCCCCTCCCTTTTTGGGCTCTTTCTTATTATCACCTCTCAGGTCTTGTTACATTTCCAACTCAAATACCAAGGTGCTGCTGAGGTTGGCAGTGATTATTCATGTCCATGAAGACTCTACAGGCTGCCACAGAGAGCAGAAAGGAAAACCTTCCCAGAGGAGGGTACCTGGGCGCCCCGCACGCAGTCCCGCGGCCTGGATCTCCCACCACCCCAATGTGCCTCTCCTTTTCCTGCCCCACAGTTTGGCCCCTGGGGACAGAGTTGTCAAGTTCCAGCAGATTTCTTAGTAACTGGATACAACATAAAGACTAAAGAACATGGTTTGAAACTGATTTTTATTTGCTCATTTAATTTGGGCTAAAAAAAAAAGCAAGTGAAAAGAGATGGGAAAAGATTAAGCTTACTTTACAGTTTTAAATGATAGCTAATAGGAATAAATGTATAATATATTCAAATAAAATCATTATTATATTAGGTCACTTTTTGGAATAAATGTATGTTTTCAACCTGAAGAATTTCAAGTTTCAAGGGCTATACTCTGTCATCACCAGTGACAGCGTTCAAACAGTAGCAGTTAAAAAAAACACAAATATAGGCGCTTATGGTATAAATAATGCAAGGTTAAACTAATTTTGAATTTCAAAAACTACTGAAGTCCATGATTTTTTTTTAAAGTATTTTCATTTCAACTGTAGAAATTTTCAGTTTTGTTATTTGATAATGCATTTTGGGAAATGATAAGGAAAGTTAAACTTTGACAGTGTAATCACCAGGAGCCAAACAAATCCTATGTTCTTTCCAAAGAGAAAATACAAATACCCATGTATCCTTTAAGGCTATTTACATTTTCACTGTAGTACTTAAAATGCCTTAAAAAAAGAACTTACCTTTTAATTTATTCCATAAAACAAACAATAAATACTGATACCTCAGCTTTCATACATGTAATCTATAGTAAGGACAGTCTTTACTTTTTGAGTGCATATATAGATACATTTATATATACACACACACACATATACATACATATACACATACAGAGAGGAGTATTCAAAGCTCAAAAGCATATAATTTAAGATACTAACAGTTCTCAAAGTACAAAAATTAACAAATACCATGCTATATTAATAATCTACATAGTCAAAATAATGCCTGTGTAAAATTCTTATTGCAGCAACACAATGAAGTGCCTGTTTAGGAAGCATTTAACCCTGCCCTCAGATGCAGAACAAAAAATATAGATCTCCAACTTTCACTAAATTTCCATGGGAAATTAGCAATAGGATTTATCTGCAATTTCTTCAACTCTTAAATAACTGAAAATTATATTCTTAATTTAGCACAAGTTAAGTTTGTACTTGGAATCTCAGCAAGCTTTATCTACCACTTTCTGTAACTAGTATTCAGCCATTTGGGGATGCCAGGGAGAGAGATTATTTCTGCTTATGGTCATACTTTACAAAAAAGCTACACACAAAATATAAATTGAATTTAAATATTTTTATAAATACCAGGTCTCTCTGATGTAAGAAAAACATTAACACATCCACCCCACATAAAATAGAACAATACAGGCAAAACCATTTTTTTTTTTTAACTATTTGTGTCTGTATGTTGCTTATTTAAGTGGTTAGAAACATCATTAAAATGAACATCCACCTCCAGCACAATCCCTCTACATCTAATAGTCCAGTCGAGCAACTTCCTCATCTGAAATTTTATGCTTAATAGTTTGGATTTAATTTTCTTCTGGGGAAGTGAAGCCAGCTCTTGACACAAGCATCCATTTGCAGCATTTGCTGACCATCAGTCAGTGCTTCTCCATAACCCCCTTCCCTCCACTCCCTTTCTATTCCAAATGCCTTCCCTCTCCTCATCAAGGATGAGTCTTCCCTTTTTGTCTGCAAAATTTGAGAAATGGTTTTAAAAAATCCATTGTCAGCAGGGGAGTTTTTTTACATCAGGTTAAATCACCTTGAACTCATGGACACACTGAGCTCCTTTAATCTCTTCTAAAATACAGGTTTTCTTCTAATTAAGAGAGTTCTTATCACTATTCTCTAGGGCTTTTCTGACCCATGTTCATCAACCAGGTGGCCACAACTGTCATAATTAGGGGCTTTATAGCCTCTTAAATAAAATTGTAACTGAAAGTAGTAACATTTGTTTTGCTTGTCTACTCTCTCAGGTGTGGCTTACCCAGTAGCTAAGCAGGTAGAATGACAGACACAAATTGTGTTTCCTCTATAGCCTGTGTTGGAAGCTACATTGCTGCTGAAGCATCAGTATGCACTAGCACTTACCAGCCTTCCAACAGCTGCGTAATAGGACAGAACTTTTCTGTATTTTGAGCAGCAAATGAGAGCTCACAGGCAACAGAGCCATACTCATCTCAATTCCATGTCAGCTTCTGCCCTGCCAGGACAAGCAGTGCGAGCAGCAAACACGTGCATGATAACACCAGGACACTCACTGCCACAGCAAACATCGCTTTCAGCGGTGTAAACGGGCTAGAAAGGACACATGTTTTCATGGAGTATGTGCCCACTGCTGGTGTTTTAACTCAGCAATCGAAATTACCTAGATTGCAATCTCCAGACCAGGAGGTCCTAAACCACTATTTACAGGAAAAAGGAAGATGGACAGGGAGGGGAATGATATCTTCTTTTTAAATTAGTAGTCCTCCACTGTCACCTAAAATTGCCCCGTAGAAACTTGAATTGAGCTAATGCAGTGCTTTGCTGTGCCCTGTTCCAGTGGTTTTTTTTTACAAAATATCTGATCTGTATTTAGTGAAACTATGCATCGAAAGCTTACAGAACAGGTATCACCTTCTCTCATCTAGTTTGTATTCAGAGCATAGAAGAAGGAAACAAGCCACCCTGCTCTTCATCTTCCATTTCTTCATTTTGAATCAAGAGGCTTGAATAAATTGGAAAAAAAAAAAAAAAAAAAGTAAACATCCACTTGGCTAATGCTTTCCAAGCTGAGGTTTAACACTTTCCAGTCCAGGTGCTCATCCAGCAGCTTCCAGAATTTATCACACTCTCAAAATCCTCTAGCAAACACGTACTGCTTAGTGCAAAATCTAGCTACCACATGATACATGTTGTTCTACAAATAATTATTTTCATGGCCATTTGTTCTCAACTTATCTTTTAAACACATTTTAGGAAATCTATTTCTTTAGAAAATTGGTAAGAAATTGTTACATTCAAACAAGCAATAAGTGGGACTGTGATGGATCTGAACACACCATGCTCTAGAAGCTACAAGAAACCTACTGTACAAGCATCACAGAACTGGGACCTGGCAGCCAAGGCCCTGGATTGAGCGGGCTCCCTTTCACAGCCCTGCTTCCCCTGGCTCGACTCCTTATCCTCGGAGCTCTTCAGTATTTCAGTTTATCTGCCCAGCCGAGTCAGCCTTGACTACAGGGCAGTCCTATAGCAGCCTATCCTATATCCTATTGCACCTCTCACACTTTTGCCATAGGGAACAGGGGCTGTCTCCCCAAACACAGTGACTGCAGTGAGGCCACACCACATTGTCACCCTATCAGTGCACACAAGACAACTAAATCCATCACCTGGGTCACTCAACTACATTTTACTTGTGAGATTTACTTAGAACCATATTTTGCTTAGAAATTAATTGGTGATAAGGGAGTTAAATTATTTTATGTTAATTACTTTCTTGCATATCTTATGTCTTTCAGACATCTATATATCTTTCAGGTATTAAATATCTTATCTGGAATAAAATATCACTGTACATCTCAGGCTAATGAATGTCCTGCAAGAGAAACCTGCTAAGGAACAATTTGCACAAAAATAAACCGTCTTCTTGGAAAAGACTTACATCCTATCTAGGACTGTGCAAGGAGTTATTTAATTAAGGAAAACCTATAGGTACTTTCTGACATGGTCTGTACCACTTACAAAAATTTAAAGAGTACAACTTCAAAACAACGTGTATCTGAAAATATAGTTTAGCGAGCTCCATAACTGAAAGTGGAGTTGCTTTCAGTCACACAAGAGCGAAGACTTTACGTGACTTAGGCGCTGTACTAAGAGCGATTAATCTGGGAGTGGCAGAGGAAAGGATGAAACATCAAAAGAAAGTGAATGGTGGAAGTCTAAAAGAGGAAATATGACTTGCATAGGAATCTGGCATTCTGGTAACTTCAACATCTCTTAAGGAATTGAGTTCCATGAAGCAGAGCTGAAACAGCAAAGGAAGGAGGAGGCAGAAACCTGCAGGACTGAAGGGCAGGAAGTGGGAAAGAACTCAGGGTCTGGGCAGAAATACCTTAGGCTGGGGGAGCAAACCTGGAAGCAAACTAACTAAAATGGGAGAATATTGTACAAAAAACAATGGGAAGCCTCTCCTACACTTGGGCCGGAGAATGGAGACTATTTCAGGTAAGGAAATTAGCTGCATTTGCACAAAGCAGGCACAGAGGAGGAGCAGGGCTTAGCAGAGAGGCCAGAATTGCAGCAGAAGCTCAGGGGTCAAGAACCGTAAAGAGAACATAATGAAGGAGAAGTGATGCTAAAAGGTGGTATAAAATGCTGGCAAAACAAGCTAACAAAAAACAAACAAACAAAAAAACCACAATTCTTTAGCTCTATGGACCAAAACAAAACCATACATCTGTATCAATGAATTTGTGAAAACAAGACCTTTGTTCCTTTCACTGAGTTTCAAATGCATTACAGACATCAATTCCAAAACACAAGAACACAACCATAAGCAGAAAAGCATTAAATCTCATAGCAAAAATATATGCCAGCTGCATACATGAAACATCCATCTCTCAGTACTGGAATTATTAAAAAAAAAACTGCTGTGCAACTGCTCTTTTTTTTGAAAATCCTGCCCTAAAACATGGGAAGGTTACTTAGCTGTCACACTGCAAGGTAGTAAATGAAACACTTCCCTCTCCCCCTCCCCTCCACCCCAGTCTGTAACAAACAAGATTTCCCTTTACTTTCGAATGTAAGTATTTTGTAAAACTATGCAACGAGCTATCCCAAGCCCCCACAAAGGTCCGGGCGCGCAGGCGCGGGTGCCTGTGCGTGTGTGTCCTGCTGGAGGTGGAAACGCTGCTCCCAGCGCAAAAAGCGAGCACTGACTTAGCAGTTTTGTGCACAAAGCTGCCCCTTTGCTCCTTGCTCTCCTTGTTTTTGCTTTGCTGATCAAAGCGGTTGCCAAGTTTTCCTTCACCATTACAAGGCAGGAAAAAGGGCTCTCCTCGGCGAGGCCCCTCGGAGGTCAGCGAGGTTAGCGCCACAAGGCCCGGAGCCCGCTCCCATGCCGGAGGGATTGGCTGCCTTCCCGCAGTTCCCTGTGCTTCCCCTCCTTCACAATAGCACATCGGTTATGGAAACTAAATATGAAGGAACGTGCTGGGGGAGGAGGGAAATGCTGTGGAGGGACAGCAAATAAAAACACCCAGAAGTTCTGTCTTTCCAAGCAGTCTGAAACTCCAGTGTGCTAAAACAGTGCATCTATTTCTGGAAAACCCAAGAAAAGTTCCAGCAGGCATTTTTTTTTTCTTCTCCTTTAACTAAACCTCACAAGAAAAAAAAAAATCTATTAGTGAGTTTGTCTTTTCTTAGAAACAAACAAGTGCTTATTGGTCTGTCTTCATCTGGAAAAAAAAAAAGTGATTTCTGCAGCTGTTTGCTTTCCCCATGCACAGATGCAAACAGCTGGACCCACCGTCACTCCCTCCTAGGGAAGGCCCAGGAACGCGGACCGATCAGGGTCCATGGCAGCAGCAGCTTCCAGCTCCTGAGCAGCCTCTCACCAGAGGCGTCTTTCAGAATGGATAGAGGATCCGTATTTTGGGCAGCTTATACATGTAAGAACCACTCTCCTGCTGTATCTAGGTCCTAAAGGTGCTCTGGAATAGCCTGCACAGCAACAGGTATATATCAAGCCATAGATCAAGTACACTCCCCATTTTCTACAAATTCAGCTCCCACCAATCCAGAGTCAACTGCTGCTACATCTTTTTCTTAAATATCAAGAATTTAACATTGAACTCTAGCCAGTTTGAAGTATATACTCTAAAGAAACATGGGCCAACTTGTTTTAAGTAAGGATAAATGACAAAACTGATAAAGAAAAAACTGAAGATCTTCAAAATTGAACATCAAACATATATATGTATACACATATGCAAAGCTTTCAGAACTTCAGGTTGGTCTAGACCACTATCACCATTTAACATCATTTTTCACATGTACAGGCCCTATGCTAACTTCCAGGGGCTCCCTAGTATCCTCCAACCCACATACGCTCTCTTCTTTTAAACAACTCTAAGCTTGTTAGTTATGTTAGTTAGACCAATATGTTATCTGTCTGTAATGCTGCTCTGCTCCACTACCTTTTTTTCTGGTAAACTGTTCCTGCATCCCTGGCAGGTAGGACAATAATATCCAGTGAAGTTCATTCTGTAACAAGAATAGAAAAAGAAATCTTGTAAAGCACTGTGCTATACCAGTACAAACACTGGTTTCAGAGATACAGTGGCCTTATCCCCAGAGCCTGCACTGCTTCAGGTTAACAATACTGAAGCAAAAACACCTCGAACAGCCAAAACTGTTTGGGGCACCTCCTCCTAGTAGGAAAGTCTGTAGAACAACCTGAACAGACTTGAACAAACATGTCCCAGAACTCACTTATCTGAACTGCTTGAAAGGAAGAGGGTCGAAGGTGGGGAGGAAGTCGATACTTGCAATCTCTGGGTTGAAAACAAAGAACAAGTAAGGAAGACAATTTTGATAAGGACTATGTGAAAACACTATTTTATGTAACACCTTAAAACAGAGTCATAGTTTAAAAAGGGAACTTTTCTAAGAGTTTATAGTTCTGGGCTCCAATTTCACATCAAATTTACCCATTTCCCAAACTACTCTGTCCAACTCGCTGCATTGCTTGCAAAGCTTTCTTGCCACCCTGGAAATCAAGCCAGGCTCCTTTCTGTACAGCGTAGGTGTCAGGTTCTGCCCCCAGTACCATCCAGTGCTATGCTGAACTAAGTGTAACATATCAGAATTCAGCAATCCATGTATTTGATGCTGAACCTACCTCAGCAGTTATTTGGGGATCATTACGTGCCAGTTACAGACAGACTCATGCTATAGCCTTCTTTTCTTCTGAAAAATCTACAGGGTTTCTCCTCTTACCTGTTTACAAAACTCCACTTGTATTGAGAGACAGTAGTAAGTGACTGACAATGCAAAAATCCTAAAGAAACTACACCAAAAACAATAGGGCAACATTAATAAGGAAGGAATTCTTGTAAATTCAGTTCATATAAAAGTAAGGAAGCGCAAATGGGACTTTGAAACGGTTTCTTTGTTCTGCTCACATGGGAAGACATTTAAGCAAGACAAAGTACAGGCAAAGGTCCTCCAAAACTGTCCCACCAAGTTCACATTCAAATGCAGAGCATCAGGCCAAAATGCTGCCAGCCAAATCCTTATGCCAGCCATCCCATAAAAGAAACGAAAAGTCATATGCAACAGCTGCACTTAATTATCAGTAGTCATAATTGGAGGTCTTTTTTTAATAAGTAAAACAGAAAAAGACATAAAACCACTGCCAAACTTCTCCCTGCCTCTTGTGTAGGAGGGCCTTTACATCCAACAGTTGTCTATTTTTTAGCTGATGCAGTAAGAGATCTTGACTCTCCCTGCAAGCCTTGCCAAACCTCTCAAGGCTCTTGGAGAGACCGTGCAACGGCCAGAGCACCTAACATCTCCCAACACCTGCATTCCTCAGCTCCCACATAAACGACACCCACACACTCCCTTCACGCAAAGCCAGGCACCGCAGTACCTGAAACAGGTCACTTATCCCCCAAATGTACCAGGACAGTAATACCTCAGAGGAGAAAGAACTGAATAAAGAGCAACAAAAAAACATAACTCAGTAGTTTTGCTGGTGGGCACATCTTTTTCTTGACAAAAATTTCAATCTGGTGTTCCTGGCTGGTGCTGCTGCGCAGGCAAAGCCTCATCCATGGCATCCACCATGCCAAGATTAGAGCCCTTCTCCTGGCTTTGCCTTTGTTTCTCAGACGGTAAAACTGGGCAGGAAACTTTCATCCTCACCTACTGAATTAGGGGGCTCTGCTGGTGTAACCAGGCTTCCTAAGAGGCACTTCATGACTTCATTAACCCGCCCTTAGGTAAGTAATTAAAATTTTGGTATCTGGAAAAGGTAGAGCAACAATGACTTGCTGCAACTCTTGTAGCAGCAGACACCACAGGTAAGACAAAGGAAACAAAACAAATCAAATCCACCACAACACACAACAAAAAAGCCTTAAAATATCCAATATTATCAAAAGTAACCAAAGAAATGAAGACATGAATGAACAAAACTTATATAAGCAGCTAGACCAGGACCCCACACAACTTGTAATACTGGAGAAGGCTAAAAGTTTGGTCATGTTTGTGTAAGTTTTTATGCTAAAGGTTCATATTGCAGTAATTTTTTCATGATGACACAACTGGGCCAAGGAACAGGCACACTGTAATCAAGCCCTTCTTCTTGCTGTCTGTAACAGAGGCAACTTCTGAGACAGCTACTGGAAGTAACCTTCTCCCAAGGGGCTTTTTAAGAATATACTTAAGTTCTACCCTGGTACAGAACTTCAGCAAGATAAAAATCAGCCAAGGACATGTAGCATCAAGCGTAGAACCACATGTAGCACATGCTGAAACCGTACAACAGAAAGATATTCAGAGCTTTCGTAGAGAAAGTCAAAGTTAGAGGGAAAATTACTAACAGCTGCCTCCACACCTCTTCTTCTGAAAATGCGAAAAATGTTTTGAGTATGGCAAAAAAACATAAACATTTCAGTAAATACTTTAGGTTTATTTCAGCTGTATGGTTTATCATAGAGCAAGAGCTCAAGACACTTAACATTTCTAAATTACAAAAAAAAAAAAAAAAAAAAGGCATTTGAATTGACTACACTGATAACAAGAGGGAAGGAGTACAGACAAATACAAGGCTGTGACCAAAACAAGCTGAAGTCACAACTTGTTCCAGCAACGTGACTCAACCTGTCAAACTCCATCTGACCTCCTCCGTCACCTAAGTTAGATCTTTAAAAAAAAACACATTAGACTAATTTTTGTCATCAGAGTATAAATACCAGTAAGCCTTACACTGCTATAATGTTTACAAACAGTATTTCTTGAGAACGTAAATTATAACATCATAAAAAATACAATTCCTGAAGATTTTCACACCAGAGCAACTGAATCAAAGCCATCTCAACACATTTTAATTGTTCACACCAGACAAATGCTCATACATACCAATGCAGTTTAACCTGACCAACTAAAAACTAACTGCATTTATTTTTCACAATGTTTTTATATTTAAATACACGAGAGCAAAAAAGAGATTCTCTAACAAAGAAGGGAATATGGACAAGAACAAAAAGCACACATTAAAATGTTTGCTACTAGATAGCTTGGACTGTCCTAAATGGTGAAGGTCATCCTGAAATGCCCTGAATTTCTGATCTTGAATGATGAAATCCTTCCAATATAGCCAAAAACACATTTACTTAAACTGATTTTAAAAAGCGCAGGTTGGCCACTCTATTCTCATGTATTTGTTGCATAGCTAGTGTAACGGCAGTTAAGATCTATACTAAATCTCAACTAATCTAGACTAAAATCACGTATGTAGGGGTATCTTTGTTCTTAATAGTCTTATTTTTAAGAAGGATCACGTTTGTTATACTCCACAGAAATCTGCTAAGACTTCTGGTGGTGTAGGGAGGGCAAAGCAGGCAACATGTTACCCTCCAAAACACTTCATACTTCTGTCTTTGCAACTGGAAAATCTAGTTAGCCACACCATGAATCCTACTTAAGATTAGGAGTTTTAAACTGAAACCTCCCCAAATGGCTGCTGCCTTTGCATTTCAGACCTTTCAAGGGCACCTGGACTTGATGCTCCAACCCAGTACTGATAACTCTCCAAGGACTGGGAGGAGGAGCAAAGGGAGAAAGTAAAGGTAGTTTTAGTACAGAGCCAAGTCCAAAATGCAGAAGACAGAAATGGATCATAGCCCTCAATGAAGCTTGGTCTCTCCTGAAAAGCAGCAGCTACTACAAAGACAGTGCTTCCCCTCATACCACACCTCTTTACTTGCTGCAGAGAAGCAATCATTAAGTTTGTCTAAAGAACAAACAGTTTTTCATTGATCTCCTATTGAAAACCACTTAGAAGTTGCTAACTTTAACTTGAATGATGCCTAAGAAAATTGAGTCAAAACAATCCATATGCGTACTTATTTTTTCTAGCTGCTAATACTCTTCCTTTTTAAAACCAGATAAAGTGATTAGGTGTTTAGAACATATTCAAGCTAATGAGGATTGTGACAGATTGGAAGAGTGGGCAGCACTCAGAAGAATTCAGAGCAATTGGGACACAAGATCCCATTTCTACATACGGACAAACAGAAAAATAGCACATACCCAGGAAACCAAGCGCAGACACTAACCTGCTTAAACTTGTTTTGATCCAACCCTCCTTGCGCCTGTTGTGGTAGCACCCTAAGGTGCTCATCAGAAAGGCTCAAATTCTGCATCAGTAGAGTTGATCCCCCAAAACCTAGTGAAGTGGCAGGCTGGATTATGGCCCTTCTCACCAAGCCTACGTTTGTTATGTGAGTACTATTTATAATGTCACATGCTGGGGCTTGTTCCCAATCTAGCTAAACCTACACGCTTAACTGACTCGAGAGACAATGCCGTATTGTGGAGACTGAGCTTTTCCTACAGGCCACATTTCTAACGCACAAATGGATGCTTTTGTACACTGCAACTGGATTAGCAGCTCCCAAACCAGGCAAACTTCAACATATGCATAAACACATACACCCAAAATATGCATTTCTGAAACCATTTCTTTGCAGTCAATACAAGTCATCAGAAAGTCCAAGCATTTAAAAAAAAAACACGGGAGTCAACAGGCTCTTTAATACATCCCAGGCAAAATGGACTAAATCAGAAAGAAAAATCTTAGTACCAGACTCATGTCACCACCAACACTGGACTAAGCCACCTTCATTGTTTATTAAATATTTGTTTCCAGTTACTTCCAAAAAGTAAGGCTTTAGAAAGAAATTAATCAACCCAATTCTTTAAGTTCAAAAAGTTGTTAATCATGAACTAATTTAAACAAAGATTACCTTCACTGTTTCAGGCAGCCCAAGTTCTTAACTCCTAAGAGATTAGGTTTTATTCGTATTGATAAAAAAATGCATTCAGGAAAATGCATGCTTAAGGGGAAAAAAAAGAAAAAAAGAGAGAGATCAGAATACAAAAAAAAATGTTAAGGGTTTGCACAATATAAAAATCATGAAGTAACTCAAAAGTGAAATGGAACATACGCTTTCCAATATTTATGCATCAACTACCAAAATAGCTGCTTAATTTTATGAGTCGCAGTGGTTCCTTTGCCCTCCATTTAGAAATAAACAAACTCAAACTGTCCTCGAACCTGCTTAGAAAGCTGCAGTTCGGTATCTTGGTATCTACTAAGCAATTATCTTTTTATTTATTTTTTTTAAATACACCTTCCCACTCTCCAAAATTAACAAAGATGCCTTAGAAGGCAACACTGTTGAATTTCAAAAGCTCTCGAGCAGCTTGAGGAAAAAATAAAAAGGACACAACAATTGAACTGGGCCTTTCCAAACCACTGTCAGCTGTAGGTGGCAGAACTGAAGCCTTTGCTGAGCTGCCCAACAGCTCTGATAGGGGCAGACAGGTCTTTAAGGAGCTGAAAGTCATTTGTCATCTACTAATCTAAAATCAGCTAGAAACCACCAAATTAAATCCACCCAACAGTTCCCAAAAATACAGAGACTAAATTTCAACCAAATGTTAAAGCTATCCATTTGGGCATACACATACATTTTTACATACAAACCGGTCCCTTGATGAGTTTACTTTCCATATTTTTACAGTTAGCAGGACAGAAGACTCTCTTTGAGCTAGTTCTTTTTGTTGCCATAGATGAGACAGCATTCAGCAACAGCCCTTTCCCTTTCAGGTGACAAATATTCATTTTAAAAATGACGTATTCAAGCACGTGCAACATTTCTTGACATGTGCTTTGCACAACGTTCACGAATGACACTGCTCAGCGAGTTGCATCCAATACAGCGCTGACAAAGGCGCAAAGCGACTGCCATGGCTTGTGCTTTACCTGCAACTTGGAATTCAAAAAGCTTCTAAAAATGGAGAGTTAAGTTCACCACCACAATGGTTAACATGGAGAGTTAACTACTCCAGCACAGCTCTCCTTGGTTTTCCATACTAAGCAGCTGTCAGGTTTATATTAAAGAAGTATGAAACAGCTTTGTAAAAACAATGTATGATTCCCCTTAATAACATGCTGAGAGGCATCTGGACTGATTTGCTTCATTTTTTTTCCCTGATCTTCACAAAAACACCATTATTCAACGCGACTGCAAAAATTAAAATAAAAAGATGTAGATAGAAAGCTACTGAATTATATAATGAATACAAATAAAAAAAATAAAAATAGAAATGGACTCCAAAAAGCCAAAATCATGTTGAAAAGATGCTCTTTCAATTGCTACAGGGGCTAATGATATTTTGACAAGACTGCAATTACGCTTCTGTTACAAGAACAAGTCTTGCTCTCCACGTCTTGCCAGGATCATACTGCTCTTAATTAATGCTTTGTTGTGAAGCGTATCCGCAGGCAGTAATAAGTTTTATAACAATTTCAGTATGTACTATGCATTTCCTTGCACCAGTTATTCTACAATTCTCATCATTCAACCTCACAGATAAGGCCTCAGTCTTTCTGCCCAGAATTCTTCAACACATGGTTAAACACTGTTGCGTCTACCAAGAACACTGCCAAAACACATCTTGAGATCTTCCTTTCCCTTTACTTCCTTGCAGGAGCAAGGAACATGAAGGTATTAAGTGCCTATCAGACTGACACCGAGGTGGATTTGCTTTTAAACCTAACTGATCTTGAATTCACTCTCTGGTATCAGCCTCTAAGTCTCTATCCTCCTTACAAATAGCTGACACATGCTTTAGGCATATTGCCTTTCAAATAATATTAATAACTATTCACAAAATGCTGCGAAGTGCTGATCTTTGATTTCATCTACTGATGAATACTGCAGTAAAAAATAAAGTGTAGGTTTTGCTTTTACAATTCACTGCATAACCCACCTCTCCAATTTGAATAGTCTTGCTAAAGGAAGTTGGAAACCAGAGCTTCAGCAAACAAACAGGCAATTACTGAAGCCACAGAAATCTAGACACACATTCATCCAACGTCTGAGACAAGTAAAGTACTGTGTGGGAGATGTTATGAAATCCCTGTCAGGAAAACTAGGTCTCAAAATTAATCCACTGCCTCCTTCTACAACAAATAGCTGTGAAGTAACTAACCTTTTTTTTTTGCTTTACATGCTATTAATTAAAATAGGACGTCTAATTAACTCCACAAAAATGTGGAAAGTCTCAAACCAACTCTGATACGCCAACTAAAATTGGCTTTAAAACATATATCAATCACTTGCACTGGCTTTGCAAGGTAAAGCCAATATACAACCTGCTGCCTGTCCAAGCTGCAGAAACCCACCTTTATCTGCCATTTATATTTTCTGATTCTATTCAACAAAAAGGAAAATGTGAAGTCTTGTTTATATTGTCACATTCCATTTCTATTCTGGGAGTCTATTTTGATGCAATCTTAATTCTCCAAAATGTTCAAGGACTAAAAGCAATGTGAAGTTTATACCTTCAAGAGAGGGGTAAGACTTAACATTAAGCATTATTTGCAATTATTTTCCACTACTGCTTTCATTGCTCTAATAAACTGAATAAAATTCTCCCTAGGATCTCTCAAAAAGAGAAGGTATTTTCAGAATCCTACCCCTATTTAATGTATAAAAAAGCTTCAGATTCTCCAGCATAGTCCTTGCATAGCTTCCCAAAAACCAAACATTTTCATGCGACAAAATTTGGTAAGAATAAATCTACATATTGTCAGTTGAGAAATTCATGGATTAAGATGCCTGGCCTGGGTTAAGAAGGTCAAACTAGGTGACAACAGTCTTTGTTGCTTCTAGGCTCTCTTGCTATTGCTAGGAGGCACATCCATGTAGAGGTGCACCATCTCATCTTAAAGCCAAGTTGGACTTTTTCATGCAGTCTAAAATCTGAAGAACTAGTAACAACTACAGGAGGCTGAATTCCAAGTTACATGATTTTGATTTGCAAAGCAATCAGTAGAAGAACTATAAGGCTTGCAACACACAAAAAAACTATGTTACTGAGCATGAAGTACATTAAAGCAGCTTACCAACATAACGCCACTCATACATGCAAACAGAACTGAGTATATTTGCTTATTTTCGGAATCAAACCCACCATAACTATCAACTTTTGTAATCTTAGAAGCCAATTTCTTCTACCACTAAGCTATCTGACCAGTAAATGACCACTGATGGACTTAATAAAAGAAGCCAAAGCAAAGCCAGAAATAAAGACTGAAGCCCCCAAGCTTTCGTTGTAAGCTTTCCTTATGGAGCAGTTGAGTTACTGCATCCAATAGACACTCACTGGTTGCCTCGAAAAGCAATGCTGAAAGCATTAACTGATTTATCATCTTAACTCTTCCTCTTGTCACTAAGGAGAAGCTGCATCGTGTTATTCAGTTCCCAGTATACTTCTTAGAATCAAATAAAACATAATCTTGGAATGAAAACAGATTGAAATAGAAACAGATTGAAAGTGTTAGACTTTCAATAATTAATCTTAGTACAATTAACACTGAACCATTCAATAAGGAGGAAGCACTTAGGATCAACAACAACAAATGTGGCGTGGTTAACTGTACAATCTAAAGGCTAACATCTTGATACAGAGCATTATGAAAAAGAGTAAATAAAAGTCATCTCTC
This sequence comes from Tinamus guttatus, assembly GCF_059628265.1. NCBI lineage: Eukaryota > Metazoa > Chordata > Aves > Tinamiformes > Tinamidae > Tinamus > Tinamus guttatus. Next base: position 13,555,316 of record NW_028288684.1, read on the forward strand.
CTGCTATTAGCAGGAGACATCATTGTCAAAGTGTGCATCCAAGAAAACTAAAATGAAAAAAAATAGGTCACAACCTAGAGCATAAAATAGCATATAACTCTTAGAGATTTTTCCCCCTCTCTTTTCCCCACCAGTTGATTTTTGGCTAATCTACATAAAAATACATAGAAATACAAGTAGTTCCCTAAGATTACTCATAAATACCTGAACTAAAGTTAAATATACACATTTCTGCATTAGAACTACAACATTTAGGTCTCGGACACACCTGGTGAATTGTGCTTTAAAAGCACAAATCTCTTGCAAAACAAAGACCACAACTATCACTAGATTTACACAACGTGAAGATCTAACAGTGCTACACCTGTCTATTTAATGGCTGTGTCGATAACTGAAAATTCTATACCGAATATTCTGCAAATTTTAACAACATTTATTTCTAACAGATTTGAGTGTTAGAACTTCTGCTTAGAATAATGCTCACCTTCTGATTTAATGTATCTGACTATATGGGCAAATAAAAGGTTCATAAGGGAGCTGAACACATCCTTTTGTAAATGAACGTATACACTGAAACTATTTGCTCAGTCATCATATAGTAGAAAAGTTAATTAAAGCATTCTAAGTTTACTTTTGTTTTACACAGCACAGCAGTTAAAACAAGCAGACTGACTGGAAGAACAAGTCATAAATCAAAAAGCGGCATGTTGCAGGGAACAGTTCAATTTTTGCCCTGATGCTTGAGACTAACCATGACTGCAGAAACTATTTAAACAAAGAACCAAGAAGAGATTTTAAAAAGCATCAAACTTTATATAAAGTTTGTAAAATACTGAGATTTATGCACATCTAAAAGGACTACTAGGTGAAGAAACAACAATGATGTTGGTATCAGCTTCGTATCAGCTTCCATGAGAACAAACTGTCACTACAAATTCCTCTACTAGCAGACCTACACCCACATATGGCACTTTCTTGTTTTCCCAGAGCAACTAAATCTTGTCAAACATGCAGTATTTTTCATGGTCCTATTTGATATACCCATGGCAAGGAAAGAAATAAAGATGACCTGTATTTCCTGAGCAAAAAAAAAAGAGTGCAAAACAGGCCTAACCCTCTTGTCAGGCTTCAGGATGAAGACTGACTTGACTACAGGAAATAAAGAGCAAACTATTTGTTATGACACGGAAAACACAACACACTATTGTATAGACTTACAACATGCAATTAGCACTCTCAACCTTCACTGCTACTCAGAGCTAAACTAAGTCATCCCCTGTCTTATTGCTTTTGTGGAGCAACTTTGTTCGATAAGGCAGGGAGAGAGGAGGAAATGCCAAGTTTCAATGCAGGGTCTCCCTGCAAATCCTCCCTCGCACCGCGTGCTGCCTGGATGTGCATGTTGCTCTGTGCTTCCATTTTGCTGGTAGCTGTGCTTCAACACTTGCGAGCTGCTCCATCCAACTGTGGTGCAGAGAGTTACAAACAAAATTGAGTTAAGGTCCTTTCCTTTTTAAAACTTGCATTGGTTATGAATTGTTCCACTGATAGAAATTTTATGTCCAAGACATCTGCTTTCCCAGGTACATTTTTTTCCTGTATTTTCCTAATACCAATTGCATAAAATCTTCATAAGTAATATTCAGATGCCCTTATTAAAAGTTGTCTACATTAAGACTTATTCCCCAACAGACCTCAAATCACATAAAGGGCTCTTTTAATTTTCTTAATTTTAAAAAATATAAGCCTATGTATAGTGACAAAAGCTAAGCATCTTCCCTCTGAAACTTCATCCAAAAAAAGGAACTACTTTAGCTTTCTAGTTCAGCTGGAGTGTTTCAGTGCTAATAAATTACAAGGAAAACAAAACAAAACAAATGATTCTATACAAAGGCAACAATATTTAGTTTCAAAATAGGTTAATTAACAAATTAACTTTGATACACACCACACTGACAATAAATCATTTTAATATCAAGGGTGGTTAATAAAAATTTGCATTTATTTCAGTTGGATTTGGTTCACACATCAAGTTTATAATCACAGCAAAACTGAATTTATATATAGAGCTAGAAGTTCAGAGAGCCAACCTTTAAGTATCAGCTACAGATTGCACACTGGACCACAGTAATTAACGCATGGGTCAGGAGACAGTAAGAACAAGAACCTGTGATATCTAAAATATGTTTATTGCTGACAATACAAACAAATCAAAGTTGCCCAGGGCAGGACAGTATAGTATTCATGTACTTATCCATAGGAAATGATAGCAGTATGGTTTTGTATTGCAGAAAACTCTTGAAACACTTCTGAAAAAATAAGAGGAAAAATAATACTCAAAACCCTTCACATCCAACAAAAGGTTTTACCGCCTCCCAAATTTAATTAGGACCAGTACTTCAATCAACTGTGAAGTTATTGTTAAAAGATTGCTTTAAAAAAGTAATAATAATAACAACCCAAACCAACTATGCATTTATCTGATTTCCTTATTTAGTTCAAAAATCCTTAATAATAGAACACCAGGAACACAAATATAGAGGATGATCTCACAAAAAACATTTTATTCTATCTTAAAAAGGATCCCCTGCTACTGTGAATTAACACACAACATAAGTAACTTAACTCACTTCATATGCCGGTTGAAGTGATTACTGTGCTGCCATATCCAATAATATGTCAAAACTTCAAGCAAATGAAGGATAATTGCCTAGATGTGATCCCAGTACTAAGCAATAACCTACAAAGCTTTTATATATATATATGTATGTATGTGTGTGTATATATATACACACATATATATAGCAAGCAAGAGACGTACAGTGTCAGAAATGTCAGGAATCCAAATCCCTACATAAATTGGACATACAAGACCGCAGCAGAGTGTAGAACAAGTTATCCAAGTGATCGTGCTAAGTGAGATGAAAAGTGGAATCTCATCACACTGCCCTATGCATATGAAACGGCCAAGGCAATTTTGGAATTAGGGGTGGGGGGAGGTGTATTTTTTTTTTTTTTTAATCCTAGCTAAAAAATAGCACTTCATTTACTTGATTAGAAGAGAAACTCTAGCCCATCTAAAATATCATTAGCTGCAAGCTGCCTATCAAGATCCTTGCTTGATTCGTGCTCGACTCAACTGCAGAGTCATTTTCCAAGGAACCACAGAAAACAGACACAGCTCATTTTTGAGCGCTTCAAAAAAGACACACGTAGATCACTCGGTAAAACCATGTCTCTCAGTTATTTCCAGTCAAACTAGGATTCCAACAAGCCTAAAGCCTCTGTGGAGAATTAATGAACCTTCCCTGGCAGAAGAAGAAAACTTTCATCTGAATCGCTCTCTTATAGACTTGGACAATCAGCTGTTTTTAGCTGACTGACTACAGACCACCACATTTCAACCAGGAGCAGTTACAAGTCAGGTTAGCAATCTAAAGAAAACCACAAATCTGAGTGCCAAATACTCTCCTTCTGGCTACTGTACTCTTTACTTACAGTCTCGACATGCAGGCATATTACCCAGCACAGAAAATAAAGTACAAGTATCTGGCACTGGGATATTGAGAGGTAAGGCAGGGTATTGACAGATATTCAAATGTATGGAATGACAATTCTAAAGCAACATCAAAACAAAGATTACTGGAATTAGTGGAACTGAGTATATACAAAGAAACAAAATACCTTTGTTACTCTTAGTAATGTAGCAACCTGTCCATTCAATGAAAAAAACAAACAAAAACAAAAAACAACTCCACACTACCTACACATGTACTATCAACCATGAGACATATTATTCTAAAATTGAATCTCTTGGATTTTTTTTTTAAACGACAAACACAAACATCTCTATCACACAAATAGACTTTGTTTTTGTTGGAGTGGATCCCAGACATAGGCTGGAAGCGAATACAGAAGAACTCCTCCTTTCAAGATGAATGCACCAACAGAAGTCCCAAATTCATAAGGAATATTCTCCTAGAGACACAGCAGAAAGCTCACCTATAGCAACAGCCTTTCATTTTCAAAAACTGACAATTAGATCTGATTAGGAAGAGTGAGTTTTTAAGAAAACAAAGAAGGTGCAACAGGGTAAGGATGGGCCCTGTCTTGACACGAACATACAATTAACAGTATTTAAAAAAAAAAAAAAAGAAAAAAAAAGTAGAAATCAGACAGACCCAGACCTTCAGTCACCTTGCACTGGGATCTATGCAGGAAAAAGGAGAGCAGAATCATGGCAGAGTCTCACAACGATGCAATTTACTCATGGCCAAGTGTAGACTGCACAAACTGTTGAAAAGCCCTAATGAGTGAAGGGGCAAGAGGCAGTAGAAAGAACACACTGAACATGTGTTTCTGCTGAAGGGTTTAGAATAGCAAGTGTTGAACACATCTCTGAGCCTTTCATCTGAAAAATAACATACAAAAGCTGGAAGAAACTTACAGAAGAGCTACAGGAGTGACTAAAGAAAAGCTATCTCAAACTCTTAGCAAGTTAAGACATCTCAGCTTAAAAAAAAAAAAAAAAATCACTAATCTTAAGCAGCATGGATAAGCATCAACTGTTCCATTGTCACTTCCAAAATAGGAACCAGGAGGGACCATGGAATGAGGCTGATAAAACAAACAGGCAAAAAACAGAAAGATGTTTCTTTGTGCAGTGGGTTGCAGAGGCTGAAGATTTGCATGGGTTCAAAAGAAGAGAGGGCAACAAGGCTTGGAGGAGAGAAGCACCAGACAGACAGACAGAAACCACACCTGGCTCAGGAAATTCCTGAGCTGAAGGCAGCTGGAAGCTGCGAGAACACTCCAGGGAAGTATCACATAAGCTTGCCCTGTTCTCTGTCTTCCTAGAAGTTTACTCGTGACTTACTAATGGAGACAAGATCCTGGGCTGGACAAGCCCTTGGTCTGAATCAGCATGGCCAGATCTGGCAAGAGGCAGACAGTAAACTCTCTTAGGAAAGCAATGCTAGAAGGGCCCAATAACTTCTGAGGTTCTGAAGAGTCCTGCCTGGAACAGCTGTTCCCGAGCTGCAGATGAACATCTGGGTAGAAAAACCTAACGACTCCTGCCTCACCACTGCTAGCGATACTTTTTCTTGTCTCCATTTCAAATACACATGGTCTATTTTTTTTCCTTTATGTAAACATTAAAATGTATGTAAGCTGGAGATGTATTACACAAATTATACCAACAGGAAACACCCCCGCCATCTTCAATTCTTTAGTTTAACTTTGCAATGTCCTCTGAAAGCCAAATATTATCTCTATAATTCATAAGAGGCAGCAACTAACAAATTCTCAGTTGATCTGTGCAGAAGCTTGAGCGAAGCAGCATAAGCAAAGTTACTGAGCCTTGAGATGCACTTTTTTATAGTACTAATATTACCTCAAACAGCACGCAAGTGATATATTAAACCTACTAAAAATGACTAGTCCCTTTTATTAAAAAGGTACTAGTACAAAAATAATGAAACATTTGTTCTACAAAGCACAGGAATGGGACTGTATCAGTGACTACTGCAGTGTGATATACCTTCTTTTTTAGGCTCAGCAATTTGATAAAGTAACTGCTTTCAAGAACACACATCTTTACTTTCCTGCACCTCACAAAACGGTCAAAGGTGTTTAGCTGTAATTCAAGAATTTGATTATATCCGTACAACTCAAGAATGTGTTGTGTATCTACTTATTTTCACAGCCACAGAATCCTCAAGGTGTAACTTGACTGAAGTAAAAGACAAAGAAAGTACTTGCAAACCTCCTGGCACATGGTAGGTGGGGCTGGATATTTTATCAGCAGTCAAAAGGAACTGAATGGTTAGCGTTTTAAGCTCTCATCTTGTAACTACATATCACAACTGCAAGTGAAGGCAGCACAGATCAAATATATTATTTTTAGAACTAGGTGGATAGTAGTTATTTTGATTACTTCTGAAGTAAAAGCATCATGGCAAAAATACACACCCAACTTGCATGTGAAGAGTTTTACAACACTATAGGTAAATTATGTGCAGTTACTGGCAAGGTAAGAAGTATCAGCACCATAATATCTTGTGCTTCCAATAAATTCCAGACAGGTTATCTTGTACAAAATGCATATAAAAACATTTAAAAAAGCTCACACTGTCTACACAGTATGAATTCCACTACTAAAGTTTTCTCTTTAAAGAAAAAAAAATACAATAGCAGATACAATAGCAATCTTTACCTCATTTGCAACTCCCTCAACTACTTGATGCTGTTACCTTGATTTAGAAAATGCTCCAATCCTACCCCTCAGTTCCCTAGAACAAGCCCTTGAAGACATTTTAGAAAGCGCAAGACTTGGCACAGCCAAGGGCCAACCCTCCTACTCCAACAGGACCGCAGAGCGGGACGCCTCAAAGCTCACACACCCTCTCCAAGTCCTTGGGCATCACTGAGCAAGAGCCACAGAGGTCTGCAGCACCAGAGACCCCCAGCACCCCCCGAACACACTCTCGCTCGAGCACAGCCGGAACACCGGAAGCTGAACAACTGGCATTGCGATTTCTAAGATGAATTATGATTTTTTTCATCCACAACTGGCATTTAATTCACTAAGCAAACAAAGAGCTGTTCAAGTTCCACAACAAATCTCTACTGTACAAATAGCTGACAGTGTCAAGAACCTAACAGTGTACTTCCTTTGATCTTGTTAATAAGGATGCTGAAAAGTTAATTCTGAACTGTTTAAGCTAAAGTCTGTTTCACATTTTCTTTCTTATTCTTAGCTAGTGACTAACTTATCAGGATATTGTGAAATAGTCATTTGAATTTTCCCACTTATTAGTCATTATAGCAAAAAAAGACAAAGACAAAAACAAAACGCCACAACCATACAGATTATCACAGCTATCTGATTTCAAATCTGAAAATTACTGTCCTCTCTTTGTAATTATTTAGGGGCAATATTTCAGGCCCGATTTATTTCAAAGAAGATACATAGTAAGTATTCTCAAGTTTCAGAATAAGTTTCCCACAAGAAGTAAAAACCTGAAAGACCAGTTCAACTCCTCCAGCCCGTGAGCTTAAAGTGACATACACAGGTGGAAATAAAGTGTTCACGTGTTAGGGACAAAAGTAGGAAAAATGCAGTGACCTACCCTGATGATAAAAGACATATAATTAAGTCACTAGCAACCTAACCGGAAAAAAAAATCTCAAAATCTCTCTCAAAAATCTACTAAAATACAAATTAGAACACAAGGCATTTCACTTTATCAGGGGTCATGTGTAAAGTACTATAACTCTAGCACAGTATTATTAGATGATTTCCCTCAAGACTGGAAGCAAAACAGATCCTGCCCCAAAGACCAGCAAAATAGTCAATGGACATCTAAACTCTAAAAAGCAAGGCAAAATTATTTTGTTTTGCTTACAAGCATGTGATTTTTCCTCATACGCGCAAAAACTGCCTGTAAAGTTGGGCACAGAAGATTCTTCCAAGTCTAGCAACCTAGATGTGAAGATACTTTTACTACGTGCAGTCACTAGTGAGTATTTCAGATTACAAATGCATTTTAAACTCAAGCTAGAGACCAAAAAAGTGCAGGCACAGTCCCTTCTGAACAACAGGAACACATGCATCTCCAACTGTTCAGCATCCCATTTAGGGAAATATCAATATGTGTTTCAAACAATAACAGGCATCCTAGAAAGTTTTTTTTACATTCCTGAAAGCCTTTACCCTAAGAATAGCTTTCTTGAGAATTAATCCTTAGTTTTACCTTTTCTTTATAAGGGTCTTTCATACTTCAGACTACATCCTTGTAAGTACTTCTCATTTTACATCCTTAGCTCCCCCGAAGCGGTTTAGTCTGACTGTGACATAAACTTCATAAACGAACATGAAGGCCATGAAAACTGGGTATATCAGTTTATCAACCTATCAAAGGTCTTAGCAAATATGGAAGAAAGATCCTGTAACTCTACATCTCAGCATTCTAAATAAATTACATGAATGTTAGAATAAAGTTACAGAGGACTCAAATGGCAAACCAAATTTTTGAAATAAGAACAATAAATTAGAAAACTTTTAAGTGAGAAGTTCTGAGAACATATGCCTGCTATATTAAATTTAAAAAATGGCATGCGGTGCACTGGGATTTTTCCTTACTGAAGGAATTCCATTTTGGCTATACATCCTGTCTGTTTGCTTTCAAATAATGTTTTATTATGACATAAATGTGCAATTTTAAAACATCCCTGAAAAAAGGAAAAAGTTTACTTAGTATTTCAGTCACAATAGTTAATTAGACGGGGAAGGCATTCTCAAAGCAATAATGCTATTTAAATAAACTCCAGCATAGTGCAGACAGACTTCCAGCAAAGCTCTCCATAAATCAGAATCCTTTGGAGATAACTAGCAGGAGCAAATGGCCTTTGTTTGACTTTGCCATAAAACAGTTCAGCAAAAAAAGTAGGCTTCATGACCCCGATGTAATAATCAATAACTAAACTTACTGCTAATACTGATCCAAGTAACCAACCAGCAGGTATGAGACTCAACAAGAGAGATCTGGTCTTTCAATATGACACAGCAAAGTCTCGTTAGAGAAATTAAAGCAAAGTCCATCGTTGTTTTCAAGACGGTTTTGTTTCCTTGGCAACTGGCATGTCCGACATGCAGCATAAGATAAAGGTCTGTCTTCGCGAGGCAGCTTTGAATTATTAGCTTGACTTCGAAAGCAATTTAGACAACCCAGCTATACTTGTCTGAAACACGGCCTGCAGACGCTTAGTTAAAAAACAGCCAAAACACCAGTTGAGCAAGTCCCAGAGTTAAAACGGGCTTCATGAAGCACTCCTGGAGGCCATGGACAATGTGTTCCGGGTGGCCCTTGCTTGAGCAGGGGTGTTGGACTCGATCTCTGGAGGTCCCTTCCAACCTCAACCATTCTGTGAGGAAACACCAACACAACCAAGCCATGCACTTCAAGTCACCTGTTCTCCAAAACTCCAGTCTTAATTAGCAAAAAATAACTAATAAAGACCATTTTCATAATAAGGACAGACTTCTCCCATGCTCTAGATTCCTAGTTAACCACCAAACAAAAAGTACAGAACACCTGGCAAATTGCCAGCTATGTCCTTCAATGAAATGGGCTTTAGAGAGCGACCTGTGCGAGGCCCTCCTGCAGCCACGGCAGCCTCTGCCCGCTCGCGCTCCCGCAGAGCCTCCTGTGCAGGGGCTGCCTCCAGGTCCTGCCGGCTCCCGGGATGTTGGGTGTCCCCTGCAGCCGCTTCCGCCTTCCCTGCAGGGCGGCTGCCCGCTCCCCTGTCCGCTTGCCAGGGCTCCCAGCAGGGGACTGGGAGTTGCAGACATTCGCTGCGCTCAAACGAGTAAAATTCTCTTCAGAGTTTACAGAAGCAACCAAATCATTTAAATTTCAGGGTTTACATAATCCTGTGCAGCCTGCTTAAAAACAAATACCCTCCCTCTCCCCCCAAAAAAGAAACAAACAACTTCAAAGAAGAGGCAATATTTACAAGAAGAGAGCAAGCTCGTGTGCTCCACCATTAACGACTTTTTGCTGAATAACTGAGATTGTATTGTACAAAAATATATATGAATATGTTGCAATTTACCAAAATAGTAGAAAACAAATTTATACAGAGAATTGTTTCAAAAGGTTAAACTAAATCTAATTACATTATCTGAATTCATTCCCAGCTGTGATGATAAAAAACACTCAGGGGTCTGGCCACTTATAAAAAGAGGAGCAACATTTTTTTTTGGCTGGCGGCTTCTCTACAGCTGTTTACCTCAATGGGGGAAGGGGTTGGTTAGTTGGGAGGAGGGGGAGGATTCTGCTCTAAGCTAAGAGCCCCATAGAAATAGTTAGTAGTTACCATCAGACCAGTTTCAATAGCTGGTGTAGTATCTCAGTCCTGAGTAACACGGCTTGTTCTCCTGGGCATCATCCAGCAATTCCTTATGTCTAATCCGGGGAAATGTTTCTTTGGAGCAAACTAGGCACAACCTCTCTGCTTTCATTTTACATGGGAACCCGTTTAGAGCTACAGTCACATTTCAGCACACCCAGGGCTCCTTGCAAGTCTACTGTAAAAATGGATAAACTGAAAAATCCACTTTGCTTTAGAGAATTTGCAGCTGTTGTGTCAAAATCGTAAAGGGAAATTGAGCAAACTGTAAATGAAGGTTTTACATTTGCCTCTTTCCAGATTGAAAAGATAGGGTAGTAAGAGATGAAACTTGCAAAAGTAGGTATGACTTATGCCACACAGCACTGGTCAGAACTAAATCACATTTATCCATTAGATTTTTTTTTTCCAAAAACTGGGAGGTGATACCTGTCTTACTTCCATGGGAACTTTCAAATTAACAACCCTTTTTTACTGCTTTCTATTGAGTGGCAATTTCCATGATGTGACTGATGGGTTACAGATTACCCCATGCTACAAACCAGATGACTACCAAAAAAAGAGAAAAAATCGACTATAATTCTTTGTCATCTTTAGCATTCAGAAGAGGAAAGGGGAAGGGATGGGACAGCCCAGAAGATGCTCATCCTGATTTATATCGGGTTCTTGTTTGTCTTTGAAGAGGTCAAGACCTGAGCAAACACAAGTGGTTCCATGGTGGCAGTAACTGCTCACACAAACTTCACGCTACTCCTACTTTTAGGCAAAGGCAGCCTGACACAATCTTGAATAAGCTGAATAGCAAAAGTATCAAATATAAATTTTTATTAAACCTGTATGAAAAAAATCTTCCTCTTATTACTGATCAGAGGGACTCCAAGATTTTTCTTTATAAAACACTAGTAAGCAAAGATCTGTGCAATGATTGTAGTTGTTAATATATTTCAAAGTACTTCAAACCACAGTTTTAAATAAATACTTTTCAAAGTACTTCAAACCACAGATAAAATTAATCTTAAATTTGAACCAGGAGATATGAAAGTAATGCTGTAAAATGGTATTATAAACAGCATTATATTTTTAAAATATATATAAAAAAACTACACTGGTGTTCTCAACAACTAAATCAAAAGTAATTTTGATCAAATCCATAAGGAAGTTGTTTGCCACTTGAAACAGACAAGTTTTCCCACCGTAATGAAAATGGTGTTAATACAATCTTATATCTGCAAGTATGCCATTACTTTCTCTCCAGCGCTTGTACTCAGTTAGGCCTCAGAGTTGTAAGAATTATGTTCATCACGCTGTATTTTCTACAGCTGGCCTGTGCTCCATCACAGCACTACCAGCTCTCAATAAAGGCCTGATCTGGTGCTTTTTATAATTCATGGAAGAAAATTAAATAAATAAGCCAGTAGGCACCAAATGAGATTCATAAGAACTATGTGTGCAATATTGTAAGGTATACTGAAATGCACAACATCTGCAAGGAGAAAAGGAGCAGATTATTGATCTTATGACTATTTTAATAGTCCATTAAAAATAGCACGGGAAACACTCAGGGTTATTTAAATTGATTATCGTTCAATTTAAAAAGGTACAGATCAAGAGTCCATTAAAAATAACAAAGGAAATCCTCAGAGATATTTTAAATGATTATCTTACAGTTAGCTGCTGCAATCTGCATTTCTCCTCAAAGCCATTTTTGTCTGAAAACTAGCAGCAATATACTTATGGGAAAAAAAAAAAGAGAAAATAATAAGATACATCTTTTTAATTTTATTTTACCTCATCACATCTCTTAAACTTCTGTTTTTTGGGTTTTTTTTGTTTTGTTTTGTTGTTGTTGTTTTTGTTTGTTTTAAAAATCACCTTGTATTGTAGGGTATTAAATGCAAAGGAACCGGCAGTATGCCTGCCATTTTTTTCTTAAAGCCAAGAGCTCAAGTGAGTGGTGTGGGCCATTCTTGCCACTTGTGCCCACACACTAAGTTACCTGGAAGCTCTGGCCAGAGGGCTGCAGCACAAATGGGCAGGTTTTGCCCTTCCTGTTCCTCCCCACTTTTAAAGATATGGAAATCTTTACTGCAACTCCAAATTCAAAATAGTTGATAAAAATCATTTCACAGAACAGACTTAAAGACTGTTTGGCCGAGAGGCAGAGGGAAGGATATACGCTTAGAACTCTGACCATCCTCCAAGACCAAAAAATCTTAATTGTGAAAAATATCAGTAGGTTTCACTTTAAAAGCATTTGAGTCAATAATTCTTTTCTTAGCTATGTTCTGAAATCACCACTTCCCATTTTTCCCTGTACAAATTTTTTTCAAGAGTATATTATGAAAATTAATAGGCAATTACCAAAATAAAAATGAAATTTATTTACTGGACTTAATACAAATTAAACTGAACAAAGAGAAAAATATTCTACTTCTTGTTGAAGTGGTTGTGGTTTTGGTCTCCAACAACACAGTTCTTTTAGTGCTAAGCCAGCTTGAACTATAGACCTGAAAACATAAGAACTCTACAAAATGATAATTCTGAACATGCATCTCCCCAGTAAGTTTAGGCATTTAGTAAAACGTACACTACTGCTGCAGCAAAGAATCCCATAGGCATTTTCTGCCTTGCAAAACCAGGATCACTTTGGCTGGTGGGGAGGAGAGCAGAAAGGGGACATAAGTTAGTAGGTGGGCAGCCGTGCTGAGGGTTCTAGATAGGGAGGCAAGAGAAATGTAACACTGTTGGCTGTTTTTTCATATATGAAATAATACTCTTGTACACACTGAGTCATAGGAGAGAAAAAAAAAAAAAGAAAGAAAACCACATAGCAACAAAACACCCCATTACCTCAGAGTGACTTGGTTTCACAATATCCAAAGCAACACCTATCCATACCTCTTTACAAAGCACTTAAGAAGCGTGTAACAATAATCCATTTTTAAGGTTTCTGCCAGATGGGTAAACACCACCAACACACCCACAGACACTAATGAAAACCACCTTGGCCTCCTTCAGGAAGTCATTCAACACTTCACAGAAAAAATAGGAAGTTGTTGATAAACTGCTTGCAAGAAGTACTTCCTGTAGGAAAAGTAATTACAAGACTGTTTGCTGGACAAGCAGCTAACTTCTCGCACTGAAAGATGAGGAGATGAATTAGGGAACCTCTGCAGTAATGGCAAGTTAAAAAGATACAATATTAATTCTAAAATTGAGCCCAAGTTGCACGGACTTTTCTGCAAGCTGCTGTCTGCTACTACCGTGGTATATTATCTTTTGCCCAGAGCGCGATGCAGGAGTCACTCTCCACAGTTCACCGCAATGTCAAGCAGCAGCTGGCCAGCAGGAAGTGGTTTAGCAGGATGCAGATGACATCTCCACGCACGGCAAGCGAGTCCTCCTTGCAGAGCGGGCTCCAGAACCCCACGCAGCAGCGTGCGCTGACTCAGCTATGACCACTTGCTAACCAGACAAGTCTTAACTAATGAGCTCCAGTTAAGTGGCAATTTCAGTAAAATATTACAGAATTAGTTTTACCAGCTGTAGCAAGCGTGTCTTAACTCACTGTTTGAAGTCATCTGCCTTTTCACTAACGGAAAATTATACTCAGGAGTCCTACAGAGGATGAACTCCAATAAGTTGTGTCTGGCAAACCCTGTGTTGGGCATTTGTATCTAAAGGAGCCTATTTATCACGATGATGGACTGATTTACAAGAATAATTCTGGATCAGACCCTAAACTACTACTCTCACACTCTTTAGTATGTATGCGCACACGGCTGGTGTGCATATAAAACACGCCTGGCCAAATAACTCTGTGTGTGTGTGTTCATGTCTCGTGTACACACACAGTTACTCAACCAGAGATATTTTCTCCCCCTACATGCTGTTTTTCATCCTTATGTGAACTACTACTCATGAAATGCCTGACCCACTGATTATAGACTATATTCCTCACTGTATTAAGTACAGCACTCAGTTTTGTATTCTGTTTGCAACATAGGATATTATCATAACTGCAACCATAAGGCTTACTGACATCTGGAAAAAATCTAATACTGTTACCTATTCTGCAAAGATCCTTCTAGAGCCTGATTACCAGACTGTTCATGGAGTGGCTACAGAACAGAGCAAATGGAAACAAAGAGCAGCACAGCCAACCCTACAAAAAGAGCTGATTACTTGGAATACAGACCAAAAATCTGCATATGGTACAAGGAACCATATTAAGTGTATTCAGCATCAGGAATCTGGGTACTCACTCTCTCGGAGCAAAAGCTTAATGTATAGCTACACAAGACGTGTTTTAACAAGCCTGTAGGTATGAGATAGAACTTAACACTAAAAAAGCTACTGAAAGCAGCTTCTGAAGCATCTACTTCTTAAAAGTAATTCTTAAATTTCTTTGAATTTCTTGGTCATACAAATAAATATTCTTTCATCTATAAATCGTAATGAGCTGCAATGAAGTAGGTGCATCTCACCTGTGGACAGTACTACACAACTTTCTGGAAGAAAAAATGTTCTTCAAGTGTGAACACAGCCCTCAGAACTGTCCTCATTAGACACTCTCATACCACAGCATCACCCAAGGAAAGCCAAAAGAAAACAGCCCATTAAGCTGTTTAAAATCTCCCAAGGTCAGCATGTGACCCAGCAGGGAGAGGTTCAGAAAGTACAGCCTTTATTTTTCTTCCTAACAACCTGGTTTGTTTCCACTCCTTTCCCCTTCAAGACACATCCTTCACAGCTAGCAGCTCTTTCAATCATTTACTTTGGATGTCTGCTTGAGAACAAACGATCCTGCTCATGCAGATGAGTTTGCCAGACTTGTGTGTACTTTCCAGGCTCAGGCTCTTTATTGTTCTTGCTGAAACCTGACCCTTTGAAATGGATACCAGGACACCAAGAAAGGACAAAAAAAACTTGCAGAAAAAAGGAAAAGATTTTCTGTGGCAATAATGAAACTGTAGAAAAGCTTTCCAAGATCAAATCCTTCCCTCTGTTTTCACCTGAATGAGCATAATTAAATCGTCAGTTATAAGAGTGTAAAGACATTCTGCATGTCTTAAGCAGTTGTATTTTCTAAAAAAAAATCTAAAGCGTTAGCAAAAATAAACACTTGTGACAGTGCAACTTGCAAACCAAATACCCACTGTTCATGTTTTAAAAGCTATTCTTTAAGAGCTCTCACAAGCACAGTCAAAACAAAGTTTGCTTTTCAGTTCTAAGCTCATTTTGTGCTTTCCTCAAGGCCCAAAGAGCCATAGTTTTCATATGATATAGACTTACACAGCTACAAGTAATTCTGTCTATGCCCACTGAAGATCTCACATTCTAGCACACATTTATTTGTTAAACTTCATAAAAGAAATAAATACAACTTCAACCTCTTTAGCTAACATTCACTTTTGCATTCTTAGCATATAATAGTGTCTGAAAAGTTACTTTTAGGCTCAAATAGTGTCAGATAACTGTCACTTGTGTAATCTCATCGGGTTTAAAAATAAAATAAAATAAAATAAAATGATGCCAATTTTGCTGTGCAAAAACATTACCGTTCTACAAACAAATACATTTTAAAAGTTCAGCAATTTCCATTTTCATTGCAGGTAGCAATGCAGGTGTCGCTTTAAGAGCTATAGACGCTAAATACTTCAGTCAAATGCACATACTAACAACAATGATGTTTTAGCAAGAAAGGTAAGAATACAGATGTTTGACTTGGCTGAAGCATGTTTTATATAAATAACATACTTTGCTGCTCCTCCCCTCTCCCAGCCCTGAAAATGACATAAAATGGAATTTAGAGCCTTCCAGTTGAATAAAACATTCAAAATATAGTCGAAATACTCAATGGCCCAGTATGTGTTTTGGTGGGCACTTTCAGAGAGCAGGACAGGCTCCTGCTGGTTCAGAAAACTACACAGCATAAAAGAAAATACCCCCTGATGAATTATGCGTCAGATGGCTGGCATGTGTAACTTCTCCTCAGTTATAGAAAAGGTGATACTAATTTCACTGTGTGAAAAAAAAAAGGTATACTGCAGTATAGAAAAAAATATTAAAAGTTCTGCAATTTCCCTTTCACTGCAGGGAATATAGATGACTTTCAGGAGTTATGGACCCAAGTACTGCAATCAAATAAATATATATTAATATATTAATTAATTTTCTTGAAAGTACAGAGTAGGCAGAAATGTTTTGACTATATCTTTACCCACTATACCTATTAAAAAAAAGCCTTTCAGATATATTCTCACTCAACTAGTATCCAAAGATATTTACTTTTATCGTAAAATATATACATATATACACACACACACTTGGACCTGAACGAAAACTCCAGCTAGATCTAACAAGTCCAACAGCCACATTGTTTAAATATCTCTGCACATTTCACTAAGGTTTAGTGTGTAATATAATGGACAAGATTCTTCAATTAAGAATAAGATAAACATTCAAAGAGTCAGATGCAATTTTCAGAAACAGCAAGTTGAAAAGGGAGAAATACTGAAGTGTCAGAATCTTATCTCCTACTGGAAATGAGAGCCATGCATTTAGAATACATACCTTAAACACAATCAATTTAGCTAAAAATCAAACATTGAAAAATGCAGAGACAGAGCTGTTTTACTTACTTAAGAAAGTATCTCTGGCCAGAGGGTGTCTTAGCCATCTCCCAGCCTGGTGGCAAGGGGACGTCGTCGGGGATCTCAAACGAGGACTGGCGGAGGTGCTGGGAAGATGGAGCTCCAGGACCAGTCACTACTCCAGAAGGGGAGAGCGTCCCCGGAGAAACAGCCCCCAGCTGCAGGGATGCTGGGGAGGAGTGAGCTCGGACATGCTGAGGAGTCAGTGCTCCTGCAGTCCCCGCATCAGTGCTGGCCTGTCAGGAGTGAAATTATTTCCATTAAGACTCTTATATTTCAGAAAGAAAAAGCACTTGCTGAAAGATTCCAATAAAGTGAAATGTCTTCCAAGATAAATTCCTAAGCTAGCCACTGTAAAGTTCTTTTTATTTTGCAGCTGCTGCTCGTTCAGGAGAACCTCAAAGTAGGTTGGTTAATTAGCATCACAAAAATTCTTCTGTAAGTCAAAAAAAATGAACTTGAAGTTTTTTCTAACTGCATTTAGTTTTATTTTGAAAAATTAAGCTCTTTCTACCTAGTAAAAGTCTAAGGAAAGACTTGCCCCCAGTCAGAAGACCTACTAGAGAACATTGCCTGGCTCATCACCAGGCTGCACCTTTCTACTGCTTCCTGATGGAGGAGTTTATTTCCCACTCTTCTTTCGAAAAGCAGGCAAGGGAACAGCCACCCCCTAAATCCACCCCCTGCACAGGTTTAGGCAATTTCACCAGGAGAGCAACAGCAAAGACCTCTGCCCACTGCCACCAAGCAGTTCTAAGGGAGGAACAGCTCCTGGATGCTGCCATAAGGAAACCACGCAATCCTGCACGCACAACCTCCCAAGCCTCACACAAACTGCACTCCAAGGGGACGTGCAGCTTAGAAACAGTTTGCTCGGGGTTCATCCCTAGCAAAGCTTTGCCAAACTGTTCTGCCAGTCAGAGTGAGTCACAAAACTCCTCACCAGAAAGCTGCCAGTCCTGAGTACACGGCACTTCCTCGTCAGAAATAGGCGTCCACCACGGAGCAGAAGAGCAGCTTTGAAAACTGGGCTCAAATAATATTGACTTTTACATAAATTCACAAATCAATTCCGTCTGCAGAGGCACCAGAACAACATGGACACCTATAATAAGTTGCATATACTGGCCCTTCCCACACCTCTCACATGGGATATTGCACCATTCGTGAGGCCCCATTTATGTGTTCTTACAGAGGCTGACGTTTCTATGTTTTGTTAAGTCTATCTGTGACCAAAAACCTCTACGTATCAAACTCGAGATGTGTTTCAAAGAACTACCCTACATTCATGTTTTAATAAAGTGTGCAAGCTACAATTCACTTGAGGTGCTTTTAGTCTTGAGAGAATTACGGGAACCCTAAGACTTTTTTTCTATAATTTCTATGGCAAATGAACAAAAACGGAAAATTACAAACTTACTTTAAAAGATAGTCAATGGGGAAACAAATGATTTTCTAGCCTTGGCTGGATTTTTAAGTTTATATTTTAAGAGCTACCAACTGGTAACAAGGAACAATAATCCAACTAAGCCGTATGCATTACAGATGTGCAGCAACATACACAAGCAAGACAATGCTACGCTTAAAAGCGCACAGTGTACAAGTGTCCCAGAAGTTCAGTGCATTTCAACCACGAGAGCCATTTAGCTGCACTGACTGTATTTAACAGGACACAGCAACAAGCAATGGGGGCGCGTACACCAGGGTGTGCTTGGGGAAACTGTGGCAAACTCGCCCGACTGGAGTAAAAGCTGCCAGATAACTTTGTTCCCAGCGGATCCTCTGCGGCTCCCAGGACACTATCAGCCCTGACAAAACAACACGGTTTTTACTCGGTAATTCGGCAGCTCCGAAGCAAACAGAGCTACAGAGGCGGCTCCACCCCTTTCTACTTCGCTTTCCGCCTAGGAAGGCGAAGGCCCGATTGATTTCGAGTATTTGGAAAATGAATTAACTCCCCGGCTGAGGGAGGCCGTGCAAAGGTCCGGCCTGGAGTAAACTCCTGAAGCCGAGCTATAAATCCCTCAAAATGGGGCTTTAATAATGGAAATGCTGACAGACCCTTAACGACGGGAACACCAGCACTGGAGCAAGTTTCAACTCCTGCCGGCCACGCAGATAACACGACAAGAGCCAGTAATAAAGCCCATTTTACAGCTTGGCAACAAAGTTCAGCACTTTATAACGACACTGTAACTTTCTTGGCGCGGCCGCGGCCCGCATCGCGGCCGGCTCCCGAGCGGGGCCGCGGAGCGCGGCGGCCGGCGGCGCTTCCCGCGGGGCGGATCCCGCCCGGCGCGGCGAGGAAATGGTGGAAGCGGGACCTCCGCGCGGGGGGCGGGGGCCGCCACGGGCCTCGCTCCCTTCCCGCCCGCCCGCGGCGGGATTAGGCCGGGCAGCGCAGCCCGCGGAGCCGCCATGGGGCCGCCCAGCGGATGTGGAGCCGCGGGCCCCGCCGCCGCGGAGCCAACGGTCACCAACGGCCGCCCCCTCCCCCCGCCGCGCTCCGCGCACAAACACGCGGGGGGAGGAGGAGGAGGAGGGCGCAGGGCTCCCCCACGGGGCGGCCGGAGGAAGAAAGGGAACGACCACCCCCCCCCCCCCGCTTTCCCTTCCCCCCGGCCGGGCGGGCGCCCCCCTCACCTGGCGCGAGTGGGCCTTGGGCTCGGGCGGCTTGAAGAAGGAGTCGGGCAGCTTGCGGAGCCGCATGGGCAGCGTGTGCGGCACGTTGGCGCCCTTGGGGTTCATGACGGCGTTGAAGAGCGCCTCCAGGTCGGTCTCCGAGTCGCCGCGCACATGCACGATCTGGTGCCCGGCCGGGGGGGGCCCCGCGCCCGGCGGCTGCGCCGCGCCCGCCGCGGCCCCCGACACGGCGCCCGGCGGCGGCGGCTGCTGCTGCGGTGGCGGCGGCTGCGGCGCCGCGGGCTGCGCCGCCGGCGGCGGCTGCTGCTGCGGCTGAGGCTGCCCGGGATCCATGGCTGCGGCGGGACCCCCGGCGCTTCCCTCGCGGGGCTCGGCGGCTCAGAGCGCGCCTGCCCGGGCCCGCATGCCCCGCTGCTCCCCCGGGCCTCGCCCCTGCTCCTCACCCCGCGGCGGGTGGCAAAACAAGCGCGGCCGCGCGGCGCCCCCGAGCCCGGCCCAGCCCGGCCGGCGCCTCCGTCCCGGCGGCGGAAACTAAACTCGCGCAACACGCCAAACAAAAGTTCTTAGTTACGCCCGCCCGAATCACTCTCCGCAGCCGGCTCCGCCCCTCCTGAGCCCGCCCGCAGCGTATTCGAGCGAGGCGGTCTGCGCGCGCCCGCCCGCACCGCCGCCGCGGGGGCCGCCCGCCCGCGCGCCCGCCGCCCTGCGTGGGACGCCGGGGGCCCGTCCCACCCCCCCGCCGCGGCCGCCCCGCTCCCGTTGCGGGCCAGGAGCGCCCGCCCGCACCGCGCGGCCGCCACGCAGCGCAGTCAAACAGCGCTCGAGTTTCACGGCCGCTTCCAGGCCCCGCGCGCCCCGGACGGGACGGGACGGGACGGGAGCGGCTCCCGCCCAGGCTCGCAACGGCAGCAGGAGCGGCCCGAGGGGGCGGATGGCGCCGGGGAGCCCCGCTCACCTGGCTACCCCCTCCCAGGCTTCGTGGTTCAAAACCAGGGGCGAGAGGAGCAGAAAAAATGGCTTTTATTGCTAATGCCGTGAGGGCAAAGTCACACAAACATCTTAAGAATACGCCTTAAAACAACCTACAAAACTTGAACTTTTTTTTTTTCCTCGCTAATTCTCTAGTAGCATCTCCATAAACACGCAACCCTGCAGAGTTGGTGACACCAAGGAACACATGCTTCCTCCTAAGGAAAGGCCGGGACTCCTCCTTGGACCCGTGCAGAGGGAAGCAGGAGGCCCCGCTGCGCGCTCAGGGCCCGGGGCGCGCGCAGCCCGCGCCGAAGCTGTGGTAGAGGCTGTGCACGTGCCGCTTGCAGGGGTCCACGAGCAGGTAGGCGAAGCTCTGCTCGTGGCTGCGCCGCGCCGGGAAGCACAGGCCGCTCTCGTCCTGGGGAGCGCACAGGAAACGCGGCCTTAGCGACAACGGGACAGCCCGAGAACACTCGCACGGTGCGAGTGACGCGTATCCCCCGTCCTGCTCTAACTAGGGGTTGTTTGAGCAGGATTCTAACTCCTCCATTGAGATCGTCACATTGCAGCATGTACAAAGGCAGCTCCATCCCTCTGAATGCTGCCAGTTACCTGGATGGAAGTGTCAAATCAACTGCAAACGTGAGATTAAGCATGTAAGCTTGTGAGTACACAATTAGAGCTGAAATAGAGATGATTAAATATATAGGGATTCAATCACTGTTTCCTTTGAAATAGAAAGATGCTTAAGAAGCACATATTAATAAGTGAATTAGAAATCTATCTTTCTTGTCACTTAACATTTGCTAATGCATCTGTTCAGTCTTAAATACTTGCATATAAGAAAACCCCTTTTTAATCTCTTATTAACGTCTTTAAAATGTTATTCAAGAGTTTCCTTGTGGATACTCACAAAGTGCGTAAGCAGAATTTAGACACTTAACTCCAAATTTCTCATTCCAAAAAACTACCCTTACCTGACAACCAACAATGCAAGAACTAGACTCCTACTTTTTATTATTCTAAATAATTTTTAAATAAATCCTGTTTCTGTGCATGTCATTAAAAGCTTCAGCCTTGACAGGGCAGCAAGGCTGGACATCTGCTTCAAATCCTGCGTGGATTCAGAAGGGAGATGTTCCCTTTTTTGGATGCATTCAGTCCTGTCATCAGATGTCTAGGAGACAAACACATACGTAGCAGACCCCTCCTTTCCTTCAAAATAGGTATAACAGCTTCTGGCTGCTCCCCACCACCTTTGCACAATATTTGCAGACATGTAACCTCTGTCTCCCGTTTTACCAGAGGAAAATTCCCATACTGAGTATAGTGTCCATTTTCTCCAGGAAAATTTTAAATTCACAGACTGCAAAATATTCCATATTAGAAGACCATTTCCCTTATTCTTCTGTAGGAGCTGTTCTACTTTGCAGAATCTTTTTTTTTTTTTTTTTTTGGACCAAGGAATCATAAGAATTGTAACTTCCTATCTTTAATTTAAGGCAGGGAACTTGGAAAAGACCTTGTTTCCATTTTCTGCTTTGAGGGCAATTTTTGATTTTCATTCAGTGGCTGTTACTGGCATCCAAATTTCTCTCCTGTTATTTAGAAGAGAATGAACTCTATTTTACATGTTCTTCATTTGAGGAATTACTCAATATCATAAATCTTAAATTAAGATAAAAAAGCACTGTTGAAGAGTAGGTAGAGATTTTTTCTCGGCTTATTTTTTAAATAGTGAAATACAGAAAGCTAAAAATAATCTGTTTTAAGCAACACCACATGCAAGCTTTGTGGCTCCAATGTTAAGATACCTCACTGTCTTCTGGGGTATTTTGTAGGGTTTGGGTGTATGAAACACTAGATTCTCCATTTGTCTAATGAGAGCAAGCTTTAAGTTAGGTTTTACAATACTCAGCATCACAATATCTTTGGGATTTCATCCAAAAACAACCTAAGCTCACCAAAAAGGAAGAGGAGAGCAACATCAAAACATAATGTAAATATAAGTACCAGTTCATATCCAAATACCTCAGATTCCATGAAGTTTCATTATATGCAAACTGTGAGGCTTTGGAATTCAACAGAATATGTGGTCACGTGATTTAAAATAATTCAGAATATATGTATATATTATATACCTAGCATACACAGAATCTAACTAAACTCCCATATCTTGAAATATTTAAATTAAAAGGTCTTACTAGTCTGCCTGCAACTGCTTTTGAAACATGCCATTACACTTTCAAAGATTAGATCAGTTTCTCTCACTGATTTTTACATGTCCGTGCCAGTATGATACTTATGTGTGGATATAGATATGTTAGAAAAGAGATATGAGACACAATTTTTGGTATATTGATGATGGCAACCAGCTTCATCTCTGTACTATCTGATTTTAACATTTTTGTTTGTTTGTTTGTTTTTCTATATTGTTTCCTAAATAAGGTCATCTTAGCCATAGTTAGACAAAATAAACAGAAAGTGGTGGTGTCAAAATAAAGTTACGTAAAATCAAGTATACAAGTACCTTTATTTGTCCATTTATTAATCTTGTTTGCAAAAATGTGGGTTCTTCTCACTTTCTAGCTGACAGTCAAGCAACTTTCACCAGAACAGCTTCCCCTTTTCTATGTGAGACCAAGGACTCGTGGCCGTTTCAGACTAAGAAAATACACTGTCATGTGCACTGTCACCTCCGCATCAAGACTCCCTTAACACACTCTAGGTATTTTCCAAATTAACCCTCTGCATCTACTGTAGAAATACAATTGTCTTCTTTAGAGGGACTTCTCATCAGAAACACAGGACATTTGTTGCAGTAAGTGCCATTCCTGTAGTTTCCCAGCAGAGTTTTGGGAGTTTTGATTCTTAAAACCTTCACACAATCCGGACAAACCCATTGCAACCTTTCATTTTGAAGTAACCTCACGTTAAGCCTGAGCACGTCTTTGGGATAAACTCTTTTCTAAGAGAAGATGCTTTACGATGTCCTTTAGTGAAAAAGAGATTTTCAGAATTCTTCACTTTTCAGAATTGGCAGTAAAGCCTTATTTTTCCTCAAAGGCTATAGAGATGGCATGTTCTGTGTTTGCATTGGATTTTCTTTTGCCCATCTACTTCTTTGCTTTCAAAATGTTGCTCAAAGCTGCCTGGTGTTTTGTTTGTTTGTTTGTTTTTTATCTGATGATACTCAATGTATGACAGACACAGGGAAGCTCTTAACTAACAGGTACACCTAAATACAGAAGTCCACAAAGTTGATGCAACTCTATTAGTGATCCAGAAATGTCTCAGGAAAAAAAGTATTACCAGAAAAATACCAAGTTATCTTTCTTTTTTAATCTGAAGCCTGCAACCTAATAAATTGAGGTAAATTGTGATACATCCATGAATTAGTCATTTTTAGAAAACATTTTGAGTCTTCTATGAATCACATGTTAAATGATGATGACCCACAGATGAACAACTGAGCTATTGGCAAGTTACGGGGAAGTTTGTGCAGTTTGAGTGACATCAGCTGTTTCTTTTGGAAGTGGTACATTATCTGATGTAATTATTATATACTGATTACTTAGGAAGAATTAGGAGTAATTCAGCCTACAGTAGCAATTAAATGACAGATACATTGAATCCAGTAAACATGCTGCCCATTCTCAACTTCTTCCTCATGGTAAATACATGGTTTTGCAAGAAAAAACACACAGAAACAAGACTTGAGAAGGGAGAGGTTCGTCTCACCATTCTAACTCTTTTGTGTACTGAACTGCCTTGCAGAGGCAGATGCCAGACAGACTATTCAGAAAGCTCTCTAAAAACATTTCTAAAAACAGAATTACAGTCAAGACTGGGTTCTTAATCCTTTCTTCTCTTTCATGTACCTATATAAACAGAATTACTCAGAACTACTTTTTTCATAACTAGTTTCTGGATAACTATGATGACTTCAAATGCAATCCAACTAACCTGTTTTTAGTGAGCTACAAAATAAAACTGTTGCTAAAGAGCGAAAGCAGGATGAGACCAGGAAGAGGGTTCAAGAATAAAGAATGATTACAAATTTGTAGAAATAACCCATTTGAAATGAATATTAAGCTTTCTTTGTGCAAATGTTAGTTCAAATCATTATTTTCACGTTATGCATGTTACTTCCAGTAAAATGCTGTACCAAAAATGGGTAGTACTTACATATGCAGACACCCTGAAGACAGTGGAAGTAATGCTTATTTCTTTTGTTTCTGGATTCTTTTGAACACTGAAATACAGGGAAATAACACAAGCTTAATATTTACACCACAAATATTAGAGTCCTCCATTTCAATAATTAAAGTGCACTATACGCTTGCTCAAATTTTGCCATGATCAAGCTAACAGTTAACGTTCAACTTGCTCCACATGAACCATGAAAAGCTGCGTTATCAGTCCCAGATAACACAGATATTGTAATATTTTACTTGAAACTATTGAATGAAAATATATCTAGTCATCTGGGTTGGGTTGATTTACTGATTTCAACTACTAAATCAAACCAATATTACCAGGCCTGGGTGACTCCAACGTAAAGTTTGCACTTCCATATATAATGAAAGTGATCTAGCTAAACATTTTGTTAAAATATTTTTCTTATTTTTTTACACATTCTTTGAGGAAAAAAAAAACTATGACCGAATGGCATATACTGAAGACCAGAAGAAGTAGCAGCAGTACTGGTAAAGAAATGCATATGATAGTTTATTTTTAATTAATATATGATTATGTTTTAAGATGATTTTTTCTGCCTCTTAGTATGATATTATGATTACTAAATCATTATATTTTTAGACCGTGATTGCTGTGAAAAATGCTATTTCTTCCACCATAATTACTAGTATGCTAAGACACTATTGCACACTGACCAGACATCTCAACACATATTATATTTAGATATTTTGTATGTCTCATTTTTCCCCAGGTCTGCTCTTAAGTGATGCTTACATTTCTTCATGAATTATATAATGTAACATCTACCAATGTATTTATTTTATGATTCCTCATTTCATTAACGTACCATGGAAGAGCTGAGCCCTATAAATTCCATACTCCTTACAATAAACAGGTTCACTTTCTAGGAAGGGTTCGACATAGTCAAATGGCTAGAGGACACATGTTAGCACAAGTGCTCCAGGCTGCCTATCACAGCAGTCCCCTAGTGCCACTGCTTTTGCAAAGTTGCTTTTTGTACCAAGAGCAGACAAACCTCAGTTAACCATCTTAGTTTTTGTCAATTCAATCTCTTTTCCCAGTCAAAACACTGACTTTATGATTTACTGATTTCATCTGCAGTGACAGGATGTATGAACTCTCCTTAAGCCTGCGTGGTGAAGCTGATCTTTGCAGCTCACATACGGAGATGCTCCACGGTGGATTAAAGCAGCATTGCTGAAACTGGTGGTGGCCCCAGCTGCTGCCTTCCCAGCAGGGACAGCTCAACTGGTTCGTGACTCAGCTCCTGGGCCACTGCCCTTCACAGCCCGGTACTGAGATAAACTCAAGTGGATGCTGGTTTATGCTGAGCCACAGGGCTGTAAACGGCAGCAGTTCAGAACCTGGTTAACCTCCCTGCCGGGAATGACAACTTGCAGAGCAAGGGAGAGAGGCAGCGGGATGACTATTTCTGCCCTCTACCAGTCCTTTCAAAAGCTACACTTGTGTTTAACTCACTCTGGACTCGCATTCTTTGGTCTAAAAATGACAACTTTTGATTTCTAGCTTCTTATTTTCTCTATTATGTATAGGATATACCTAGGATACCAAGGAAATGGGTGTCAGAGAATGTCTTTGTATTTACTTCATTGCTTAGAAATTAAGAAAAAAATGCCTTGTGATTAGCTTCCCATAAACCACTTTTCAGACTGAATGTTTATTTCACCTACTTCAATTGTTAGGGCAGAATAGTATATCTGACAAAATCAGATGAGACTCTTCTTGTTGACTTGATGGAAACCAGGATTTTGCCTTTTTATGTGACTTTTTTTGCTGAATTTCCTTAAAATTTTAGAAAAAAAAACTCCTCTTCTTGATGAGGTTAATACTCCATTAAAAATCATAATATCCCTCTTTTTTCTTCCAAATTGTTCTTTCTTATATTACCAATTGACTATGGAAGTTCCTTTATCATTATAATCTGCATGTCCACTTTTCTAAAGACAAGAATTTTTTCTTAAATTTTCTTTTTTTCTTTCAATTCACTCCAAGTTCTACTTGCATCCTAACCTCACCTGCAATGTTTTATCAAGCTTTCCAAACACAAAAAGAGCAATCAGTGTCTTCAGGTAAACTAATTTGTTAAAGGGGAAGGGTGTGTAGAAGGTGTGTGGGCAACATGGAAGGAAGGAGAACAGCGAGTACAAGATGCCTTATGAGGCAGCTGTCGTCTTGCAGAGACACCCTTAGAAAAAAATCAGGTGTTAAGTACAGAAGACAGAGTTATCAATTTAGGACATCACCAAGATTCATACAGTACATTTTAACTAACATGTTTTATCATATAAATAGATTCTTTAAATAAGCGAAAAATATTACAGTATTTTTAAATGGTTTTGACTATGTAGAACACATCGTATGCTCAGATTTTGGATAGATTCAACTATTTACTACTGACTTAGTAACAGACAACCAGTTGTGCACAAATACTTTACAAAGTAATAATTAGTCTTTTTACAAAGTAAAATGTAATAGTTTTCTTTGGAATTCTCTAGGTCTGTTTGTAAATATATCTAGAAAAGTTAATTTCAAAAAGTTATTGGATTCTCTCGTGATTAAGCTGCATACATGGAAATGCTTCAATAAAATGAAATGTCAAGATTTTTGGCTTTATTTTTATCTTAAGTGCCTTGGAGTTAGAACTGAGGAATAACTATCAGGAAAGTGTAGGAAAGGGAGGTCGGAAAAAGCTCATAAAAGGTTGCCTGCCACTCTAGGCATCAGAGAGACTCCTGTAGAACTTTTCACGCTTAAGATGGTCTTTTGAAAAAAAAAAAAAACTGTTATGGAAGCAGATATTGCTGTTTTATATCTTATAAGCATATCATGTAGAACAAGTTCATCTGCAGGGACTCTAGTGTTTTAGTGCCTGTCAGCCAGCAGGTAATAATTTTTGTACTGTCCACTTTTCACCAAGCATTTTGAAGCTCATGACTGAAAATTAAAACTCTGAAGTACTGCTTTAAGAATTCATGATGAAAAGGAGCCAGACACAGGATAGCAGTCTAGAACAGAAGAATTTAAGGAAAAGTCAGTTTTCAACTGGAATTGGAAGGTAGAATGGAAGGTGGAGTGTCATCCTAATTCTGGAGACCATTATTGTCCTGTGCAAAAGTTTACAGAAAATAAGAGGCCTTGCTCCTTGCTTTATTGTAATTTCTACAAAAATGAAGTGTTACAGTGCACAGCATGGACCAGAAATTAGAAATGAACTAAGTCAAGCCTGTGGCATGAGAGTTCCTCATCAGAGTCACACTGCTTTTCCCTTCACGGGCTTTCTCTCTCCCAGGAGGCTGGTAGCAGAACATCAAGATTGAAAACTTTTCTCACGGGATTGTCAA
This sequence comes from Tinamus guttatus, assembly GCF_059628265.1. Taxonomy (NCBI): domain Eukaryota; kingdom Metazoa; phylum Chordata; class Aves; order Tinamiformes; family Tinamidae; genus Tinamus; species Tinamus guttatus. Next base: position 13,583,085 of record NW_028288684.1, read on the forward strand.
ATAACTTTATGTCAAGTGAGCAAGTTAAAAGCTTGAGATAAATTGTCATGAGCTTTTCCCATCACGAGTCAGTGAGAAAACAAGAGACAATGCAGGCAAGGGAGAGGTACAGGGCAGATGAGTAGTTGTATCTGCTGAAGTGAATAGATGTATTTTAAAACTTTGGAGAATAGAAAAAAACTGACAAGTGGGGGAAAAAAAACTTAATGGACCTTGAAAGGTTTTCTTCTGATAACATATAAAGGAAATAAAAAGCCGGCACAAAAAAAAAAAATGTTGGCAGATGCAAGCTTCTTAATATTCCGATTAGGTTATATTGTAGGGAAAAGAAATACAAAAGCAAAAAGGAAGAGTGTTTCGGAACTAGGCTTTGACCTGTATAGGGGAAAAATAGCAAAAGAAAGGAAGAAAGTAAAAGAAGTGATTAGATTTGGCATTTGTCATAGGTCATTTAACAACACAAGATCAGAAACAGCTGTAGTCAATGCAGAATGAATGAAGGCCAAGGATTAGAGTAGCAAACAGCTTGTTTCAAGTGCAGAGCGAATTATTTAAAAGGAAAGGGAGACTTAGTGATGAATTGATAAATTATTTTTCAGTTATATTATACATTTCTGAAGAATGCACTGGATTTCTCTCATATATTATGATAATGCCAAAGATGACGTTCACACTATTAAGAAATCACTGGTGACTAATCATAATATCCACATTAATAAATGCAGCAATACAAGTTAGCTATTTCTAAAATTTTCTTTGAATGACTTTATGCTTTTTTTTTTTTTTGTATAAGCTGTTCTACTTTAAGTACTGATTTTAGATGACCCTGGAAAACAGCATAGGACTGAAACAACTTGCACCCTGAAAAGCATGGACAATTAGAAAATATGAAGCTGCTTTGAGGTAATTGAAGTTTTGTAAACTTCTTTGCTGAAGTATTACAAAAAAATCCTAAAAGGGAGCCAACTATTCTGAGTTTTATATTCTGTTTGGATACAGCAAGCTACATTTATACAAGTGCTACACAAGTCAGGAAATACTCAAGTGTGCAGGAATTGCTGGATCTGGTTCTTCTACCATATCTTTGTTCAAACATTTAAGTTTTTCTCTTAAGTTTATCCAAAGACATTTAAAAAAGAAACTCAGCAATGAATATAACTTGCACAGGACTTTTTTAAATTCACTTGTCTTAAAACAGGAGATGAAAAAACAACGGGTAATCCCAGCACACCAAATATGCCTGAGGGAGAAGAAAATAACAATTTCTACCTTAAGAACTTTGCAGTCTTTGTATCGCACATTTCAGTGCATCCCTTCATATTGGTGTTATCAGAGTTCTTGTACTATCCCACGTATCTGAGGTCTATTACTACTCTCACTGCTCAAGCTAATACTATACTTTATCTTATCACTACCTATACTTACCATAGGTGGCAAAGTATACCACTAAATTTTAGTAAATTTGTTGATGACGTTTATATTCTTGTCTGCTCAGCTAGGACTGAATCTTTATACATTTTAATTACACTACATTTACCTCTAACTGTGAGAACTCTACCATATGTGTATATCTAAACAGAAAAAAAAAATAGCCTTTTTTTCTGAATTGTCCATCACAGTCAATTGCCTCTAATCTTAACCAAAAATAAATGAATTCCAGACAGTTCCATACACCAGACTGGGCCAAAAATGTTTTAATCCTCTATGTCATGTTAACAGTCAGATTCTGCCCCCTTAGATTTAAGCTGCATGTGTCACTGCACTATTTCTTGACCTGAGAATGGCAAAATCCAAATTTTTTTTTTAAAAAAAGTGGAATAAAATATTTAAAGATAAAAAAAAAACTAAAATATTTTTTTAATCAAAAGTTTAAAAATGGTCCATACACACACACACAGAGACCAATAGTTGAAATTATATCAATGACAATTGAACACAGTCTAATTCCAGTAACATGCCCCATCTTCAGTAGAGGATTTCAGAAACAAAAGTCTCTAAAATGGGAATGAATTATGAAACAGCAGGGACCATGTCTGTAATACAGTAGAATCTTTTTAGTCAGAACAGTTGCCATTAAAACTGTACATTTTTTTTGTCAATGAAGTGCTATCTTTGTTACAGATTAATACCTGAAAATAAATGAGCTTGAAGACTGATGAAAAGCATCCCTATTTCCAAAGCAGTAATGCACAGCACTTACACAAATGGACACCAAGCGCACAGCACATACATATGTAAGTGCACAAAATCAGAAAACACTTACCTTACCAAGTCCTTATATAAAGCTTTTGTGGTTTCTAAGTATGGGCCAAGCATATCCTCAAACTGACAGTAAGTTCCTCCAAGGCAAAGATGCTTAAAAAGGCAAAAGAGAAACTCCTGGCGATCTGACTGACTGAATAAGTCATAATGGTCTGAATCTTCCAGAAGCAAGACCTTATGGAACAAGAATGTAATAAAAAGGTCAGATAGCTATGTGATATCTAAATAATTGATTTGCCATTAAATAAATAAACAATACAGCTATTTATTTGTTATATGTTAAGCAGAGTTTAGGTTCATATAAAATATAGAAACAGAATGGAAATAGATGAACACTTCTCTCCAAGTAGACCTTATTTTCCCAACGCTGCAATTAATAACATGTTCACACTTTACAGGTACAATATAAAATATTAACAGCAGAAATATCAGCTCTCAGATCTGTGCCCACAAGAGATATGGAAGACTTTACAAGAGCCTTGTAATTCATTGGTTCATCCTGCTAGTGAAACTACCAGTAATCTGAAAATAATTTACGAAACGGCTGAGTCACATCAGCCAAACAGCAGATACACCAGCACAGAGAGATGCAAGTGGGAGAAAGAGATTCGAGCTTAATGCCATGTTTGGCCTCCTCACACATATCTCAATCCCCCTCTTGGTGGAACCAAGGTGAACACATAGCAAAAGGGGGGAAAAAGAAGTAAATTTTGCCCCCTACTCTGTGACAGAAATAGACTAGAGAGTCTGCTGCCCCCTGCAGCCTGCCCGGCCGGGGCGCTGACCAGGCAACCTAGAGCTTGGAGGCAGCCTGGAGGGGGTTGTGACGCCAAATTCTTTCTGCCATCTTAAGCCTTATGACTGGGAATCATGTCCACTTCAAATCGATGAACATTCTTTCAACTTTCAGATGAAACTTCAACTTTCCTTCAACTTGCAAATGAACAGGGACTAAAACCCTAATGATATCATTTTAAGTGTTGCCTCTTACTTTTCACATCAAATATTTAATTTGATTAATTAAAAAAATCCAATATATACCCAATTTGTAAGTAAATACATAGTATTTGAACAGCTAGCCTGCAAACCAAGTCCGAGCGACAAACACGAGTTTGAGCTCTGTCCTTTTCCCAGAACTTCACAAGACAGACCAGTTTTTCAAGCCTCACGCTGTAAGCAGTGTCACTGCCTGCTCACATACATCGTCTTCAAAGGGTTTGCCAAGTGCAAATGAGTGCAACTCTGTAATTATTAAGTACTTCTGCTGATTATATATACAAGGAAGAGCAAAATCCAGTTCTCCCAGCCTATGCCTTGCTAATGCTAAACAAACATAAATAATAAGAATTTGGTTGGGTTTGTGAAGTCAAAAGAAACACTTAGGATGAAGACATGTTGATTAAGAAGGTGCCACTTCTCGCAAGGTTATTTTTCAAAATAATCTGCTCTCCAACACCTCCACTGGAACGTACCAGACAACTACTACCTCACAGGCCTGTTCAGGAAGTTGTATTTATTGGAGCTTACATTACCTGAAAGTGAACGCCACTAAATACACTCAGTTAAACATCATTAAAGCATAAGGGGAGACAATCGTTAAAGAATGAAATCAACAGAAAAAGCATGTCTCTTGTTTACTATCATAAACTCGAGCTACTTACATAGACCCCCAAAAGACCCCTAAAATTAAGGTCCTCTTTCAGTAGTCACTTCAAAGTAATTTCCCTTTTCATAGTTTCCTCGCCTTGTTTCAGTCTGAAATATAGGAAGGTGCCTTTCCTCAAATACCTTCACACGTGATCCTGGTGAGGAAAGCTTCAGGATGTAGCTATTGAGCACCTTCAACTTTATGTTCAGAACCTGCAGGTGAACCTGCAGCCTCGAGTTTTTCAATTTTCCACTGAAACCTCTTGTTTTCACCTCCTAGGCAAAAAAATGAGTTGCATTTTTTTTCTTTACAGTTAGTGATTACTTATGAAAAGGGTGACCAGGAGACGCTTTTAACTTTCCCCCCACCTAAAGAGAAAGTGGGACCAACTGAAAAATAACAATTGTCTTGACACACTTGGGAACTGGACAGTTATTTATATCACATGGCTATAGAGCACGATTTTTACCTTGAAAAGTATGTATCAAAAGAAAAAAAATGCTGAACAATGTGTCCTGACAGTACCAGAGTATGAACATTTACAAGAAATAATTGTGCGCTTTACTGACCTTCCTTAACTCATCAGAGATGACAATACCATCATAATAGTCATCATAGCATTTCACAATATGTCCAGTTTCTCTAACAACTCCTTCCGTGTACAAACGATCAAAAAATGACATTGAAATCTGTGTACAGGGCACTACTGTAGCTTCAACTTTTATCACGTTGGAACCTGGAATATAATAGACAGGCTTCACTTCAAGGCTGTACTGTAAAATGTAACAGCAGGATTTTCAGGTACTAATGGTTTCATAACAATTCATAATTTGATAGAGTGCCAAAATAATTAACTTCATTAAATGACTGTGTGTGGCATATTCTTAAAAAAATAAAGATCACATAGGCACAATGTTTAATCACAAAAAAAAAAAAAGAAAGAAAGAAAGTTAAGAGAGCAACAAGGGCAAAGGAAAGGCTAGAACATCTGAACGCTGCCTCACGTTAAGGCTCCCGCGTTTGCTCCCTCTGTTGGTAATGCTATCAATCAAAACAAATAACAGATGAAACACGCGCTGAAACTCAACACCACACCTTAGAACATTGCAATTCCACTACTTAAGCCTGAAAGAATCTGAGGAGAAAACCACATTTGGACCCGAGTACTGAAGTCACTAACTGCTACTAACTCTTCACAAAGTGAAAACGGGATTTAAGGCTTTTAAAAAACAGACACAATTCTGTTTCCAAACAGAGTGGGGAGAGACACAGAGAGAGAGAGAGAGAGAGGGAGAACCCGAGTGCAAGGGAGGGCACAAGGTAGCTCAGTGCAGCTTTGCAGAGATAACAGTCCTGAAAATCCCATTTTCCATGAGATTATCTTTTGTTCCATGTAGATTCCCTCTACGGGACACAACATCACAATATCGGAAGGCTGCTGACTGTATACTTAAACATAAAATTAATCAGTTTCCTGCCAAACTGACCCCAAAAAAATAATTGAAGACTAATATTCTGAAGGAGTTTTAATTTCACCCTATAGGACAATATTTCAGGAAGAGAAACATGTCAAAAGGATGTACACACTATAATGCTTCCAAGAGCATAAATCTCCGATATTCCATTTTAATATCAGCAAGCACAGTATAGCCTAGCATTTCTCTTCCCTGCACTCCCCCAAATTCCTACGATTTCTCCCACATATTATTACACAGAGATCATTTATTCATAAATGGAGTCAGCTGCCATTTTGATATCTAAACCTGGGCAAACATTCCCACCTATGTGATCACTCTTAAGACAAAATAAGAAAATAAAGGAATCTACAAATTGTGCTCGTACTTAAACTGAAAATGCTGACATGAAATTTTAAAACTAATTTATTGGGAAAATATGATGCTAAGAAAATCAATTATAGGAAAAAGCATGCTCTTTAATTGTTTGGCTTCACATTTACACATATGCCTCTGGCGAAGGGTGCCTGTTATCCAAGAAATTGTATAGGACATTCTCTTAGCTGTCTACACAATAACGATCAAAAATAATCAAAATATAAAATAAAAATAACAACTCAGAACAAACATGATTTGGAGCCCAAAACCTTAGGGGGAAAAAAAAGGTGTTTTTTATTTGCTTGTATTTCGTCCCACTCCCTTATCCCAAGATGCCTCTAATTTTTAGCTCTCAGTCAGACTTTCCCTCACATAAATAGAAATTTCATAAAGATTTTAATAGGAACTGAATCAGCCTTTAACACAGGAATGATTTTGGAAAAGACCGAGAGTCAAAAACTGATTCAAGATTAATAGTACCTGATGCTAAATGACCTGAAACAAAGGACATATTAACATTTTCCCAGTTATTGCGCTGAAAATATAAGAAATTCAGAGCTATTTATAGCGCTTCACATTGTTAGGATTTTATTTGGAGAGAAGAAGGAGGGGGAGGAGGAGACACATTCTGCTCCCAAGCAAGATTTTATGAAACCTTCCATCAGGAAAGATCAATCAAGAGTTCTGTTATATATTGAGTAGTTTTAAAAAGCAAACTGTAAAATAGAAACATTTGAATGTGCTGGAAGCTCCTATGCTCCATTTCAGAGGTGAGGTGAGGTGGGGAAGTTGAGATTCAGAATTTCCTGAAAAGAGTAACCAGTTCTAATAACGCTGCAGAAGTGAGCAATAAAATTGAAGTAATGTCTCAACAACGCAGCGACAAGTGTGCGAGGGGAAAACAAAGAGCTGAGATACTGAAGCAGAACTTTGTGCAACAGCTAGTTCTGGAATATCTGTAAGAGAAGGCTTTTAAACAAGCATGGGGAACTGAATTCCAAATGACATTCATTTCTCCTCTCTACTTCTAAGCTGTCAGCTCTGTATTTTAAACATAGAAAACAAACAAACAAAACCAAGAAAATTCCTCCTAAGCTTAAGGAAAAATTGTTCATTGGGAACATCTCCTGCAACCTACTATTTAAAAAAACAATTGAACACAGAACATATACAACGCAAGTTTAAAGCTGAGGCATTAAAAACACTGGTTTTTAAAGTAAAATGTATGGAACACCAATTTATAACAAATGATATCTAAAATTTTAGCAAATGAAAACCTGCAACAGCAGTCTAGAAAACTTGCTGACTTAAGATTTTTAAACCTTAAGACAGCAGTCATGGGAGCTTGAAGCACATATTGCGACTAAGAGCCTTTCTTAAGCAAATACTAAACTTCTGTTTACACAAAAAGACAGTATCCTTATGCCTTTGAAGATAACTTTTCAAGTGTTAATTGAGTCTAAGCAGATACAGTCCTGCCTCCCTGCAGCTGCTGACAGGTGCAAGGCCAGTGATGTGTCAAAGGAAAAACTGCTATTTACGTTTCATTGTAGCTATTTTAAAATGCAAGACTTAATATGTAAATTGATATGCATCAAACCATGTTCATTTTGCTGTCTCTATTTTAGAAAAATGTGAGGAAGAGGGGGCCTTAAAGCACGATGACAGAACTGTTGGGTACTCTGGGAAGCAACCAAGACAACAACGGGGAAAAAAAAAAAAAAAGTGATGTGAGGAGGGGCAATAAAACAAAGTATTTGTATAATCAAATAAAGCAGAAGAATATCCCAGAGTGCTCTTTACTTAAAATGTTGCATTTCAATTTCTATTAAAGCTGGAGTCCCTTAGACAAGGTCCTATTGTGGATTCAAGAAACTCAAGTTTTATGCCACCTTTTGATCTAAGGGATGGTGACTGAGGACGTTAATGGTGTGATAAAAAGGTGAAAATAAAGAGAAGAACAAAACTGAAGAGATAAGAAAGAGGAAAAAAAAGTTGTAAAGAAAACATAGACTTTAGGGAAAGGAGATCAGCAATAAGGGAAGAGGTAGAAATATACGTGAAAGTGAAAACAGGACCACTTGGATTCTAAAGAAAGATAATTTATCATTTTAGTTAGGGGGAAAAATGCACTGCAGCCTGCAGAAAACAAAAGAAAACAAAAGGATTATGAAATTAAACACCCTAGTAAAGTAATATATATATAGTAATAATATAACTGATCCGTTATATTATGCTGATAGCACTTTACTAGGTAGATAACAGCTTTGTGATACAGTTATCTCTCCTCACAGAGAGGGGAGAATGAGCTTTTTAAAAATCTACCTATACCCCACTTATCATTATACTATGCATCCTGAATTCCTCTCCCTGTAGAAATATATATATATATACATATTATTGTTTGCAAGAGAATTAATTTGAATTCTACATTATGTCAATTTCTTTAGATTTTTTAAAAGCAAAGTAAGCCCATTTTCACTATCGCCTTGCCAGAAAAGAAACTTGTCACTAGAGAGTAACTCTTAATAACAAGTAAACAGCTATGTGGATTAACAAAATGTCCTCAGAAGAAAATACTGGAGGATGATTTTGTACCTCCTCCCACTCAAAGCTTATTCTTACTATATTTTTAAAAAATGCACATGAAGACTAAGTATAGAAAAATGTGCCAACATTCCTCACCCAAAATAGGCAAAGAATGGGAAGATGAAATTTTAAGAGCAAATGGGGTGTACCAGCTGTTCAGGATTTAGAGAGGGAGCCCTTCCAGTCCTCGGAATAAAATGCTTTACCTTTGTGTTAATATGGATTCAGGAAAATCGGCTGTTAAGAAGCTGAGATACTTGGCAGGTGACCCTTTGCTTTTAACACGAGGTATGTAACCTACTGACCTCTCTCACTATAGGCACCAGCAAGTCACAGGCTAGACAGATAGTCTAAGATTCTTGTACAAAGCAGGAAAAGAAAAAGGGTTGTCCATGCTTTGAAATGAATTTCTTTTTGCGTCCCAGAATGAAAAAGAGGCATCTGAGAGGAAACTTGAGGCAGAAATATTCTTTGCATCTTCTCTGTCTCTATAGTTTTAACATCCCGATACAGCATCTCAGGAAAACAGATTCTGCTGGCAAATGTTGGCAAAGCCTCACATCACAGCATACAGTGGGGAATACTCATGCCAATTTCAGAGTAGAAATGGAAAAGTAATTCCCAAAGCTTAATTAAATATTTACATGCAATAAGTTTATTCACAGACAAACTGAAAAAACTGTGGGATTCCCACACTGCCCTTTTAAAATCTATAAAGGAAAAGTAGTGTGGTGATGTGAGAGTTTGTATTATGCATAAAAACCCATTACATTATCATACACAATCTGCATGAAAATTAACTCTCATTAACAGAATCAAAAATGCAATTATAAAGTGATGCCACAAGCTCAACATGTTATTTCTGCTTGGTACTTTTTTCTTTTAATGAATCATCTGCATCTACAAACATAACCAAATGTTACAAGCAGTTAATGATATGACAACGAATGAGAAGTCATCCTTATGATGATTATAAACAGAGCAACTTATTCCATGGCTCTCTTCCTGCAGCAAGTTGTTCTTGCTGTACAGACAGGGTATTTAGGCAATCTCAGGAGTGTGCTCGACCTCATCTTCTGCTCCCTCAGCTTCAATTTGTAACATTTTTAGTTTGCTCTAAGTAGTGCAGATGCACCCACAGAGGAGTGTCTTTCTGCCAGTAACATCTGTGAATAAGGTAGTTCCATGAACACTGCACGGCTGCTTATCTCCGGATACAACATGACCATGTCAATGTCCTAGATCATTTTCATATACTTCCAGTAGCTTGACTTATGGATCAATACGGGTCTCAAGGGGGGGGGGGGTAGAGGGGGGGAAAGAAAAAAATGTAAAGCTTGACATTTTAGTAACAAACTAGGTACGAATCTTTTCCTATTGCTTAATAAAAGGAGTCATTCTTCAAGATAATTCAAGCAGATGAAGATATGGATATATGCACTACCTTTATTGCAAAATAAGCTAGAACAGTTACAACATATTTTTTTTCTTCCTTAATACTAATTTATTCTAAATAAATGTTTACCCAATGTAGTCCATTGTCCTGAAGCTGAAAGCAACTTTAAACTGGAGATCACATTTTGATCTTTAAAAAAGGCCTATAAAATTCAAATAAGAGAAAAGAGTTAATGAAGTCACAAACATACAATCATCATACACTGCTTTCTATACTTTTAAAACAAATTATAAGGATCCTATTAGTAAGTAGACTTTTTAGTTTGTATAACTAAAAAGTATCATACCACTCAATACATGTTTCTGTAACTTTGTGTAGCCAATCTCTCTATTTATACATTCAAAATATTTTTGTTGTGGAATCCCCTTCTCTGGAGATCTTCAAAACCCGCTTGGATGCAGTCCTGTGCCATGTGCTCTAGGTGACCGTGTGTGTGCAGGGGGGTTGGACTAGATGATCTCTAGAGGTCCCTTCCAACCTTAACAATTCTATGATTCTATGATTTATGTATGCAATGTGAGGTTTTTATAGTGAAATACTAAAGAATATGCAGAGAATGATTGAAAACTTTGGAGTTATAAAAAAAAAAATAAAGGAGATAAAGCAATTTTTCTACTTGTGTATGCAATGCTGTTGAACTCAAAATGAAATACAAAGTATGAATCTAATCTAAATTTTCTATGATTCTATGAAGTCTCTGCATCACCTCTCTGGAATACAGAGAGACTATGTAACGTAATGGTCTCTTTATTCTCAAATGAATCTCAGCTACTCAAGTTTTTTGTTTCACAGTGATATTTTATGTTTCTAATTCAAAAGGGACAAGCCTTGAGATGGCAAATGCATTTTTAATAAACTTCAATCATTTAAAATGTTTTCTGATTAATTTATTTAAAATATCAAGTGAATTCACACAGGGAACTCTGAATTCTTCTTCTGGGAGAGAAAAGATTCACTGTTTTTAAGACTACAGGTAATATTTTTCTCCCCTTCAACTACATAAGCACATTTGACTTTGCAGTCAACAAAAATGGAGAACAGAAGCCAGTAGGCGACCTGAGTCTCATAAAGGGGAGAAGCCACAATTCTGCTATAAAATAATGGGGCACAGTATGTTTAAAAAATCTTGCATTTTCAGAAGTGTGGTATATTGTGTGTCTAATTACTGTGCCAAAGTCAGAATAGCTGTTACCAAGGGTAGTAACTGCACGTATCCCTGTGTGGACTTCCCATCATTAAATGTGGTGGCCAAGATCAGCATCCAGGCAAGATTCCCATTCTTGTGCTTGAATGGCTGAATTGTTCCCTCGTGAAAGGGGGAAACATAAGTACAGACTAAAATATTTTCCCTGGACAATGCAGCTAATCCACAAAATAAGGCTTGGAGCACCACACCTAAATCACCTACTTCCAGCAGGACAGCGAGGAGGCTACGCCAAAGCAGCACGCAAACACTGCTGCAATATTTTCCATTGCACAGGTTTCCAATAGCTATAATTTCATAGAAAAAGAGCAAATTCAAACATAAGGGAATGAGAGCTACCATAACAAAGTCATCCTTCAGATAGGGCTTGAATGGCTGGTCAAAGCTGAAAGCCTGCGCTGCGATCCTGCCTTGCATGGACCTGCAATGGAAACATGAGATCACAGAATCATTATGGGTGGAAAAGACCTTCAAGATCACGTCCCACCGTAACCCATCGCTACCATGGTGCTAAACCATGTCCCTAAGCACCTCAACTGCACGTTTCTTGGGCACGGCGGCACTCTGAGGCACACGGGGCACCTCGTGCTTGCCTAGATGCACTATAGGAAGCCCTCCTGCCTTGAGGAACAACTACGCATTTTTTTTTTTTTCCTTCTCTGTATCTCCTCTTATCTCTTATCACCCCTTATCTCTCGCCCCTTATCATGGAGGGCCCCGCTCCCGCCCGCCGCCCGCGGGCCGGGCTCTCTCCCTCCCTCGCACCACTTGAGGAGCCGCTCGCGGCTCTCCCGGCTCTCGAGGCTGCCGAAGCTTTTCCGGGGCAGCGCGCGGAAGGCGAAACGCGGCGCCTCCCCGGCCGACATCTTCCCGCCGGCCGCCGTCGCCGCGGAGACGGCGCCGCGCGGGCGGTTGCGCCGCCCCCGAAACCGCCATTGAGCGTTGGCCTCCGTCCCTCAAACGCCCCCTCGGGCCGCCGAGGAGCCTCCTCAGCCACCATCTCAGTCGCCCGCTAGCCCCGCGTCACGTTTCCAAGCTTTCCGCGGTGGATCCAAGGAAAGGACGCTGTTGCTTAAGGGAGTTATTTGTAACAGCCTGGTGGATCAACCTATACCTTGCAAAACTGGGGGGATTTCCTGCCTTTTGCGCAAGGAGTTTAAACTCATCGTGTGTCTTTGTCCCCCAGCAATGCACCCCTGGCCCAAAAGCAGACCTTGCTTTGCCTTAATCCACCCACCGCCCCCCCCCCCCCCCCCCCACACACACACACAAAATCCCGTCTCCTGCTGCCTTGGTTAAACAGCAGACCAACCAACAGTAGATTTTTCAGTAACAAGCCCAGCAGTGCTCTGACTTTTTGTTCCTAATTTAAAACAACAACAAAAATAACATTTGATTTTAGTGGAAACTAGGACATAAATGTGCAGAACTTAAATGGGCAAATATATATATATATATATATATATTGTGGAACAAAAGCAGAGAACCAAGGTAAAACTTACAAACCTGCACCTGCATTGGGAAGGCATTGGAAGCCCTATGGAACCACCGAAACATTGGTGCCTTTGGTAGCTTTTCACCCTTACAAGGTGTTAGTCAAGTATTCTGCCTTGCGAACCAGATTGTATAGAAAGAGTCCAAAATAAATAGGTGCTACAAGTCTGTTTGGAAAAGTATGTTTTAAAGTAGCTTCTGTAGAAATTATTACTGCCTATGTACGTGCTAAGTGCTGTGAAAGGATGCAGACACTGTTAGAAACTTCAGCAAAATAATTCGTGTGTAGCAGCTGCTCTGTATTTAAATGGCAGTTCTCTGTGTATGTTTTCTCCCTTACGTTTTCCTCAAGCATTTGAACACATGCTTGTTTTTTGGGGGGTTTGGGGCATTTTTTGTTTGTTTGTTTTCCCCCCCAAAAAAGCTTTTACTTGGGCCCTTAAAGTGATAGAAAACAAAGCCAGCAAGATACTTGAATACTTTAAACTACAGTGGCAATTCAAGAGGGGATAAGCAGGGGGAAGGTGTGTCTTTTTACTTCGTATTTAAATGCAATGTAAAAAGGAGACACCTGTAACATGTTTTTAGAAGCTTATTCTCAGCCTGTCTCCACGTCCAGCAGTGCTGCCCCATCTGTGAAATTCCTCTTGTCTCTAATATTATTAACCAGAGATTAAATAGCCAGAGTGAAAGAACTGGTTTGGGCGGTGAGTGGTGTGTAGTAACAACTACCAAAGACATTAATTAACAACTTAGAGTTGTGCAGACTCGGATAAAGAAAGATCTAAACTTTAGTTCCCGGAGTTCAGGGGCAAAAAAATCCTACTGACTTCAGTAAGGATTTTCTCTGATTAAAGCACTGAATCAACAAGTGTACATTTAAATCCCACTGAAATCTGGACTATTTAAATGCTTTGATGAATCAGGAGTAAGGAAATGAGTAACTGTAGAACCAGCTCAGAAGGGTCAAGAAAGGAAGCTCTAAATTATGGAATAATTTCTTTAATGCTATGCATCTACATATCTTAGTTTTGTAATTCAACATTTTCAGTTTTAAGTTGTTAGCAATGTTTGGGATTCTTCGGTTGAACAGTGGCCTCATACATGGCTGTCATTTACAAAGCTGTGCAGCAGACAGTGAGGCACAGCACTTTTCAAACATAGTAGTTTAACTTGTTTTCTTTAAAAAAGGATGTTAAGGATTTCATGGTCTCAGGGAAGACATTTTGAGGAAATATTTTTTTTTCTGCAGCAAAATGAAGCCTTGTAAGTATACATTATTAAACAATAACAGTATCTCACTATTGAGCAATAGTGATATCTCACTTTTTTATTGCCAGACTAATTTTCAGTATTATTTGTTTTGCACATATTTACTTATATGCGATTTTTAAGAGTTTTACAGCACCGCGTAAACTGTGGCCTTTAAGTGCAAAGCAAACAAACCAGCCTATCCACGGCAAACAAAAATCAGACTACAGAGGAGCAGCCCGATTGCACCTTTGCGACCTTTGAGTGCATCAGTTTTTAAGGCAAAGGTGAGCTGGTGGCAGATTAGCAGCCCATTCCTGTTGGGGAGGGAGCAGGACTTGCAGGGCAGCTGCTCCCTCCCTGCTAGCAGGAGTCTTCAGTACCCCTGAGGAGGCAGTGAAGCTGCCTGAATGAGCCCCGAGAGGAGGAAAAGGATAAATATCATCTGTGGCGTAAGTTAGTGTTTCTAGCCTTAAAAAACTGTAGGGAAAAGATCTGTTTGAGAGGAAATTAAGATCAAGATCCTGCAGACTTTCCGTAGGGAGTGCTACAGCCCTCCAGAGTAGAAAGTATTAAGTACTATGGTGAATGCTTGTTCAAATAAATAAATAAATAAATAACCAAAAAGCCTTGAAGGAAATAATAGTCAATGATGGCACTTGGGGCTGATAAAAGAGTCCAGACTCACAAATTGACTATAGAGAGACAGAAGGTTCAACTAGAGAGTTGAACACCATCGAAGACAACTAGAAATATGTATAAACTACCAAATAGGAAAGGCTATGGTGTATCTGAGTGCCCACTTTACCCCCATCCCTTCTCCGAAGGCGCAGTACTTCAGTTAGGTCCCTGACCATGCCGGAGCTCCAGAGCCCTCAAACACAGGCAAACACCAACGCCTTTGCTTGTGGAGGAGAGGTTTTCTTTCTAAACACAATGAAAAAGCTCATGGTAACCACTTTCAAGCAGTGTCTTAGGTGACTAAAGTGCTTACCCAGCAAGAGGGAGATGTGGATTTTAGCCTCTTTCAGCTTGAGAAAAGTCCAAGCTCACATCTCTTAAGCACCTCAGTTACTAGGGATGGTGTCATCTTCCCCAGATTAACCCAATAGTGTCCTAGCAAGCTCATTTGGAGCACAGTGTCAGGGCTCTGAGTGGGATGGGAAGGCAACCCTTTCTCCTCAGTGATGTGGTTGTCTGTCTCAAGGCCAGCTCTGCAGTGGTGTAACTGGAGGTCTGACCACTGAAAGAGGGAGTCAGAGCTGTGAGAAGCCTTGGTGGGAATCTCCTCCTGTTGGCTTGGGAGCTGCATTTCAGCTTCGCCTTTGCCTGCGCTCCTTGTCTGAGTTGTGTTAATGCTACCTGATCATAAACCTGCCTCATCCTCAGCCTCACTTGACTTCCCTGCTTGACCTCAGAGCTGCCTCATCACCACAGACTTGTCTGGCGGTCTGAGCTCACAGTTCAAACTGGTCACCATCACCAAACCTGCTCTGCTCTTGTGGCTCGGGTGTGGTGGGGCTGCTCCTGTTGGGGCGGACACTGCTCCTGCCAACCTTGCTGTCACCACCAGGCCCCAGCTCGCCTCCTCTCATGGAGCAGCTCGCTCTTGCTGCTGCATGGCACACAGTATGTGGTAAAAAGGTGGCTTTTTATGCTAGATTTGTCTGTGTTCCCTATTCCAGTTTAATCAGCTCAATATATTTGAATGACTGTTCCATTAGTAACCTCGGTTTCCAAAGCACTTCTGGTACTTTGTTGTATATGCACTACAGCCTGTTACGAGGCTTCACCCAAAAGCAATGCCAAAATAGATCATTTATAATTTGCTCCATGAGAAGTATTTAGAGATATGTAATAGAGAAAATATGTGAGACTAAATCCTGAAAGTAAGTTTAGACATCAAACCATTACATTACAAAGCATAGAAATAAGTATTACAATTCCTGCTTTTCCTTTTGTACTTGAAATAGAAATGTGAGGTGCCTGAAAATGCTTAGTAAGAATAGAGTGAGGCCTGGAAAACCTGCTGTGTGTGACACTGTCCAGGAGGGAAATGAAGAGGACTGAGGCACCTACATCTCATCTCGCTTTCATAAGACACACAGTCCTCTTGAGTTTCACTGCCTAGACCTTGAGTGTTAGTGTCTACACACACTCTTTCAAGATTAGACAGCCTTTTTCAAGATTAGATTATTTATTTATTTATTTATTTACCCACAGAAAAGCAGAGTTACTTCATCTCTTAAAGCAATACCTGAGTTGTTCAGGCACACATGCAGGAAGCGAAATACCCAGTTTCAGACCCACCCTGTACTTGAAGAGTTCAGACCTATATCCTTTGTTTTCAAGGAATGTACGTGAAAAACACACGGCTAACACACACAACTCTCATGAGCAGTTTACATAGCAAAGCTCACAGATGGATCGTGGTAATTCTGTCTCAGAAATTGCTTCCTTATGTATAAAATAACATTTTACTATAGTAATTAGAGCATATTAACATGAGTGTGTTCCTATAACTTCTTGGTTAGAGGATTTAGAAGGGAGGGGATAGCACTGGGGCTTGTCCAAGTGCGAAAGACTGTTTATTACTTCTATACACTGGCTGCATGACTAATATGAAATACTGAAGTGGTCTTGGATTTAGGCATGCAGATTCTTCAGTAATCCTATTTTAAACCCCTTTTTTACTGATTCTAACTGTAGGTTTTTATTATTATTATTTGTACAAAGGGAAGCAATTCTGTAACCATATTGTGAGGTGTTCTGTTAGTCACCCAGCAGAGTGTTTGCAGATGTATTAAAAAACAAATTTTGTCCAAGGATGTGTTTTTGTCATCACTATATTGGATGCTCATGTCTCTTATTTTGAAAATAGGTTATATTTTGATCAAGTGTTGCACTCTCCTCAAAGTGTAACTGTTCCTTTCACTTCATATACATGAACATAGCAATACCAGACTAGGAGGTGTGTGTATGGGCAGTGATCAGGGTATTTGTAGGAACTGGGCAAAGTTCTGGGCAGTAGAGGCTTTACTGCTCTGCTCAAACTCAGTGTCTGCTGCCATTTGAAATGCTGTAGAGCATCTTCAGCATCTTCATGAGGCTGTCAGGATACAAGACCTAAAGGAGACCTGTGATCCTTCAAATTGGTGGCTGAAGGTCAGGTGGGCATCTCAAATGGCACTAGACTTTAAAGCAACTGAGTTGAGACCTAGGGGTGTGCTTTAACTTTGGATACTTAATTTTAGGTGTCTGCATTTAGACATTTACAGATAAGCTAAGCTAAGCTTAGCTTATCATTATCATCAGGGAAGACCCAAGGTTTAATTTAATTACATGTATTTCAGATGCCCAAGGATATTCTGCTCATTATCTGGAATGACAGCTAGAGGTTGACTCTGCTGAAAGTAATGATATATCTGCTAACCCCATAAGGAAGACACTAAGCACTGTCTTAGATGGAACTAGATACCCTTGTGTAGGCATCAGAGTCCCAAGTACTGTCAACAGAGTCTACAGAATTAGTCAGTTGACAAAATGTCTACAATAGGGCTGAGAAGCAGTACAATCTTCAATAACTTGATCTCTGTTGATTGTATGACAGCACAGGTAGGTACCTTCTGTACATGTATGCCTCTACCCAACAGGCACCTAAAGTTGGGGTTCAGAGCTGAATTCCATATGGAGCTGCTGGTTGAGTGGCTGAAGAAACCCACCTCTACCTCCTATTGCCAACCTACTTCATCTGCCCACTGGCGCCTTCTCTTCCACTTGTACACTGGATAAAGCATCTAAGATGAACATCTTCCCTACGAGTATTTTGTACAACCCAGCTTAGCCCTGCGCTCTTATACCTGTAAAGAAATAACAGCTATCTCCAGGATCCCAGGTCATGTGCACCTTCCCTCACGTCCCTCCCATATCTGCTGCATCCAATATGATCTTGGATTACCTTATCCCTTCTCCTGCCACTGACCCTCAATAACCCCTGCATCCTTTGCTATCCTCTGTACCACAACATTCATGTCTCATCCCTAGCTCCACTGCACACCAAAGCCAGCCAGTTGTTTGCTCTTGACTTTCTGTAAAATTAGTTTGCCACTCTTTCTCATATTTTTTTTTCCTGAAAAGTTCTATATACAATATTGTCTCTATATTTAAACTGTTTCTTTCTGTTTTTTTTTTTTTTGCACATTTTACATTTGACTACTGAACTTAAAAAAGAATTTAAAATATATTCTTATTCTAGACTCCTTGAGTACTTTCGCTTTATGTGCATGTGTTGGAATTAGCAAACAATCGCCTATGGTAATGATTTTGTGTCAAGAGGGATATCTCAGTGTCAATTCTGAATATATTCTGACATGAATGACTGAAAATCAGCATATTTAAGATAGATGGAGACCTTGATTTCTCTCTGGCAGTACATGTGAGCCGAGTGTTTGCAAACATGCCTCACTATGTGTAAAGCCACATATTGACATGTTTGACCTAGTTAGAAACCAGGATGGGCTCAGCTGTGCTAAAAGTCAAAGGCTACGAAGGGTTAAGCCTAATTGCCTTTTTTTTTAATTTTATTGTCAAGTGTAGAAGGTGGAGCTATGGCAGTGGGGGAAGCTATAAACATGTAAGATTTGGAATGTAGCTCTGTTGCCTAACAAGAATTCTGTCTTTGACTTAAATTTAGTATTTTTTTCAGGGCTGGCAGGCAAAGCAAGTTCTATTGCTCTTTTAAAAGCTGGGTAAGAGGTCATGTGACTGTTTTGCTTTCATATGCTTTCATAAAAATAGCTTTTATTGCAAAATCCACTTTCCTTTGTCTGCTGTTTATACTATTTAAACAAAGTTTTTAAGACATTACAAAAAAAAATATATCCAGATGACTTCTTTCATTCAGCCTGACAGACATCCTTCGTTGCATAATCATGAATCTGAACCAAGACCATCTAGTGGCTGGCAATTCTGGAAATTTAAGCCCTGAACCAGTCTGAGAGGATGGAGAAACTGCTCTCTTTTTTTCAGCATTTGTTTACTGAAATTGAGGTCTTCACCGAGTTGCAATATTTGTTCTTTGACCTTTATAAAATGCCTTAAGTTTGGGGGGTTATTTTAAATTATTTTGTTTAAATTCCTGTGCACATTCTTTCAAGCTACTGTTTTTCCTAGAAAGGGAGGAAGAGACTGGTTCCACTACAGATTGCTGCTTCTGGGTTTGGGAGAACTGAAGTCAGTTCCCAGTTTGGCCACAAAGCTTCTGCTGCAGTTTAAGCAGGTACTTTAATACTAGATCCACAAAGGATGTTGGGCTAAGGGGCCTGCCAAGATCAAGATCCTTTGTGAAATGTCTGTGCTGCCACAACAAAATGTGAAGTTGTAGGGATCCTCTCAAAACCCCCCACTGTAAGCAAAGAGCCACCTAAGCCAGCCAAAAGGAATATCTTCTGGCAACGGAAGAAGGCTCATATGAGTCATGAGAACAGAAGTGAGCCCTAGACTTGAAGCCTCTTTTGCCTCAGTGGAATACCCCAGCCACTGAGTCTAGACTCGTTCGTATGCACTTTAGCCTCCCAAGAATTACATTTCTGCACAAAGAGAGATGGTTTCAACAGCAAGGCTGGTGGATATCAATCCTATAGTGCCCTCTGATCTGGAAGTTACAAAGAGGATTATTTGAAGACACATTTCCCCTTTGGGTAAAGCTGAGCTTTACAGAGACAAAAAGATAAAGGTAATGCAAACACAGGCCCTAATGTAAACATTGTTTTGTGTAAGATTCTGTCTACCAAGACAGCCCTGAGAACCCTCACTGAAGTGGGCTCAGGAAGGCAGGTAAAAAAGGAAAGCACACACTGTGAATCCTCATGGCACTTAGGTATAGGTATATATACAACTGTGCTCAGGTTAAGGTGGTTGCAGACATGTCCAGAGAAATGAAAAAAAAATCAAGAAAAGGTTTTGGATTTTTTTTTTAATTTGCTTTGAAAATTTCCAAACATCTGTTGCTCTCTTCCACAATTACAGACTTCTCCAGGAGCCATTAGGTTACTAGCCGAGATATATATTTATTTCCAAAGGTAATGCCAACACTTCTTGTCTTGGAAAAGTCAGGGAAACCAAGATATTTCATCCAGCTTCACCCCTCAAAGTGAGATCAAGATTCTGCCAGTACTAATGAGTTCCTTGCTAAGCATCAGGCACTGTGAGTGTCCTTGGTCGCCGCTGCAAATTCAATGCTAGAAGAGACAACATGTCTAAGGATATACAGATAATAAGTACCTGGGAGCAGATTGGTGGCCATGTATATGTCTGAAGCAAAAGGTTCTTGTCAGTCTATTCCACCTATAGGTTGATGGGCTATAGCAATCAGGACTAATTGAAGAGTGAGGGTAGCCCTTCAGGAACATCTGTTTTGGATGCATTAGGGCAGGACAGCCTAAGTCAGCAAATATGGGGTCAACTTAGGAAACACTGACGTTGTTGAAGAAAAATGTTCATCCCGGCTGAAGAAAAACTTGACACTGCCTACAGAAGAAAGAGTATGTGCATTTTGTAAAAAAAGAAAAGAAAAAAAAATGGTTTGGCTTCCAGGAATTATGTGCGTTATCTTCCCCCCCACACCTGGGGGAAGAATTCTGGGCTTCTCTGCTGGTTTTGGAGAAGCCTACAGGATTTCTAAAGATCAAACAAAGAAGCAAACAAATAGTGCAGGACAGAAAGTCTACAACCTGAAAAACTTCTAGGTTTCTTCCTCAGTGTTGGTGTGAAGCACTTGGGAGAATCAGAAATTTTAGGCCCTTGAGTCATAATAAGAAGCTTAGAAATCCCAATCTGTCTGCCCAGAGAACTGTGCTGAATTCATAGGCCAGGTAAACCTAAGCTCCTGATTGTTCTACCAGGTAATTCAGATTTTCTTGCTTACAGGAGGCCAGGAGGGGTTTTATTCAGAGTTTTGTGTGTTTGGGCAAAGTTGGGTTTGGGTCATATAAATGGATTTTTCTAATGAAAGCCTGCTTATCAAAAACTTCTGCTTATGCAGTGAATAAAATAGCACATCAGAGAATGTGATTGCTATGTTATCTTTACAGACTCTTCTTCCTGGAGCAGTTGGAGTTTTTCTTCTCTACTTTCTCTTCCAAGGGGTTGTGTGGATTTTCTGTGGAGTGTTTTGTGGAGCGTGTGGATCCTACGGCAGTAGTATGCCTCAGAAGTCATGCTGAAGCAATTATTTTCCCCAGATGCAGGTCCAAGTCTGCAAGGAGACTGCGGGTTGCTCAGTTATGTGTATGAAATGTGCAGCCTAAATGTTGTGCGTGTCCTCCGGGAGGAAACCAGATCAAAGAGCTCACCTTTTTGGCTACAGATGCCAATTAGATATGGACAGTGATTTGCTTCTATAATGCAACTCATAGGAATAATTTTGCACTTAAAAAAAAAAAAAAGCTGTAGATGCACAGTAAGTGTAGCAGGATAGCAGACTTTGTAAAGCACATAAAATTCTTTTAAAGCAGACTTTGTAAGTACATAAAATTATTTTAAAATCTATAAATCTGACCTAGGTCTTTCCTACCTGGTGTTTCCATCCTATTTCAAACATCAGGCTACACCAATCCTGTTGTGTAACTGGAACTGTCAGTCCTGTCTCCCCTTTCACTCCATTCTGAAAGAGTCAGGATAAATGAAATTGGCTTAGTAAAATATTACTGTCTTGAGGAGTAAACCACAAACTTACTCTAAAATATGAGCTATTTTGACCCAAATTATTTATATAAGAATTTATATAAGATGATATGACTTTTTCTCTGAAAGTGTTTTCAAGAATACACATATTTTACTTGGAATAAGAAGCAAAATTGAACCAGACATTATAAAAATTGATGGACTCAATCAGTTCTGTCCTCTGCAAAAGAGAGACCATCGGATGCACCTTATCCCTTTTAACTGAAATGGGGAAGAACAGATAGTCAGATTTTAATTCGAAGATTGGAAGAGCAGTAGAAACATTTTACTTTTGATATTAATGCTTTCTATTTCCAAATCCAAGTTCTCTTTGCTAGAGCTTGGACCAATGAGTAACTGATAAAGATTTCAACTTACAAAATAATATTTTCAAAATCAAAAGTCCTGATGAAAGGACACGAGATCTTTTCCTCCTGGAAGATGCACAGTGCACAGTCTGGCTCCTGGGTGGATGCAACGGGATTGTTGCCATTTTCTCTAAATTTGCAGTTGTCTTCCTAATCATGCTGAAGTTCATCTGAGGAATATTTAGACTGGAGTGTTAAAATGTTTGGGTATTAAGACCCTTTTAGGAAAAAAAAAAAAGGCAGCAAGATTTAGAGGAATTATTTATATAACAACAGACTAACATCCTTGCCAAAAAAAAAAATGGAGCAGTTGTGCCAGATATATTTACAATAAAAAAGTTAATAATCTGAGGGAGAGGAATTCAAAGTTTTCAAGCCCATACTCCAAGACACAATAAGCAGGAAAAGGAGAAGGTGTTTGTAATAAACCCACTGCGTCCTTCAGAGCTTACAAAATCATGCTTGTATACCAGAATTATGTCTCAGAATGATACACAGTCTGGTGCATCATACTCCTATCTAGAAAAGCCTATACATTTCAGAAAAAAAAAATCATTTAACTTTCTAGAGCGCTTATAAGCATTTCTCTATTTTATAAATAAAGTACAAGGAGATGCATTTTTTTTTCAAAAGGCTTCTAATATAACTTATTCTTGATGGACATGTCTGGAATTGGCTGTAAGGTCTTTATTATTACTATTATTATTAATAATTTTATTTGAGAGACATTTAGACATTTCTCTCCTTCATTTTAAGTCAATAAAAAAATTTCAGATGCTACACTTTCAGGACAACACTCCCACAGCAGTTACTGAAGTTTTGCCTCTTAACAGCAGAAGGGCTGGAGTCATTCATATTTTTCACATGTGAATATCTAGAGAGGCTGATATATCACTCCTGGAGGATATTTAGATTTTCAATCTTGATACATATTTGATAAGAACCTTCTTTTTAAAGTTAGATTTAGAACCACATTCAGTGTTAATGAAATAGCAAAGTATCCAAGGAATAAAACAAGGAGTCTCAGAAAGCAATTTTTAATATCTGTTTATTTAAATAAATACATAAATGAGATCAACTGTGCCAAATATTCTGGACTGTAATTCTGACAAATTATTTACCTATAAGATATTTGATTAATCTGGAAACAGCACAGATCATGTTGGATGCATAAGGTGGCCCCTGCATAGAAGTATTCAGATGTTAACAGAAAGTTTTCAAATGCATTGGCATCCAGTTCCCAAAAGAAATTAAAAACACAGTCAAGGTTAACTTCTCCCCATTTATTATGTAGTTAGCAAGCAACTTAAAAAGTTGGCAAGCTCTACCTCTTTCCCTCTGGGGAAAAATAAACATAAAATTAAAGTGAATGCCCTTCCTAGGATCCTGTTTATTTTGAATGTCCTTCTTATTTCAGACTTTTCTTTAACCAAAATCAACATCTTAAATTCCTCCTCCTGAAGCATTGATAGTAAACCTAAACTTTCCCTGCAGCACTGCAAATTTCAATCAGAACAGATGATAGATTTTGCAATCTTTCACCCTATCAATCAGACAAAGGCCCTTAGCGAGATAGCTCAACAGCTTCATCTGTGGTGTTAAGAGCCCCAAAATGGCACTAAATGCAATGAGAATTGTTTGCTCCTTGGCATTGCACTGAGCAGGCAGCACTCACACTGGCTGTAGTTGTCTGAAGGACTGACCGGGGCCCTGAGGCGCTGCCTGCCTTGTGTCTACAGTGTCCAGGCTCAGCTCCCTCTGGAAGTGGCTTCTCTTAAAGATAAGAAGTGATTTAAAATAGAGTCAAGAAGAGGACAAACAATTAAGCAATGTGATTATAAGTGCCAATGCTTGATATCTGCTCATCTTTCTTTTAGCAATATAGATATACCCTCAAGAAAAAAAAAAGCAGCTGCTGCAAAAGCTTAAGAAAAGCATCCAGAGCAACAGTGATAAGGAGTCAATTAGAAGACCACGTGTCTCTATTGGGGTGCTACAGAAAGAGGACTCCTCCCTGACACTCCCTGCAATACTGGTATCTGGAAGCAAAACAGAAACCATCTTCTCAAGATGATGGTCACAGCAACTATGGGTCATGAAGAACTCTGCTGCTGCCCCTTTTTACAAAGATTACAGGTATGGACAAGGCAACTATGCCTGGCTGCAACCCAGGGCCGGGTGCCCTTCCTGTATGCATGCATGCACACACACATATACACATGAATCAAAATTCATATATACATCTATACATAGATACATACATATATTTGAATTTCAACCAGTACTACTCTCCAGTTTGTCTAAAACCAGTGTGAGCTATGGCACTCAGCATAGCTTCGAATAACTGCTAAGAAATCTTCCCCACAGTGGAACCATTGATTTGAGTACGGTCCTTTTAAGATGCTGCCCAGGGCTGCCCTTGAGAAGTCTTCCTTGCGGCCTGCCAGACACGTCTTCCCGTTGTGTTAATACCAAAGGTGGCTTAGGACGTGAGGCCATGAGGGGCTTGCTGAAATACTGGTTAGTGTGGGAGAAGCCAAACACAACATGAGTCACTTCACGCTCTATCTTCACCAGGAGTGGGGGTGGGACACTGGCACACACCACCTCTTAGTCTCTGCCTAGTTTTTCCCAGCCTAGGAGCATGTGAGCTCACTCCGGAGTGGAGACTGGGGATGAGGAAACATGTATACAGCATGGACAATCAGGAGACAATATGGGGGGCACAAGACTAGCACTCACCAAAAAGATAGTATGGATGTATCTTTTATTTACCAAACTTGAAATAGCTTCTCCCTGTCTCTCAAATCTTCTACCTACAGTAACTCAAAATTTCATAGCAAAGTTGGTTAGATTTAACTGAGAAACTTACACAGGTAGCACTGAAAATGTTCTTCCTCCTATAAAGTTTTGAAGAGCAAGTCTAGAAGGTAAGGAAGGTGTAATATTAAAACCCCTCTCCATTTTAATTTTGAGCATGCTGCTGTATATAGTATCTTCCCTTGATATGTTCACAGTGGAATACTATTTTGAAAATGCAGCCAATTTTCTGTCAGCTGTGGCCAGATTATCTGTGTTGTGGATAAGCCTAGTTGTAGAGACATGTGAGGTGGCTGCTTGAAGACCACCCTCCCTTTGGATACCATAACCCTATTTATGCAGCACTATGTCTGGGCAATACATCTTACTGGAGTCTTAATCAACACGTTTAGCTGCACTGGCATGTAGCAAAGCAGGGCATGTGCTTAGGCCCAGCCTGCACAGGCAGCACAGGCCTGGTGCGGTGTGACCTCTGCCAGCGAGCTCCCTCCTTGGCCATGTCCAAGCTCAGCTCAGGGGCTCACACAGCCCGCTTACCAATAAGCAGGATGAAGACAGCATCCTATTCTAGGTAGGAAGAGATTTCATGTGCGTGCTGCAGGCTGCAGCATGCTACCTCCTTTCAGAGCTGGTGACTTGGCTCTGCTTCGTTTTATTTACTGCTACAGACAGAGCCAAACAGATCTATGCAGGATCAGCTCATTTTCTGTACATCAGGTGGTACCAGGTGTGTCAGGAATTCGCACGCAGATAACATTTTACTGAATCTTCATAGCTATACCCAGCAACTGCAGGGCAGTGAGGGGCAGCTTCCAGACCGCATCCAGTCCCTCCCCAGGCAGCCGAGCAGCAGCCGGCAGAGGCGCAGGCCTCAGAGCACGTGGCTGAGATGGTGGCTCACTGCACTGGGCCAGTGGTGGCCCCTGGGCTGGTCAGCTTGGTGGCCTCCCCTGCACATAGTGGACATGGACGTGGCGGCACCCAGGCTCTGCTGTGCCTACAAATTTACCACACGTTAAACCTCAGCTTCCCAGCTGCCAAAGGAAACATGAGTGGCCGCAGCAGTTTATAGGAAAACAAATATTTTTGTAGGAAACATCTAAGCAGACATGGGCCATCTGATATTCCTCCAACCCCCTAGTCATGTGCAGGTGCTTTCTGATGAGCAACAAAAGAGATCTGAGGAACAGAGGAGATCTAGGATCCAGTATCGCTGCTTTTAAAAATACACTAATAACCCCCCCTTCCTGAGCCCGTCAGTTCTTCTCCAGCAAAAAAGGAGGGTAACTTTTAGACTTATTAGTTTTAATATACCTTGCATTTAATAGCACCTGAAGGATCTTTAAATCATGTATTAATTATGGGCCAGATGTTGCATGCGGTGCCAAGCTGAGAGGACTGTTCAGGTGTAAGTGCCGTGAACTAAATCCACGTGTTCACGCTCACTTCTCAGCAGGGCTGACAGCCACGTGCCACTGGAAAAGGGAATTTTGATCCATGGAGCTGGGGAAAGTCTGCACATTTTGGAGTAGTATCTTATTTTAAAGATTCTGCTGTAAGACTTCTTGAAAGGATTTGCACGCTGGTGTTCAGGAACTGAACGAGGCATCTCCATCGGATGCACCTTAA